>NC_133824.1:30312128-30615158 GCF_047830755.1 Zonotrichia albicollis | reverse complement strand
TGGGAATGTGCTCCTGCCCACACACCAGCACTTCACCTGGCCTAGGGAAGTTAATTCTTCTCTCATTCAAATACTCTGCAATTGCATATACTTACATATGTATTTATGCATCCCATGTACAATTTTTTATGAATTGTAGCCTCCATAATATGTCAAAATGTTTAAGTCTCTATATAAGGTTTCTCTCTGGAAATTGTTTGTTATTCAGTCCATGCTTTAAAGCACTTGCAGAGCTCTCCTTTGAAGACAGGAAAGGTTCCTTGTTTCTCATTCAAGTAGTTTTAACAACTTGATATGTGGTATCAGGCCACCTTTCAGGGTAACCTGCCCCCCAACAAGATCTAGTGAGATGATATTAAGTCAATCAGCAACAGGAGGTGGCAAGGTCTGAGTAAATGGTGCAAAAAAGAAGGCACACCTTCCAGGGTATTTTCTTTGACTTTAGGTTCTCCTAAAGTCTAAGAGAATAAGAAACAAACAGGACTGAAGGAACTGCAGAGATTTAGTGATAAATAGGTGTTGGTGTAGTTGCAGTGAGTCTGTAAGGAAGGACTATTTGTTTTTTAAAGTAGATTAACAGCTGCAGCATATTCCATCACTCTTCCTCAATCACTTTCCATTTCTGATTTTACCTTCACTGAAGTCACAAGAGAAAATGTTCTTGATTGACTATCTATAGGAAGAACAGCAGCACAAAAGCAAGGCAGAGTACTGTGGCTTTTACCAGCCATTAGGATGGGCTCAGCAAACCTCTTCGCAGAACACATTTGAATGAAGATGAGACTTACAAACAAAATACTGCAATAGTAATTCAAGCAAACTTAAAAATACAGTACTGGTGACAGAAAGAGAATGTAATTTTGAGTCCAGGTCTTGATCCAGAAAAGCAAGCTGAACTTCTCTTTCTCGTATTCTGAGAAAATACCTGAACAATTCAAATACCAAACATGAAATAATTGGGTATCAGGCAATTCTTTGACATGTTAAGTTTACTTTTCACTGGTTTTTACTGTAATTACCTGGAAATTAAAATACTTCATTCTAAATGAAACATTAAATTGAAGTCAAATTAAAAGATTTCTAGTTCTAGTTTGGGGGGAGGGAGAGAATCAAAAATAAAAGTTGTTTCAATCCAGTGTTTTGCTTAATGAGACCTAGGATTTGGAAAAAGTGTAAATCAATAGTCCAATTTCTATACACCTCTTAGAAACTACAAGTTTATGTAGGTTTATTGTTAAAGCACCACATACAGCCCACTGCACTGTAGAAATGATGAGCAGGCTACATTACTTTGGCCTCTTGTGATCTTGTAACTCACAAGATATGCAAGCACCCCTGAAAAGAAGCCAACTAAGTGACCAAAAGTATCACAACGAAAAAAAAAGTTCAATCTAGTATTTCTTCTGCTACTGCTGTAACCAAGCATTTTTAGGGCAAGGGTTACACTTTAGACAGCTTCCTTATTCAGTGTCTCATTCAGTGCCCTACACATGTGTTATTATTTATTGACTAGCTGGCAGCTGGATGGGTAGTTAGTGTTACCCACCACATCTGCAGATACCACTGAATGCTAAATTCTACTTGCTACCCACTGGGGCCATATTTCACAATTAGTCTTGGTTTCTGATAGGAGAAGCACTTTTTTAAAACCTCTGGCAGACAATCACGAAACACCAGAAGCTGCTGGGAGAGACACTATGTTATTGGAAAGTACAGTTGCCAACAGCACTACCATGAGAGATGTGATGGAAGCACCCTGCTGTGACACAGTCAAGGACACAATCTGCCTGCATACAGGTGTCTCCTCTCTCCCCAGGCTCCACAAAAGGCAGTGAAATTCGAAATGGTGTGAAAGGGCCCATTGGCCATCTTCAATAATTCTAAGAAAAACAGCTCACCAAGCTGGTGGTTTTTTGGTCCTGGAAAAAATATAACGAGAGTGGGGGGAAAGGGAAGAAGCATTAAGGCTCAGGAATGCACTGGTCTTTGGCATCAGCAGGATTTGGCTTCCACTCTGCTGCCACCTGGAATGAAGAGAAATTGCTTCCACTTCACCTCAGGATTTTCCATAAACAAGATACAATTATATATGAAACAGGCTAAAAGAAACAAAGACAGCACTAATGGGGCTCTAAAAGGGTTTTGTTAAAGCAGAGAGCATGAGCTTAGCTGTTAATGGTGAAGCCACTGGAAACAAAATGTCAGCAGATTCACACCTGTCATTTGCTCTCAGGGCCCATGTCTCCCCATCCCGATCCCGTGGAGGCACAGAGTCAGCAAAACTCACACAGGCACTGTGCTGAATTCACCCAGGCAGCTGGGACCATACACTTCCCAAGTCCTTCTCTCTCTATCCCATTTTCTCCACTAAGCAATGATCCCGCTGCTGAATGGTACACGCTTCCGCAGGAGAAAAGCTCTTCTCCACTTGCTCTCCCAGTGCGAAGGGGAGAGCCTGAACACTCAGAGCTGTCAGCTCCTATCTTTCTTTGCCACTCAGCTTATTTCCTGATTCCTAAAATGAAGCTGCAGCTGCACTGGATGGATGTGCTTAAATGCAAGCCTCCGGAGATGGGAAAGTGCTGACTGCTGAATTGCCCTCTTTCACCTTATTCTCATGCCATTCTCTACTCTCTCAACTTTTCTCCCTGTCCCCAGCCCCTCCTGTTCAAAGGGGAACCAGCAGCCTGTCTCCTTTGAATTTTTTGTATAAATTGTCCCTGGTGAATGCTCCCTTATATGCTCCTCCAAAATTATATCTACCCTAGCTTCCTCAAGGTTAAGGGATCAGGAAGTCCAAGAATTAGGGCTTGTATGCATGCAGTTATTTGTTATCATCATTCCCACTCCACACCAAAGAAACACATATGTGTTTCATGAGTTTTATTCACGTTCTAATAATTTCATGTTACCCAAAGAAAGCCTTTGTGCTGCAGCCATAGTCCTACAAGGCACCAGCCTTGAGGCCAGACCCAGGCTCTGAGCTGTATCCTGAGGTACTAGACAATTCCATTCTGATATCAATCCCTGCAAGTGATATGACTTAAATCATTATCTGTGGTTTTGTAATCATGCAGCAAAGTGAAAATATTAGGCAATTATTTTTAAACAAAACCGAAGAATTTTTTAAAGCTTGCTAGGAAATCTTCATAAAATTAGCTATGAAAAGGAGGCAATTTTTTTTTTTTCAGAACATAAGAGAAAAGGAAGAAAGAAATGTCTGGTCAAATCTACAATCTTTAAATGAAGCCATGTGACAGTTAGGGGTTTTATGAAACCTCCTCTCCTGCCACTTTCCTACATGATTAAAATCATACATTTAAACAATCTGTTCTTCCTTCTTCCCTCCCCTCTGCCAGAAGATATAATTTAAAGATTTTGACTTCTGCCTGTCCAAACAAAATGTTGCACAGCAACAGCCACTACTGCTATCACTGGAGCAAAATAGATCTGAGCCCTCAAAAATCAAATTTGAATGTTTTCTTGTTTTCACATTGTGTGGCTGAGAAACTCAGAGTCCACAGGTCAGACACAGCTTACGACTGCATTTTGGATAGACACAGTATCAATCTGGTAAAACTGAGCCCAGTGATTTCTTAGATTCTGATGAGAACAACTCAGGCTGTTATGTATGTTATGCTTACAGAAAGGTTTGTAGGTACTATGGTAAGAGGTAAACTACCATCCCTCTCAAATAATCAGTCCCCTGTCCTTATCAAATCCACATACCAAAATAAAATTTACAGTTCCCCATCCTAGAAATCAGTACAGATTCCAAAAAGCCAGCAGTGTTCTTGTTCCAGCACCAAGCTATCCCAACCCAAAGAAACAGTGAGTGCACCTGCTACCAAATGTGGCAGCCAACAAAATGGTTAAAGCAGCCAGCGAGCCCAGCCTGGACATTCCGTGTTCCCTCCAAGCCTGAGCCAAAGGCCTCTCTGAACCAGGTCCTCCCCAGTCAGTCATGTGCTGGGCCATTACACAGTGGGTTGGTCACAATGTCCTGTCAAACCATGAAGTCATGCCCAACTGGACTTTTGCCTTGGAGCTGAGGGTGCCAATCTCTTTGTTAGAACATTGAGAGGGACATTAATTCTGTGAGTCACACTGGTAAATTTATGACATCCTGAGCTCAAAAGAGAAAAGATAGTTAATGCAATAAAGAGGAAATAGGTGGGTGAGAGAAACAAAGATGACAGTAAAATGGAGCCTTGTGATCATGAAGCAGTGCTGGGACAGAAGGGTGCTCCTGGCACTACACACTGTGAGCCATTCAGCTACAGAAGGCACAACTCCCATGTCCTTTTATGAGGATTTGGTGCGCAGATCCCCTCAGAAACATCCCAGAACCCCTCTCTTCTTCCATCCATAGTTAATATCTCCCATCCTGCTTCTAACTAAATCAGCCCCCTGCCTCATACTTGCACAGGTACCCACACGCACATCCCATGGCTCCCACACAGCTTTGCTCCCTTTTATGAGTTGAAGTTTAGCACCACCCTGTAATGTAAAGTGCAGAGTAGAATGGCAATGTTTTCTGGGTTTTCTTTTCTCCTACAAACGTTTTCAACTGTAAGATTATACTAGGATTTTAAATATAGCTAAATATATATTTTACTCTCAATGTAAGTTTAAAAATTTGAAAACAGTTAATTTATGCATTAAAAAATACAATGATGAAGAAATAAAAAGCCATACTCATTTAACTTTTCTTCAGCTTTGGTTCACTTTATAATGAAATTGAAGATCCTGACTTGGCAAAAATAACACAGGTAGAAGCACTGATGTATAAAAAAATTTAAAAAGACTTATACTTTGAAATTCTTGTGTAAGGCTTATGTAAGGGCTACAGCAGTTGACATGTAATATGTCCTAAATAACCTTCTAGAAGGGATCCCAACTCTTAGATACATGCATCAACAGCGAAAAACAAAATGGAAGAGGCTTGCCTTCGGAACCAAGTCTCTGTTAAAACATGATTGCAAGAAACCAAATTCCTTGAAAGCCATTTTGAAGTCAGGGTAGCTGCCAGTGACACTGAAAAATTTACATGATTGTGCCTTCAAGACAAAATTCAGAATGCTTTTTTCCTCCAACTCTTGGGCAAGCCAATACTTGCACAATAATCCCACAGTAGCAACACCAAATGAGTATCTGACAAAAACATTGTGTAGATTGAGCAGACTACACAACTACTTCTAAGAAAATGACTGGGAAAATATATTGGATTGCTACCAGTATGAAGTGAGCTTCTCAGAACTTCCAGTCACCTTACGAAGAGACTGATAGAAAATATTGATATGTCCAGCCCTCATATTGTGACCAGACTTCTCAAAAAACAGACACCTCATATTCATATACTCTACCATCAACACATGAGTACAGTTCACAGCCAGAGGTTAAAGCCTAAGAATCTTAGAATATACATAAAAACGCTCAAAGCATTAGTATTTAGGAAGGGAAGCTTCTTCCAATGCTTGGAGAGCTCACATTTTATTTAAGAAAATGGGAATTCAAAGTTAAAGTGATGGAAAATGGACACTGAATTCAATGTCTAGGGGGAAAGAAAAGCAGTAATGTTATCTAAAAAAAAGAAAAATAAATACAATCAAAAATTGGATCTTTGTACAATTAGACCCAACTTCAGATAAAGCAAAAACCCATAGAAACCACAATTGCAGGAACCTGGGATTGAAAAGAGTTTTGGGTGTAAACGGAATTGTCATTCCAAAAGCCATGCCAGTATCAGCAGAGCTTAAAACTCATTTAATGATCAGAGAAGACCTAAAGTGGCATAAGAAGTAAGAGAAGGTGGCATTCTACACAGAACTGATTTTGTGTTTTATGTGACAGTGACAGAAAAAAAAGGTGGAGAGTGTAAACAGAAGCACAGACCATTTGACTTAAAAGACCTCAGAGTCTGACCAAAGCAGGCCAACCTGGAACTTACGCCACACATTATCAGTAGGAAATTCTCTGAATCTCATTTCCGAGGCCTTTCTCTCAGAAAGTCATTAAGCTCTAATTAATGGCTCTGTGAGGTGGAGGGATCCGCTTTGGCATCCATTAGGATGGAGGCTCAAATGTCAGACCAGCAAAGGCATGAGGCAGACTCTGGCATTCTGCCCAGCGCAGGATTAGCATTGACGCATTTAGCATCCTTTGAAATCTTCAGCCCTGTAAGAAAACCTGCAACTTTGCTCTCTGTCTGTGTGATAGATGCATCCCTTAGTAATCTGTTGGTCCATTACCAGAAAACACGTCTCACCCCAGCTGAGCAGGAAGGAAAGATTAGTATTGCCCAGCTATGGAGTCCCTCTCCAAAACAAAGTTAAAAACAGCCACAACCTGGACTCTGGAAGTGCCACAGGACTCAAAGAGCAAGATCTCTGCAGGAAGCATTGCCTGCAGCTTGGGAGCTGGCTAAGGAAGGAACAGAGGAGGAGAGGGGGCAGTAAATGGCCTAAAGAACTGGGACTGAAGTACTGCACTGTCAGTGGGCACCAGCAGAGAGAAGTTCAGAAGCGCACGACTGCAAGCAAGGTAGGGAAGCATGGAGGAACCCCAACTCATACTCCATCTGGAAGCAAACAGGTTCTTTTAAAGGCACTGGCTATGAATCACCAACTTGATGCTCATTTTCACTGAAACCTGACAGCCTGCCAGAAATCACTGTTAGGCAAGGTATTAAGCCAGACACCAGGATGCTGACAGCCTGCCCTTTTCCACACCAATCACACTCCCTCACTTCCTAGCAGCCTTGGCCTCCAGCACCTGTGATCCATCCTTCTTCCTAATTTGTAGAATGTCATTACTAAGTCACTCACTTCTAATGAGAGAGCCCATTCAGAGTTGCACATTGGACTAAACTAAATAAAAGGGTCACTTCTGCTGTCTTTAATAGCAAGCAATGGTGATGTGTGTACTTCCCCTACAAACAACACACATCACTAAGAGTTGTTCAAAATAACTTTTGTAACCTCTGTCCAAACATGTGTTGCTCCTGATTCTATCCCATCCTCTTGCCAGTACAAGCATAGGTCTACTGAATTAAGTAGCACATCTGCGTTCTGGAGACAGAGGAAGGAAAGGTGCTGAAACATCATAGTACTGATTCGGCTGGACTGTTACAAACTAAACTCAACAGGAGTTTTATCCAGTCATCCCCAGAGAGTGACAAAACAAAAACTGGACTTTGTGAAAGTTAAAATACACAGCTTTGCATCTGTCTCCCTTTGGTGTCTCTCTCCTTTCAAAGATCTCAAAATACTTCCCAAAGACAATCACAAAGCAATGCTGAAAAACCACAGAAATATGTGGTTACATGTAAGACTCCTACAAGGAATTTAGACATGGGATAAGTGCCAGTTCTTTTCTCCACGTGAAGAAGCCAGGTAGTATTTCTAACGCAAATTCTAGACAGAATTGCACATAAACCCTTTTTTCAACGAAGATCAAAACAGGAGCAGAACTCCCACTCCTGACCCCAAGTCCTAACTTTTAATCCCTAAAATATACTTAGACCTAAAAAAAAAAAAAAAAAAAAAAAAAAAAAAATTAGTTTATAATTAGCATTAATTGAAACCTTTGAGAGTTTGGGAGTTTTACTTGCTTTCAGGTTTCTATTTTATTTCATTTCCTGATCATAACGTGATCTTTGAAAGAAAACCCTCTTTGTCCTTTGGTTTCCTTACTTATAAAATGTATCCTCACCTGAGCTTCAAAGGAAAAACACACCTTTATTCCATTGTGAGGAATCACTGAGGGGGATATCTAAGGCAACAACTATTAACCTCTTCCAAACTAGTTAACTAGTTTCTTCCTGGGAGAAGCTGAGCACCCAACTTATCTATCCATAATACAGTATTTGACAAATTGAAGCACTTGCTGTCAGAAGGATAGAAAAACTTCTTTTCACCATCACCAGAAAATTTCAGAGTAACTGCATGCACATTTTGAAATTCAGCTTGCTTTGTGAAGCATAATAGAAGCAGAGTTGCATAAAAAAATTTGTTACCTAGCTGCATATTTTGAAAAACATTTGCTATTACCTTGAGCAGCCAATCCACTTGTGATGTGATACTAAGTACATATTGACATGCAAAGGAGGAAAGAAGATGACCAATCAATGTCAGTGAGATGCAAAATCAGAAAGAGCACAGTAAGTTGAACTGCATTTCAGCTGAACTGAAAGAATCTCAAAAGGCAACAGCTAAACAAGCGGAACAAGCACACGGCAGGGGGCATGGAAACAGTAGCTTTGTTGCACAGCTTTACAAAGCAGACACGGAGTTTGCATGACATGTCAGAGACTGCACAGCAGCAGCAAGGCTGGGAATTTGTGTATCTGTACCAGCCCCAGCATTCTGACAGCATATCATCTCAGCACTTTTTACCTTTCCCACAGAAACTGGGTTTCAAACCTGATGTAGGAAATGCAAGAGAAGCCATAGTGGGAATCTGTGCCTTCAAGTTCACTCTGTTACACAGGGGCAGTATTACATCTCTGCTCTGGTAGACATGAAAAGAATTAAAAAGAAACCCACCCACCAAACCTATTTTAGCCGATTTCCAGAGTTGTTAACAATGCATGTCTTTACCTAGAGTTTTGGAGAGAAGTCATATTTTCTTGTTACAGCAATGCAAAAAGTGAATGCAATCAGCAGTACCACTGGAAGCTGTGGCACAATATGTTCTGTATAGAGTGGACAGACAGTCCATGAGCTGAAGCATCCCACAGGATTAAGGCTGTGTAGTAAAGAATTACTTAGGTTGGATTGACTGGCGTGTAAATTAGCACTGAATTAGCAAATCCAAGAATGCATTCAGTTTCCTGCAATGAACTGTTGCCTTCTGATACAAGGCAGGCGGCCTGGTTTCAGGAAGCAGCACGGCAGCCCTCTTCCCCAGGGTCGCTCGGGCCTAAGAAACACGCGGACACCAATATGGTGGAGGATCAAAGGCCTTTATTCTCTCTTCTCGTGGGGTTTTATAGTCTAGGGGGCTTCTACGTCAGGTGGGGGTCTGTCTTTACCATCTATGGTTAGTAGGCAATGGAAAGTTACTTGGGCAAGTGGAAAATTACCGGAATCTGGTTCAGGGGGGCTACATTCCTATGTTAATTTTCTTATCTAAGGGGGCAGAGGCCCTGTCTTCCCGTAACATCACGAGATCTTCCGAATGCCAGGCCCTATCTGCTACAATGAACACCTTCCACTGAAAGCTGTCATTAATGCCTTTAAGTGAGCAATCCTACAGATTCTGCTACATGAGAAAACTGAACTGCTTTTAAGGTAGCACAGGGCTTTGATTCACAAACCTTCACTGATCTAGAAATCACTTGTGAGGACAAAGACAGCAGTTCTTGGGTTCCTACCTGTGATTACCTTTCCCACAGGAGAGTCCACAAAATGTTTAGTGTATCCTTCTGTTCTCAGCCATGAGCAGATCAAGAGCAACCCTATCAAGAAATACTTGGGAGTTCTGGTGAATGAGGGGCTGAACAATTTACCCTGCAATGACCTGGTAACTTATACTTGCAGCCCAGAGAGCCAACCATGTTCTGGGCTGCATTGAAGGCAGCATGGCCAGCAGAGCGAGGGAAGGGATTCCACTTCTCTAATCCTCCCTCATGAGACCCCACCTGCAGTGCTGCATCCAGATCTGGGCTCCTCAGCACAGGAAGCACAGGGACCTGTTGGAGTGGGTCCAAAGGAGAGTCACTAAAGTGTTTAGAGGGATGGAGCAGCTCTCCTACAAGGAAAGGTAAAGAGAAATTGGATTGTTCATCCCAGAGAAGACAAGGCCTCAAGCTATCCATATGGCAGCCTTCCAGTGCCTGAAAGGAGTCTACAAGAAAGATGGTGAGAGACTTTTACAAGAGCATATAGTGACAGGATGAGGGGGAATGGCTTTAAACTGAAGGGTGTGTTTAGATTAGATAGTAGAACTGAATTTTTTACAGTGAGGGTGGTGAGGACTGGAACAGGTTGCCCAGAGAAGCTGGAGATGCCACGATCCTGGAGGTGTTTAAGGCCAAGCTGGATGGGGCTCTGAGCAATCTGACCTAATGAAAGGTGTCCCTGCCCAGGGCAGGGTAGTTGGAACTCGATGATCTATATAAGGTCCCTTTCCATCCAGGCCATTCTACATTTCTATTATTCTAATCACTGCAGTTCACAGGCTAGCCATTGAAATCACCAACTTCCCACAGGCAAACAACAGCAATGGTAACTGGGATACAGAGATCTGGCAAACTTACCAGCAGGCAGTAGACCACAGCATGGGTAGGGCAGAGTGTGAAGGTAATGTCCTTCTTATAACTTTGAGCCCTTAAGCTGGGGCAAATCCCTCACCGATTTATTCTTGTCTTTATGTTGGGTACTGTACATAGTATTTGTGAAATCAATAAAGAGATGCTTGTCACTGCCTGCAAAAACAATACAAAGAAGCTTTCTATAATTTCAAGAAGTCAGTCTGGATTGATTAACAGTCCTAAAGCTCATGTGAGACGCATGAGTGTGTCAGGGTGAAGGAAGCACTACAAGTTGTTGAAAGTGGACCAGCAGACTAAATAAATACAGTTCTCTTACCTTTTTAGTAAATTTTTAACTTCAATGTACGCTGTACATGCCACTTCCACATTTAACAGACATTCAGAGCAGCACAGCTAAAGGATGGTGAAGACTGTCCTAGAGGCCAGCCATTTGTTCAAGAAAATAAAGGACCCATGCCTTGTCCCACTTGCTACAGCTTAATTAAAGCTCATATAGAGAGCTAGAGCAGGAAATATCACACAGACCCAGAGAAAAGTATTGCTTGAACTAAGTCATGTAGGGAGGTTACCATCAGTTTCCCTTCTCACAATGCACAATAAAGAAAAGATTTGAAATTCAGTCATATCCTGCTTGAAAAGGTCTTTGAGATTCTACAATCTGCCTTGAAGGAAAAAAGATGGGGGTGGGGAGAGGAAACTAGTGTGTGGTTGTATATGATAAGGTAAACACAGCTTTTCACTGCTCCTGTGGTCCATGTTCTCTCTACCTCACAGTCTGCCCTGCACTTCCAGCTCCACTGCTCTTTCAGGCTGTCTACCAGAGTGCAAATGCTGGGTGACAAGAGAATTAATGAAGTCTCCTTTGCCCAGCCTATGCACCTGGGTGTGTAGTCCACTAACTGATGTGTTCATTCCAGCCTTCGTAAGGATCATATTGTTATCCAATATCTGAACTTCCCCAGGAAACTACAGTGGAGCTTCCCCAATGGAAGCAAAAGAAGGCAGCCATTCTGTACTGCGAGACAATCACTCAGTTGGTCATTGTTCAGAACTTCAAAATCTTAAGCAAGTGGATCAACATGCTAGTAAAACTTCAGTGGTTGTAGCTTGGTAAGAAGGAACCAGGCAACCACAGAAGTCATGAGGCTGTCCAGGAAATCAGCCAGTTGCCACACCAGAGACAGGCCAGAAGACCAGTGTGAGAATGCACAACACACAGGTCACCAGGCAACTCGATTTTCTTTCTGAAGCAACAAGCAAAGCTGGCATTCAGCCAACTCAATGAAGCAGCTTTTTAGAAACAAAAGCCATTTTCACAAACATTTCAAGTTTCTCTATCTATAAGCTAAACACAAAGATCAGCTCATCACATTCTGTCTCTTGACCTTGAAGCTATTCATACATTATCTCACTCTGACTCATGACACAGTCTACTGTGCCATATCCTGCTATAAATTTAATCTCTGTATTTACATTTGAATGGGAGACACTTAGCTGTCCACCAACACAGCAATATACATCCTCTTGTTCTGGGATCAGCTTTAAGTAATTAAATGGAAAAAGTTGCCGCAGAGTACAATGATTATCATAGAGTTGTCATAGTAGCCTGACCTGCTGCACATAGAAGCAAGTGAATGCCATCACATTTCTTGTACCTGCAAGTAGACACGCTTTACTCATAGTTTCCACTGCCATGCTCTCTCTTTATCAAATGTTTAAAAGATCTTTGAATTAATTTGAACTTGCCCATTTTTATGCAACTATGGCATACAGCTTCTGGATTGTGATATTTAGAGAATGTTTGTTATAATTTCATAATGGAGTTAGTTACATATTTTAAAATGTATTAACTTAACATACAATACAAAGGAGATAAACACTAAGCATCTATTAATCTTTCTTTTGCTGTTCTATCAGCTCCAAGAAAGACCAAAATTTTCAGATGTTCCTATCTATTTGGCTGTAGAAATTGTCAAACCTTTTTCTTTAAAATTTTTGCAGCAAGAGTTTTGATAATCTTAGGCCGTATAAAAGAGATTCACAGATTAACTGAAGATGAAAAACATTTCTGGAGCCAACTCTGCCAGTCTTCTCACAGCGGAAGAAGCTAAATAAAATTGCACAGGGTTTTGCCCATATTATTTGAAGACCACAGACATAAGACAGTCTCCCATGAGGACCAGCAAGAACGCAAAGGTGAAGCTATACTACAGAACAAATAGACAGATATTTCAATTTTTCACACATTCATACCTACATATTATTCTCCTTTACATCCTTGTCTAGCACAGATTCATTGAAGAGCTTTCATCTAATACATTAAATTCCCTCACATGAGGTAAAACTGGTATCCAAAAACCGCCATAAACAGATTTTCATCTCACCAATACTTGAAAACTTCAGATTTCACAACCTCTCAAGGCAGCTCTTCTTACACTGCTATCTTCCTAAAGGTACAAACAGCTTTACCTTAAAATCTAATCCTAAACTCTCCTTGCAAATAAAACTCATCATATTCTTATCTTGTTAAATACTGAGAATATCTAATCTTTGCTGCAACTACCTGGCATATATCAACAACCATAACAATGCATATTTATTAAGTATATTTATTACTATATTATTAGATAACACATTATTATGTGTTATTTATTATATTAATTATGTTACATTTTTAATATATATATAATATTCCTTTCTTTTTCACAGTTTCCTTTCATCTTTCTATATTTTCTACAACTCTGATCTCTCTCACATTTGTCTGTCACTCTCAAAGCATGGTGCCAAAACTGGATACTTCTGTATTCATATATTTGAATTTTCCTTTTTCTAACCACTTGTCTTTACTGAATTTCATCTCATTGAATTTTACATAGTTTCTTCAGTCTACAAAGGTCATTATGAATTTTAATTCTGTCCTCCAAAAGGCTGACAATCCTTTTTGGCTTCATATTATGTGCAAATCCCATAAGCATGCTTGTCCTCCCATTGTCAAAATAACAAAATATTGAATAGTTCTGGACTCAGGACAGATTTCTGATGGCCACACTTGAATGTTCTCTCAGCTTGACAAGGAACTATTGATAGATTACTCAGTCTAGTTTTTCCACTGGTTGTGCCAATCTTGTGTGGGTTTTTCTTCCTGAGTTTGCGTACAAGAGTGCCATGCAGCACTGTGCCAAGCCTTACTTAAAATCAAGGCATAACAGCTGCCACGTCTATTTGTCCTGTAGGCTGACAGCATGAACACTGCTGGTTCAAAGCTTTGGTTCAAAGTTGTAACAGACATCAGTTTGAATATCAAGTTGATCAGAAATGATCAGTCACACAGGTACCCATGGGTTCAGCGCTCAGCATAATGCCCTGCAACATTTCTGCCATAATTTAAGCCTGTGCCCAGCAGGGAGGAATCCTGCCTTAGACCTGTTTTCCTCCTCCCCATACTGGACATTCACTATTTGTTGTATCCCACATCCTTCAATTTTCTAGTAATGGGCAAACTCTGAGCACCCACTTTGAAACATGGGAATTTAGAGTTAGGTGCCCACAAAGCTTGTTTGCTGTAGTGTCTCTGAATATCATCTGCCTTGCAGGTGATTTTCAACAAATTTCAGCAAATACTCACAGCCTTCCAAAGAGGAGCAGCTGAAACCAAGGATATTTAGGGGGCCGGCAAACTAGACTCTCCACAAATAAATATATTCCCTCTTGAAAGAAAATAAAAAAGGAAATTTCCTTCATTGTACACCTTGTTCTTCACTGTGGAATACCCTTAAAATCACAACCTTAAGTATCACTTTTACATATATATTTGTATTTGTATTTACCCACTTCACAGTCATATGAGGCACCAAGTACATCTAAATGAAACTTCAGCAATTTCTAAATACAAGCCATATGCTCAACCTTTCTGACCTCTACCAGATTCTCCCCGGGTTTTGCTTCAAAATAGTATGCGGACACTATTTGCATGTAAATTATGGTACAACACCCCAAAATAGGGCTGCGTTGAAAACTGACTCTAGGACTCTCCAGAGATTACTGAAATTTAAGTGAACATTCAGATGCACTTTACAGATGGCTTAAAAAAATGTCAAGTGTCTTAAACATATCAAGTAATATTTGCAGTTACACACCCTCAGTATCTGCTCTATTTGTGCCATTTCCTATTGCAATTCTGCAAACATGGCTGTCACCTGACATTTTTGTACTGGCAAGCTTAAACTGGTAATTTAAATTGTAACGGAATACAAAGCCAGCTGAACTGGTTCAGGGTTCAAATTTCTCTGTAAATATTGCATGTGTCCAGTTATAACTTAAATAACGATGTGAGGACAGTCACATGGCATCAGCTGTTCATTGTCACCTGCACAGGTTCCCCGGGCAGAGCTGGTGGATGAGCCATGTGCCCAGCCTTTGTATCTCATACTTGGTTCCCATGGAAACTGCTATAAAGCCACAAAATTTTCATCAGTTTTTTTTCCCTCTAAAATTAATGATGTGGTGCATCTCAGAACAGGAGAAAAATACAAGTGGGAGATTTCATTCAGGCAATTATATATTTGAATACTTTTTGAAGGGTGGAAAACAGTGGTGATGGCATAGTTTTGAAAGAAATGAAAGATCTAAAATAATAAATGGTTTAACTTAGCTAGATCTTAACTGACAATTGTTGCCCCAGGATATACTTTGGAACAGCGATTTGCCAGCACTGAAAAGTGACTAATTCTTGGAAGAGCAAGTTGTGAAGATCCTGTATTTACACCCTTGTCTAAATGTTTAGGTACTAAAGGACAGATAGAAACCAATTAAGGCTGCAACAGGTGTTGATGCACTAATTAACATTAAACCTGAAAATCACATTTTGGACCAAATCTGAGTGTACTAAAAGTGTGCTTTTTTTACATAGGTATTAATCAGGGGTGAGAAAGCCTTCCAAAAGAAAGTTGTTAGTGCATTAAAAGGCCTGGCAAAAGCATCCAAGATGGAAATAAAGAAGAGCATCAATGCCAGTGAATAGAGCCACCCTATTTCTCAAAAAAAAAGTGTTCAGACTCCTATCCTGATACATCCAAACCTGTTCAGGAAATACTTTTGTTTCCAAGCCCTAGACTGTCCCATGCAAGAGCCTTCCCTGTCCTGACTCTCCCAAATTTCTTTCCTTAAATCCCTTCTCAGTCATCTCTCTCTCTCACTCTTGTGCTTCCCAAGCCACTCTCCTAGCAAGCCACTACATCTTTTGCTGTTTTACTCAGAGATTGTTCCTTCTTTTAATCTCTTTGAACTTTCCAAAGCGTTCAAGTAGATTATTCTCAAAACTGGCTCATACCTGGGTGTTTTTCTACTTTGTCTCTCAGCAGCCTCCAGAGTATTTTCTTGTCTGCATAGACAAGGTCTTCTCTTTGCACTTGCACCCTTCCTTCTGCCAAGCTTCTACCATTGGTGGTCAGTGTTGTTTTCAAGAGCTGGCTGCTGCTGCAGCCAGTCAAGCTCTCCTCACCCCTGTCTTTCCTGCAGGCTCCTACCTGGAAAATATTTCACTTTCCCATATGGGTTACAGACCTTGAAAAAAAAATCACGCACACACCTGACCACCTCAAAACCCAGGAAAACTGAAATTAAGATAAAAGAAATACTAAAAAAACCCTTAAAAAGCTTTGATATATATGTAAGTAATGAAGTATTAATTAAAGAGAGGAGAGGAGAGGAGAGGAGAGGAGAGGAGAGGAGAGGAAGGAGAGGAAAGGAAAGGAGAGGAAAGGAAAGGAGAGGAAAGGAAAGGAAAGGAAAGGAAAGGAAAGGAAAGGAAAGGAAAGGAAAGGAAAGGAAAGGAAAGGAAAGGAAAGGAAAGGAAAGGAAAGGAAAGGAAAGGAAAGGAAAGGAAAGGAAAGGAAAGGAAAGGAAAGGAAAGGAAAGGAAAGGAAAGGAAAGGAAAGGAAAGGAAAGGAAAGGAAAGGAAAGGAAAGGAAAGGAAAGGAAAGGAAAGGAAAGGAAAGGAAAGGAAAGGAAAGGAAAGGAAAGGAAAGGAAAGGAAAGGAAAGGAAAGGAAAGGAAAGGAAAGGAAAGGAAAGGAAAGGAAAGGAAAGAAAGGAAAGGAAAGGAAAGGAAAGGAAAGGAAAGGAAAGGAAAGGAAAGGAAAGGAAAGGAAAGGAAAGGAAAGGAAAGGAAAGGAAAGGAAAGGAAAGGAAAGGAAAGGAAAGGAAAGGAAAGGAAAGGAAAGGAAAGGAAAGGAAAGGAAAGGAAAGGAAAGGAAAGGAAAGGAAAGGAAAGGAAAGGAAAGGAAAGGAAAGGAAAGGAAAGGAAAGGAAAGGAAAGGAAAGGAAAGGAAAGGAAAGGAAAGGAAAGGAAAGGAAAGGAAAGGAAAGGAAAGGAAAGGAAAGGAAAGGAAAGGAAAGGAAAGGAAAGGAAAGGAAAGGAAAGGAAAGGAAAGGAAAGGAAAGGAAAGGAAAGGAAAGGAAAGGAAGAATCCTCCAGCCTGGCTTGAGATGGAATGAGGGCAGACATTTGCAGCTTTTAAACTTTTGACTGATTGCTCACTCTCCACAAATCCCTGTGAAAATGTTTCCACTCCATCTAATGAAGCTTGCCATGCTTCCTCTTCACCCTTGGTCTTCAGCTGCTGCCTGATATTAGAGCTAATGAAAAAACCTTTCCTCTGCACATTATGTAGGAGAGCTTAAGCACCTAAAGCCGTTGCATAGGGATGCTCTGCTGAAGCCACTTCCATAGGCCTTCCCAATCCCTCCTCTCTAAAGTTCCACAGGACAGAGTATAACAAAGAGTGCATTACTCCCAAGCACTCATCTAAAACACAACTTAAGGGATTGTGGCAAGCCAGCTCTTGAAATCATCTCATGAAATAAGAGGTCTTCATTTCTATGAGCCTAACTTCTTCCTGATAGTCATGAACCAGGCAGGAAGGCAGTGAAGCTTTGTAAAACAGCTGGGGAGGACACGGGGAAGAACACTAGAATTTTTGATGGTTAATGCTCTAATTCTCCTTTTGCAGCTCCAGACAGACTCCTTGGGAAATTACTTCATGGTTATGACTGTGTTTGTTTAAAAACTCTCCCAGTGAGAGATAATTATTTCCACAGCCTGATAAAGGCAATGTAAATTAATCAGATATATCACTACTTAATCCTTAATAGATGCTAGCGCAGGGGATAGAGAAAAAAATCCAAACTAAACAAAACCTCTTAACTCACAGAACTCAGTATACAAGATTACAGAAGTGCCCCATAATGCAGCTAATTAAATATGGCAGATCAGTGCTAATGGATTTAATGTCTTCTTTTTTCCAAATGAAAGTATGAAGTAAAAACAAGAAGCTGGGGGAGGGGAAAGAAGAGAGGCCTGGCAGGGGACCTATGGTGGGTTCCTCCAACACCAGGATAAAATGATTTATTACTCTTACTTACAGTACTTTTCACCAATGTCTTTAAATTCTTCTGATTTTTTTTAAGAAATGAGCACATTGCAAGTTCAACTTAAGGGCATTGCAATCGAGCCAATAATTATTTCAAGCTCCACATCTCACCTGTCCACACTGAAGAATAGGACTTATATGGATCTGAAGTGGTAAACAGATGATCCTGTGTGAAACTCCTCTACAAAGTGATAACACAACTTGCATTCAACACACTGGCAATTCTAACTGGAATTATGATGGGAAAGATTTTTAACATGATCTGGATAATTATAAGATTTTTTGATCAGGCCCTTCCTGTGCTCTGCAGATACTCTTGAATGATCCATATAAATGGGGTGGGTCCAGTAACAGAAGACAAAAGAACACCAAGAGCACACTCCATATTATCTGTATGCTGTTCATTTAGATGGAGAGCACTGTGCCAAAAGCAGATAGCTAATCCTGAATCATAGGCAGACTAAAAACTTCCTTCACAATTAAAAGAGAAATGGAGTTTCTTTTCATTAAGCCAGGCCTTGCACTGATCAATATGAGCTTATAATTTACACATCCCCTTTTGCTCAATAATTATTAAGCAAATTAGAAGACAAGAAAACCTGTTACCTGGGTAGAAAGTTACATCCTAGCAAATGATCTGTGCTGGGGATTCATCTTTTCCAATTTTTCTCCACCAAGATCCCATACTTACTGCTGACCATCTGAGTTCCTAATGAAGAGCAGCAGCATTCCATCTTCTGGAAGAAAACCTTCTAACTATAGCCCTGAAGAGAAATGTCATTCACAGCCAATGATAATCAAGCCTTAGAAAATGTAAAAGAGAATAAGAGGGTAAAGTGAAAATTCTTTAGGAGTCTTCACTTAGGTTACTTGAACACTAGTGAGAATCATTCCAAATTTATGTTCCCTTTCTCTGTTTCCTTAACTCCACAGTACTCACCTAGCTTAATGGCCCTTTCCTAGGTCTGAGTGTATCATTTCAATCCCTTCCTTCCTCTATTTTTTTATGGAGAAGTCTCAGTTCAAATGTTACAAAGATAACTGATGTGCCAGAGCGTCATGGAGATAGGTGCTAGGAAATCCTGTTTTCCCCAGAGAAAGCAGGGCTTTGGTCAGCATCTGCATATGCCTTCAAATCATGCTGTATAGCAAAACATAAGGTTTATGTTTGAGTGATCTTCATTTCCAGTCTACCACCATCAGTTTGGAACCAGAGGGGTTTTTTTGTTTTCCTTCCCCTCCTTTTAGCACAAATGGGTCAGTGAACTTCACAGCTTGAAACCTTGACAGGACCATCTGTTCTTCATTAAAAGCCATTAATGACAATGATAATGGCGCTAATTAGGCTGCATGCAAACATACACACGCTTGAAGGGCTCCAGGGCTCCAGGCAATCAAAGATCCACATTGAACCAGCTGCTGTACACTATTGATGAGCACTAGGAACCCCCATCCCATCTTGTCCCAAACTACAGCCACAAGCAGTCACCATCCCACTGGACACATGGAGAGGGTTATTTTGATCCACACATGGGTCAGGGTCTTTTGCCTTTGTTCTCATTGTCCTTCCACCATTTGCTCTTCACTGTGTGTTAAGAACAATTGGGAAACACCATCACAGCCTGGAAGCATGTGTTCTCCATCACCATCTGCCAATTTTCGTTCTCTGGAGATACATGGAGATATGTGTGTATGCAGGGCTTAAAGAAGCACATCATCATGCTACATCTACAAACCATTCCCAACAAATCCACTGACTTGTTACTTCCTCCACACCTGACTTTTGGAAGTCACTTTGTTATTCCCTGCCTTGGTTTCTTAGTCTTTCAAAGTACAGACAGAAGCACTGCACAGGCACATGTCACAGCTGCATCAGAAATGTTGGAGCTATGAAATTCTTGATGTGAACAACATCTAGAACTTGGAGCTATACTAATTAGTGTTTCCTTTTAATGTAACATCTTCATCACAACAATCAAATGACCCCCAAAAAACCTGATCTATATAAACACCATCCATTGCAGCAAGGCCTGCTGGATCAAGTGGCATTCTTGCATGTGGAAAACTGGAAATCTAGGCCTCTACCTCTGTAACCATAGGTACGTCTTTTTCCTGCACCTACCTTTGGACATTAACATTTGTAAAAGATGGTGAAATGGATCTTCTCTGTAAACTGCTTTGAATTACATTCAAAACCATTATTTTATAATAAAGGGCCAATAACAGTACTCCTGGGAAATACATCCAGGACAGTCTCCCTTTAGATGTATAGTGTTCTTCATGTGTTTATACTAAAGATGTAAGGTAGGTAGTATTCAGGTATGCACAGCAGCAAATGAGGAGCACACAGTAGCTGCATCCAATCAGCACATTATGCACTCAGAGCCAGTGCAGTTGCTGAGACCCTTCAGACAGCACTCACTGTGGATGCAAAATTGGCACTGAGTACACACCACAGCAGTGCTGCTATGCAAGTGGTGGGAAACCTGGTGTTTCAAACTGCCCTAAGGCCAGACAATAAATAGCAGATTTTAAAATGAGCTAAATCAATTGTCTTGATGAGATTTTGAGCCAGAACTGAGAGAAGAAAGACCCTTCACTCTCCTGTAGCATGTCTTGCTTGGAGATGACCATTTCAGCCTTGCATTGCTGATCTTTGCTAATATTAAAGGCCTGAGCAAGGTCCCAACACCAAGAGTCCTCTGAGACAAACCAGCTTGTGGCCACTTCTCATCTGCCAAGGAAACAGCAGCACATTGTTCATAGTGAACTAACAACTCCAAAGATGGGAATGAAAGGCAGTAGCCAGGACTTCCTAACTCCAGTGAATCTTTAGCCCAAGGGACAGGGACTTCTCGGGAAAAAATTAAGATTCTAAGAATAAATCTGACAATGTCACAGCTATGAAGACAAGAACCACCTAGTCCCCTGTTTTAAAATATTAGAAAAGTTCTCTCACTTCCTGTATTACCATATTTATCTTATAGTCTTACATTTCACCTGTACCATCTTTCTGACAGAGGCCATTTCTTAAGCTTTTTTTACTGCTTAGTCTGTAGCTTCAAAGCCTTGCAACAGAAAGCCTTAAATAGACTAATCCATTCCTACCACTCTTGTATGATCATAACATCATATCAGCCAGGCTGACAAACCCCTCTTTTCAATATCAGAGAATTCATTTTTTGAATAGGAAGTGGTTTCTTAATATTACAGTATCTGATAAGCAATGTTACAAAGCTGTAAAACACCACCAAGCTGGCTTGCAGAAATATCCAGTGAAGAGATGTCTCTCCTGTAATAACAGGCTGGTGTACAAACCTACTAACTGTGGAAAACCTGCATTAGTGCAACTATAAAAAAACAAACAAACAAACAGCTATGCAATTTCAAAAGTAGTACACCAGTACATTATTGCTGCTTCATTGAAAGTAAATTTGTTTCTACATTAGACTTGCTTTTTTTTAAAAAAAACACAAAGTATTTTTAAACCACCTGAAAGCTCAGCCTGCACTGACAAGTCATCTTAGAGGACAGTACTGTGGGCATTTTTCTCACAGCTGAGTACAATATGTTGGCTAGAATCATTCCTGCTTAAATATGAAGCTCAAACAAAACTGATAACTCAGTTTGAAAATCTTCATGCTCTGACCTCTGGACTATGCTAAATAGACTTTTTTTTCTAAACCAATTCTCTTAGCAAGAAAAAGAAAGGCAGTGTCACTGTATCAATGTTTTAACAGCTTAGGTTTCCAAAAATGTATCAGTCATTTATTCCAGTGGTAATTTTGTATGCCCTGTCCTTCTTTAAAGATACATCCATAAGCCTCCGGAATGTTTTCACTATAGGCCATTGCACTGCTCCCTCTCAGCCCTGCCCCAAGCCAGAGCCATATTTCTTTATAGCTGGATGTTAATAAAAAGGTGTCCCTCTCTAGAAGCAGCTCACTACCCAAGCAGGTTGAAGGAGGTTATCAGGATTTAGGTATTACTGCACAGTGACCTGTGAAGGTTATTAATCCAAGAAGAGCAATCATGAGGAGCGAGTGCACGAGGAGGTGCCTGTGGCAGAGCAGAGTCCTGTCACTATGCAGCCTATACCAGCTTTCATATACTTTTGCTCCTCAATTCCCTTCCTTCCCGAGAGGGGCAGGATGCAATTACCTCCTGGCCTGTGAGGGGTGTCCCCCAGCACATAGCAGCAGGGTACAAAAGGGTTAATTCCCCAGAGGCAGCAAAAGGCAAGGTGCATGGCCAGGAAGACTGACAGCCCTTGCTGACAACATCAAGGATACAGGAGCAGTAGGGGACACCTGTGTGCCAGGTGAGGGGGGCTAAGCAAAGAGAGCTCTGTGACCAGACCACTGTGATACCTCGTGCTGAAAGGAACTGACCTCAGTTCTGTCCCTGTGGGGCAGGGCTGGCTTAGGAGGACACTGGTGGATTGGTGTGTCAAAGGATGGCGATTCTGGGCCTGGGAGTTGTCATAGGACAGGCTACACAGACCTTAGTGATGAGCCTTCCTCTGGGTCCTGAGCTCTGGTATTGAGAACACAAATACGAAGAACTGGGGAACAGAACCTAACACTGTCATAGGACAACTGAGCTACCAGACAGGAAAGTGCAGAGGAACAAGCTCTCTATCTCATCACTGTAATTTATTTGTGAATTTAGAAAAGCTTTCAAACAACACATCTAGTCAAAACACATCAGAAAATTCAATCTGAGTAATGAAAATATTACAAAAAATGCTTTCTTTTTTTTTTTTCAATTGGCTCATTATTCACAAAAAGATTCCACACAGTTGAACTCAGTGCTTGGTTTCTCTTGTTCCTTTTCATTTTTGTTTGCCTAGACCACAAGCCCCTCAGAACAAAAGTTTTCCTTTTCCAGCCTTCTCTGTACCACTACATGCATTCAACACATTTAATCTGGAGAACTCCTGATTCTGACAAAAGTCCCCAGCCACCTCTCTAATCGAAGCATCTTTATCAAGAAGCAGAAATTAAATGGAAAATCATATTCATTAATCTTCCAGAGGTTTGAACACACCAAAAGTATAGACCCGAGGGATGAGAAGATGTTAAAATTCCTGTGGCAGAAGAGACTCAGCAATATCCTCTTACAAATTGTGTGTGAGTTTAACATTTAACAGGAAAAGTATGGATAGGAAGCACTGCAGTAGCACAGGATTCCTTTCAAGCGTATGGGAAAGGGGCTACCCTGTAACACTGGCCAGGGTTGCCATAAGCTCAGGTGGCATTTGGAAACAGCTCACCCAGGGGATGCCTCTGCTGAGTACAGCTATCAGATGTCGAGTTCATTTTCACCTGTACTCTGAGACATTCCAACAACCTGGCAACAGCATTGGCATAGCACTGAGCTTGAATTAATTACCATAATTCTGGCTTTCAGTTCAGGTTTTGGTTGGCAATACAGCAAACCTGAATGTTGGGTCCCTCATACTAGGCTTGCAGTGGCACAGCAGTAAGATGCAGAATACTGAAATGGTCTGATAACACTCTGATGGTTCACATTTGCTGAGACCCAGCAGGGTAAGAGGCATAAACCACTCTAAAGGGAACCTCAGATTCAGGCTCAGAGCTGGCTAAGAGAGACAAAATTCATTCAACTTAGAGCACAGAGAGTGTGTACTCATTTTAGCCTGAACACTGTACAGATACTCCCCAAAGCAGCAAAATGCCTATCCTGCTTGCATTGGGAAACTTTCCTCCTCCTGGAGGGACAGTGTAGCCATCTACACAGGGTCTAATGAAACTAAGAAGGGAAGGCTCCTGGCAGCAGGAAGGATTCCAAAGTCTAATCTGCTGTGATGGATTAATGCCATCCTAAAAAACTTACTGGGCTGAGCTTTCAAACCCTTTCCCCTCAAATATCTAGGGTGGTGTTAAAAATGCATGTGCCACCATCACTGAGAAATGGACAACTTCTTTCCATTCCTCCTCCTTTTGCTGGGTAAAAAAGCCAATTGCAAAGTCAGCAGCCATGGCAATTTCTGAATCAATATTTATCAAGCCCTTCTCCAACTGCTATTTCATGCCTCATTGGTCAGAGAGCATCCTCTCCAAGTGAGCCAGAAAATCCTGACCTTGCAAATGACAGAGGAGCTGCTTGAGGATTACAAAGTAGAGCAGCTCCTCTAGCATAAAAAAAAAAAAAGAACAATTCACATGAATATCCTCATGGCATTACACATTATTCTTCTGCCCTTTTCCTTTCTCCCTTCTTTCAGCAGCAGCCCTTGAAGCTGAAGGTTCATTTAAGAGCCCTAAACAAACAGTTTGTTGATTAGCAAAAATCAAGCTACGTGTAAATGACATTAAAAGCCACAGATACCCTCAAGGGAATCTGGTTTGGATTGGGTTTTTTTGTCTGTATTTCTAATGACATAAAAGATGGATTTCTTCCTGCCCCTGCCCTAGGCATAGTAAGTGAGTTTGCAATTATTCCATCAAACAAAACCAACTGCACCAATTAGGTGGAATAGACTGACACAAAGGTGTTTGGGGCACAAGGACACAACCCCTCCATCCTGGCACTCCACAGAGCAGGTTACAGAGAACAGAGAAAAATAGGAGAGGCCAAGTGCTGTAAGATCACCTCTGGAAAAACAGATGGCCAAAAGATCAACCAAAAGCTCGGGGACATTTGAAAGGAAAGAAAGCATTGCCCTTCCTAGTCAGAGAAAATAACTTGTTAAGAAAACAAATATGTCCATGATCCTTTGAAGAGATGAAGTGGTGTTATTTACCAGCACAGCCTCTGAAGTGTATGGACTGCCTCCAGGAACCACTCAGGCAAATCAGCATGAACTGTGCACTTCAGTCCAGAGAGGATTTGCAGTGCCACACAATCTGGTACCACAACATGTCCTTTTGCTGCAGCTTGATGTGCCTGAGGTCTTCTGGCAAAACACGTTTGTACCCGAACACCTCATCGACATATACACTGAAGGGGAGGTATCATTCCAGCCAAAAAAAAAAAGAAAACAAACAATCAAAGTGGAAATGGGAAGGATCCAAGAGGAGTCACTGCTCTTTAAGGGTTTTTTTATTCTCAAGCAGAAGAAAAGAATGCCTCCAAACACATTCCACACAAGGAAACTGCATCTTCAAGTTTACTTCTAGTCTCTCTAGCTAATCAGAGAATTTCTGGAACTTTGACTACTGTAGCATAAGATGCCTTAGGCCTTCTCTGTACAAGTCCTTTACTCAAAACAAAACGACAAACAGTAGGGATGATTTCTGTGCAAATTTTGCTCCCACTAATCCCCACTACTCTTCTGGGAACACTTCTCTCTAAACAGTTTGTCTTTATTATTTCTCCTCTTCTTTTGGCTACAAGCTGTTATAAAATTGCTCATTTTATTTTCATTATTTGTGTACAGCCTAGCAACTACCTACTTTGTTCCTTTCAGCATTCCAGAATTGGTCCTCATTGTTCTACAGTCTCTCTGACTCTTTTCTGAACTCTACCCAAAAGACCACATCATCACATTTGAAATATTGCACTGGACTCTGTACTTGAAATTCTCTCTACTCATTCAGAGAGCAATTTTGCTCAGGGGAGTTTTGTCATGGAATGTCATTTGGATGGCAGCTCCAAACTGCGTAAAATAACACATCTTGTTGTTACCTCAATCCCTGGGAAGAGGCCAGTGTGCACACCCAAGCCCAACGGCTTCAGCTGGCACTTGATTCCTAAGGAGACCAGGCTGACCACTCTCAACCCCTTTTTGAACAAGTTTATTGTTTTAGTTAAGGCATGTTTTCATATGATCTCCCCTGTTTGAATCCTGTTGTATTGACTTCTGTCCAGATCTCAACATTTTAGTTGCCTTTGTATTTATGTGGTACTCAACACCACTTTCCACATTAGCAGCATCAGTGAACTAATGGGCTATTTGTTGTTTCCCCAGTCATTAGTCAAGGCCTTGCACAGAACGAGCCCTTCAGCAATACTTGTGCCTGTCCAGGACTCTGCTCCTCAGCCTCATTGCTGCTATTTACCATTTCCCTACACAGACATCCCCCACTTGTCCATTTCAGCCTCCCATGCCTTTCCCTGTTTTATGGAGAGGCACACCAGAGGAGCAGGATGCTCCATGGCCAGTAGGGACGTGTAACTGGCCAGCTGGCTCCAACCAGACTGAGCAGACATGGCAGAAATAGCAGAGCTATTGTCTCAGCAGAGACACAAATAGAGGCCCACTTCTCTTCTACTCACTCCCCACTTCCCATGGAACACAAAGCACTCCATACATTTGCTTTCTGTTCTGTCACACAGTTTCAATTTGACTGGACTGCAGGATTCCCCCAGAACTCCTTCCTGAAGGAATTAGTCTTTCAACATACTTGAGCTGGAATGCCCTTGTGTGCACTTGCAGCAACAGCCACTTGGGAGTCAGTCATGGTGGCAGATGCACCTCCCCAGGATCCTAAAGACTGAGCAAGAGCAGTCCCTGCAGTTTGTGCTGTATTTTCTCATCTGTCAAACAAGAGAAAGAAGCAAACCATTCCAAACAGGCAACAAGTTACTCAGTGTATTAGTGTTTATAGTCTGCCTCAAGATATGCTGGGCACAGGGGGAAACAAAAACTTGGGGAGGGTGGGCAAGTCAAGGATCAAATTTTGAGGCATCAGCTTTAAAGGTGTTTCTCAGGGCTCATTCCAGGCCCCTTTTTGCTCAATATATTTGTCAAGAATGTGGATTCAGGAGTTGAATGCACCATTAGAAAGTTTGTTAATGGTACCAAACTGAGAGGTTCTGTTGACTCCTGAGGGACAAGAGGCATTGCAGGGGAATATACATAGATACCCTGCTGCATTCAGCACTGGTGCAGCCTCACCTTGAATATTGTGCATAGTTTAGGCTTCATAATTCAAGAAGCAAGTGAAGATCCTTAAACATGTCCAGGGCATGGCAGCAAAGCTGGTGAAGGGGCTGGAATGTCCTGAGGAGTTTGGGTTTATCTGGCTTGGAGAAAAGAGGCTGCAGGGTGACAACATTGCTCTCTACAGCTTCCTGAGGAAGGGACAGGGGGGAGGTGCTGAGCTCTTCTCCCTGTGATGCAGAGACAGGGACATGTGAATGGGGCTCAAAACTGCACCAGAGGAGGTCCAGGCTGGACATTAGAAAACACTGATTTACCAAGAGAGTTTGGTCAACCCCTGGAACAAGCTTCCTACAGAGGTGTTCAATTCCACAGCCTGACAGTGTTCAAAAGGCCTTTGGACAATGCCCTTAATAAACTGCTTTACTTTGGTCAGCCCAGAACTGGTCAGGAAACTTGATTACTCTGTTCTGTTCTAAACAGCAGAATGCACAGGTCACAAAAACTTGAACAAGCCCTTCAGGTTTGCTCTGTGACCTCAGCTCTGAGACAAGAAATTTCCTCTAGACAAGTAGGCTTGGCTGGCATAACTTCCCCAGATGATTCAAAAACTCTGACTAATGTACAATACCACCAGTTATATTTTCATTTTGTGTACTTGGCTTCCTTCTCCACCCACCTCTTCAGAAAGGACTGATTTGTTTCTACATTTCACTATGAACTCCTGTAGTGTATCCGTTTTCACTGCTGGTGCCAACCAAGTCCCTCAAGCAAGGCTGTTGCATTTGACCTTCAGAATCCATGAGTCAAACAGTATGGTGTGACCAGCTCACAGTCTGCCAGTCATGGGCACATCAGTGATGAGATTACCCAGACTGCCAGCCAGCCATATAACTGAGGCATCCTAATTAGCTTCCAAATCCAATCAAGAGTTGTAATATATTGGTGACTCGAGAGAGAAAAGCCTTTTGTTTCTGAACAAATTTACTTCTCTTTGAAATTAAGACCTTCTGATTTCAATTTAATCTCCTCTGCTGCTGCTAAAATGAAGCTGCTAAAAGCAAAGATGACGCGAAGCAAGGTCTTTTTTGGTCTAGGCAAAACTTTGCAATGTATCGATGGAAAAACTTGGCACAGCTCATTCGTTGGACGCTCTGAAAGAGGAAAGCACTTTTTTCTGTCCATTTTCTCCCATCTCAGATAAGATCTGGCACAGACACCTTTCCCTGCTGCAGGCCAAACAGGCTCTTGACAGCAACCACAGGAACACACACTTCTGTGCTATCAAGCAGCACTACAGTGAGTGTGCCTTTGAGGGCAATGTGGAAATTGTATGGGCACAGGTAAAGATGTATGGGAGAGGGTGGGAATCAGATGGCCACACCACATAAACAACTAGGTTATGAGCTGGGTGCTAACATAAAGGAAAAAACTGGTTAAGTTACATATAATATGATGAGAATAGTGGAGAAGGAGAGCTTCTTTAACCTCCTCACACATGCCTTTTCAGAGTGCAGCTACTGTGCTGAAAGATTTTGCTTTTATAACAAGTAGAGGGATTTTTAACATGGGTACAGAAGCACCAGAATCCAGTTACCTGTGCCATACATAAAGCAGGACTGGCAGAGTCTACACATTCCTGCTACATTTATGCTGTTTGCTGTGGCTGCAGTTTTACAGTAAAGGGGGAATGAGTGGCCTTACAGAGAGGTGGCCATGTAGGCAGAAAGATGAACTTAGCCAGAAAAAGTATTGAGAGCTGCATAACCCTCCTAAACAACCCAGAAATTAACTACTTTTCAGGCACAGATCAGTAGGCAGTTCCATGCACAGTACAGCAGATGACAGACACACAAACCACAAAATATTTTTTGCAGCCTCATTTTGGCCTGCCATGAAAAAGGAAAATCAAACTAAGACAATATTTCATAATAAAAACTTGTTAGAAACTTCCTCAGGCAAGGAACAGAGCAAAGACTAAAAGCTTTGATGGCATTTAGACTCCTGGCTACACAAATCTCTTCTAAAATAAAGCAGTCTCTAGAACAGATAGATCAGACAGTGACAGATCAGTAGTTTTAAGTTCATGGTCTTTCAGATGAGACATAAAACCGGGTCCTGACCTTGTATGATCATTAAAGGCCTCATAACACTTTCTGCAAAAAGCGGGTTCTTAATCCGACTGGCCTGGAGACAATCCAATTTAGGTAACTACCTAAATCAATCTTACAGATTTATCTAAATACAGCACTCTGTTCTACAGGCTAAAATAGTTTGTGGCATTTCTGTGGGCAGTAATATACTAAAAGAGTCCTCCCTATCTCAGCATTAGATAAAGTGGTCTTTTTATATGCACTCACTGCCACTCCTACATGGGGGTTATGAACCTCAGTATGTGTTAAGGAACTTGGACATGCAAAGTGCCCTGGTGGCCTAGTTTCAGCCACAACAGGGTTAATTTTTTACAGTAGCCAGGAGCGTGGTGTGGCCAGACCCTAATATTATTTGGTACCACCTCACATCATTAGTAGGGTGGAGAAAGGGACTCTGAGTAGTAGAGAAGAGCCAGTTGGTATTTGTCGTTTCTTTGTCCTATACCTATATTATAACTCTTGTTATTAATATTGCTGCTGCTCCTGTTTGTTTTCTTATCTCATGGCTGTTTCCAGCATTGCTCTTATCTCAAACCATGATCTCTGCCTTTTGTGCTTTCAATCAGAGTGGGGAGGAAGAGGAACAAGCAGCATCTGGTTTGGGAGAGTCTCAGTGGGAGCACTGAATGTTGGAGTACCATTCCTAAACAACAACAAATGGAAAAGGCATTCATTACCATGTTCAGCACAATTCAGTTTGCATGAAACCCTTTTCACACTAGAGTAGCCAGAAATTAGAAGTTCCCAAATTGTGAGAACTAACAAATAAATGAAAAAAGCAGAAGAGCAGAATGTTTTTATACCTATGCCACTGAATAAGCCTGTGGAACAAGATTCAAAGGGGCAAGACTGAGACAGTTGGATTATGGCTACTGAACACATTATGGCTACTCAATTATGGCTACTGAACACATCAATGGGCAGCAGGTGAAACTACAGGAGGTCCAAACCACTAAATTTTCAAAACCTAAAGATAGGGCTCTTTGACAGGCATTTAAGGGAAACACAAGTCCTTTCCAAGTAGAGCTTCCAGCTTCCACTCAGGAGGTTTCATAACATGCCCTGTTTTCAAAAGTTCTTGACAAGTAGCACCACAAGATGCCCCAAACTTCTCGGAGTGCATTCCATATGAAAATCCATCCATCCAGAGCAGATGAGAGAGCAGACAAAACCAAAATCACACACATCAACTGTGCTATTCAGTAAGAGTTAGCCAAAACAGTCAATAATTATCTCTTAGAGGAATAAAGCAGCAATAAAATCCTGAAGGCACACAGCTCAAGCTACGGAAGACTTGAAATATGGATGTAGTAAAATAGTGTGGATTTTTACTGTAATAAAAACGTAAGAGGACAATCATGTCTGTCACCAGAAAGATTAAGCTTTGAGAGACAGTGTTTTAACACAAGCACGCATGCACACACATAAGAGTGCCAGTGTCAGGGTGCCTCAGTCAAGGTTTATATTGAATTGAGCTATCTGTTCCCACCCATCTGTCAAGGCAACTATGTTATTATTTTGCAAATGAAAATGAAAGCTTGTTATCAAAGCATCACTCAATCACAGTTACCTGAATTTACAGCAGGTACCTCACACAGTCCTTTGTTTTACTAAACAGAGGCCATGATTCCACTCCCACTAAGAACGAAGACTGGATTGCCTGGGAAAGAGATCAAGGCTTATATGCAGATGATTGCAGAGATGCTCTCACCTCCATCTTGTCAGAGAAAAATACCTAAGGTTTCCTCCCCAAAAATGTGTAGGTTACCATTTTCCTGATCTTCACTATCTACTTTCCTCAGCAGTCTGACTATGTAACCAAAAGCCAAGCCAAATTTATGCAAAAGGATCCAAGAAAAAGTCATTACTCACAGTGACACTTGATCTTTGATGAGCCTACAGAACAGGAGCACCTTTTTTGATGCATGCAATATTTTTCTGGTAAAACAGTTGCGCACTGGAGTCAAGAGAACACAACCCCACCAAAATTAAGAGAGCACCACCCCAACAGGACCCTTATGCTCACTCTTTCTTGTTCCTCACACTGGGGAAAGCCTCACAAGCCAAAAAGGCACTGGTAAAGTTTAGCTTATGGCATGCTGTAATGAGATTGTGGGAATATTCTCCAGTTACTGATTTAGTACAGTTTGTTGGAAGAACATGTGGTTAATAAAAAAGAAGCCTGAACTAAGCCACAAAATACATTGATCACACTCTGAGAACATTTTTCCTATAACAATTAATTTTTCATAAACAGTCTGGTGAGGATGAACCAGAAAATAAGAATTCCATTTTGGATACAATTTTGTCAGTGACATGAAAAGTGGAAACCTCAGAAAATCTGGAAAAGCTTTCACATTAGAAGAGCTGTTAACACAGTGATTGGGGTCTCCCACATAATGAAAAATTACCTTAGCCTCAGGCTATTTGTCTTTCTGGAGTGTATCATATTTTCTCCATGACCATCCAGGCAATTCCTTATCCACCAAATGGTCCATCTATCAAATCCCTGTCTCTCCAGTTTAGAGACAAGGATGTCATCTGGGACAGTGTCAAATGCTTTGCACAAGCCCAAGTGGGTGATGTCAGTGCTCTTCTCTTAATCTACCAATGCCATAACCCCATCGTAGTCCTCCAAATTCATCAGGCACCATTTGCTTTTAGTGAAGATGTGCTGGCTGTCACTAATCACCTACTTATATCCCATGCACCTTAACATTGTTCCCAGAAGGATCTGTTCACGGCAAGGGTTTAGTCTGACTATAAAATTGCATTTTCTGTTTAAACAGAGGCCCAAAATGCCATGCTAGCTGTAGACTTATTGCTTCTTTCTTCCATTTGCAGCTAGCATAGGAATCACTAAAATAAGTAACTAGAGAAAGCAGTAAGCAAAAGTTGATTTTTCAAAGAGAAAGTTAAATTGCAAAATTGAGAGGTTGCATAATCACATCTTGGTAGCAAGAGACTCATACAAGAAGAAAATTTGTTTTCCCTAAAAGAATGTTGGCAATAATATACTAACTCTAGAGAAGCTCTGCAAAATGCAGGTGGGCACCTGCTAACTTTTCCAACTTTTCAAACTGCAATGTTTGGTCTTCATGGCACCAGTGTACAGTGAGAATGAAAACCTCTGACTTGCATTGCACAGGAGCAGTAATTTAACCACTGCTGAATACAAATATCCAGAGTTCTGCACCCAACTTCAACTTGCAAATTGTAGCACTACCAAAAAAATACAAGCCCAGAAATGGCTATAAAATATAAAGCTTGCTGATAAGAGCTCATTGCAAGGAAGCATGGACAGCAAGCCCACACTGTCCTCCATAAATATTTTAAGTGTTAATAGAACAGTACCAAAGAGAGAACGACACTAAAAAGTATATTTTATATCCCCTTTCCTCCCACTTCTCTTAACAGTGGACAGACAGGAGGAGAGCAATGGCAGCTCCTGCCCAAATAATTTCATCAATCCAAACATGATCAATCTTACAGCAGACAAGAGGAACAAAAATGAGCCACCATCTGTGGTGTCTTCTGGGTGGCAGCACAACTAGCATTTTTTGAGTGAGCTGACACTCATGTCAGAGACAAGAGATGCATGATGGTTTTAGGAAACTTTTGTATCATTCTAAATTTGTTTTTTATAATCTATATTGAAAGATACATAGATGCCAGGACTGGCAAGCTGCTTTTTTTGTGAAAGATGCTAACAACATACCTTCCTAGTGATTGTCATTGTATCATCATGGTGTGTTACATCCCTCTTAAACTACAATTCACTGCCAGCAATGTGATACCTGAATTTAATTCAGAGCTCTTTGCACTTCCTGCTCCTTGGAAGATACTAAAGACTCTCCCAGAACATGCATTGTGCTGAAAGCTGCTAAGAAAATGCACTGAGGAAACCTGGAATACTGTTTTGGATATAATCATTTTTTGAGGCAAAAGTTTACCATGGTTGAAGCAGTAACAGTAAATAGTCACTTGATACACAAGTGTCAGTCTCCCTTTCAGAAGACAGATCCAATACATTAATTGCTAAAGTGTCATCAAATATCTGACAGATCAGACCCAAATGGTGTGCTGTGCTTACACCAGACGGCAATTTGAGTCTTAAAAGTAAAGTTACAGACTTCTTTGCTGTAAGGTTTCCAAGTGGGCATGTTGTGCATGTTATTTATGGACATCTGCCCAGGCCTTCAGATGAACAACTCAAGAGATGTGAGCTTCCACCTCAAACTCAGTAACAACATCTCAGTTCTCCAGTTTAACTGTTGAATTACTGATTGCTTCTGCAAAAGAGTGAGAAAATCCAACAGGGAACTAGGAGTTGCTATAACAGTGGAAAATTAAAAATAAAAAGGCAAACTGAGGGAAGGAGAGTCTAGTGAAGGACAAGAAAAATGGAACACAGTTGAGTACTGAAGGAAACTGAAGAGAGAAGAGGAATCACAAAACTCCTCTCAACCTGAGAGACCCAGAAGCAAATGCCAAGTCACCCTACAAGCCCACCAGCTTACTCAGTCCTTCTCTTTGGCCCTGCCCAAAGCTCCAGACCGGTCACCATGGTTAGGGAACAAGGCTGTGCTGTGGCAGGACCTCCAGCACTTGCAGTCCTGTCCCTTCAGTTACCACAAGGGTTGGGCTTCTCCTGCCTCCTTTTTCCATAGCAAACAATCCTGCCAGAGCCCCCAAATCACTCCAAAGTGAGCCCTTGCTGAGGGCAGATGGCCACCAGGCTCAGGACTCGGGCAGGCCTCCCTCCTTCCCTGGGGAAAACCTGAGGCAGCGCTGTCAGCACAGACCCAAAAAGACAACAACCAAATCAGTCCCAGCACAAGACATACGTAGTTTAACTCTACCAACCTGATCCATGTTCTCCACAGACCTTGGCCAGGCACCCACGCTCCAGACAAGCAGATAAAAGGCACGGATCATGGCATTTACTGCCGTGGATGCTGCTGCTGCTGGCCCCTTCCCGCGCTCCCTGAGGGCTGGAGCTGGGCCCAGGTGTTCCCACAGCTGCTGCCCCTCAGGACAGGCTCCCAGCACCAGATTGTTCCACAAAACTTTCCTCCAGCCTTAATCATCAACTAATGCCTCAGGTCTCAGCACACACTGTCATGTATGGGGCTGTGCTTTGACATCAGTGGTACCTGTACATCACACAAGTCCCATTTTTGTTGTGGCCAGGACAAGCTGCTGCTTTATAACAAGGAGTAACACCGCTGGTCTGGTTTGTCCTCCAGGTGGGATCAGGGCAGGGGATGAGTGCATCGAGCCTTCCCCCTATGCTTTAGACTTGGTTCTAAAGTTCATGTACAGTACCCCCAGGATATTTATTATATTATATTTATATATTATTTATTGCCCTGACTGGGTTTATGAGCTGGTTGCTCAATAGTCAACAACATACTGCAGAAAGTTGCCCAGGCACAGATTAATGGGACAGTCATCTGCTTTCTGGAGCCATAGGCATCTGCTGGTTACACCCCACCTACAAATAAAGAACTGGGCCTGAAGATGGGCCAGGTGTAGTTTGGTGTAAAATGCCCTCTGTTCATTTAACCTGCACAGAGCTATTGCTGGGGCCAGGAGTGGCTGGAGACTCACAATACAGGCGTGCAGTGCCTGCTCCTTCAGCACCGACCTCAGCTGAGCTGGAGCTCTCGGTGCTGCAGCTGGCCAGAAACCTAAACACAGCATTGTTGAGCTGGCTCCCGACTCAAGATTATCTCAATAAAGACAGGGAGGGGAGCACACTGTGGCAAACTTATCTTTGCTTACAACCACCACTTAACTATGCAAAACACAGCAGTTCTGTGAGCCGGGCTTCCCTGCACATTCTTCATTCAAAGGGAGAGGAGAAGCCAGTTTAAAAAAACTAGGACAAAGGCCAGTAAATGACCATAAAATTATTTAAACAAGGAACACCAGAAAGCCAGCTTTGTGAATGTGAAGCTGATATGAGCTTCCATAGGCCAAGGGGAATAAACATGTTTTTGCCTCCCAAACATGACCATCAGCTGGAAGCAGCATCACTTCATCAGTGAGAAATTTCCAAAACTTTTGCAGAAATAGGAAGAAGTAAAAGCAATGATTAACATGACTTTCTGCTCTACTTTATGTCTGACACTAAAAGTGACGTGCTTGTCTGACCCACAGTGTATTTATACATCCACATCTTATGGCTTCCTCTGTCCATGACTTCATCAGCAGAAGGTGTTTAGGGTTTGCCTGGCATTAAGTGGCCAGACAGAGTGCATTAGTCTAGAAATGGAATATTAAATTCCACTGTCAAACTGACAGATACAGTGGAATGAAAGTCCTTCAATTACATAATGTTTTATATGTACTGTTAAAGAGTTCCCATGCAGTTTGGCTTCAGTCCTGCTTTGATTTCTTTACTGCCTAACCCTTTACTTTGTTCTGTCAGGCCTTGTCCTACCTCAGTGTGTCAGCTGCCAAGCTGCTTACATCTTTTTGGGAGCCATCCCTACTCAGTAAAGTGAGCCAAGTCACCACATATGGATTCTAAACTCCAGGACTTCAAACCATTCACATAGTTGAAGAATCACAAATCAGCTCCATTTCTTCTAGGCACAAAAGGACATGCTTCCAAGCTGATCGGAGAACTCTTTCTTCCCCTTCAAAATGCAAAGGAAAATTCAGTAAAATGTTATTAAAGTCATAGGATGCAAACCTCTGACAGCTCCACCCTTTCACCTGCCTACTCAACAGCAATGCTAAAAGGATTATCTTCAACTCATCTTCAGTCCAATCAGGCATTTTCTTTTAAAACCACATTGCTGCTGCCTTCCAGCACGCGATAAATTTGTACCAACAGAGATTCCACTGTTATCCACATGGGACATCATCAGTAGCTTGGATGAAACCAAGCATATTCTAGCCACAAAGGACCAGAAAATGGGGTGCCCTTTTTAGGAATTAAAAGACAGGCACGAATCCCTACAGCTGTTGTTGCTGGTTTTGTTGACTTCTGATGAGAGATACCAGACAACATATGTTCTTCTGAGTTAGAACCACTTCAACACCAGGAACCTTTCTGTGGTCCTATTTCAGCAGAATTATTTCCTTCTCAAAGAAATCTTAAGCATTCAGTAAGGAGTCAAGAAGTCACAGCCATTTTTTTTGGACAGTTAAATTTCCTTCATCTCCTCACTTACCATGACCAGGATTAAACTGGATGAACAGAATGGGCATGCTTTGGTCCTGTCTCAGACTGCATTCAGCTTAAGTTAAAACTTCACATTCACTGTACCATGATTTTTCAAAAATGCTCCTGCTGTCAAAGCACTGTATGGTTCTTAGCAACCCACCACATTAAATATTTAATTCTCCACACTTGCTCCAAAAGTATATGCAAAAATAAAAAATGCAGAAAATTCCAACAATTTATAAGGGTGGTTGTTTTTTCTTCAGGTCCCAACAGCACTGAGGCTGAGAAATCTTGCAAACTTGAACAAGATAAAACAAATTTAAACTAGATAAAACAATGCCCTCTAGCGTTCTGTGGAGAAATCCCATATAAAATTGCTGAAAGCCTTAAAAAAATTAATGTACCATCTCAAGTGACAGTCAATGTTTTGAAAGCTTACAGCACACGTGCAGCATCCTTGGAATTTTCTGTGTACCACTGTGCCTGCAGAAATATTTGGGATTCGTTCTTTACCTTCTCTCCACTGCTGATACTTGCATCATAACTTCAAATACCATCTGTGGGCAGTCCTCCCACCTGGGGCACGTGTCAAATCACACCATACCAGCCTGCACCTTCCCCAAGTACACACAGGATTTGGTACAATGTGTTACAGACCCACCAGATAAGCAGGATGGAATTTTTGGCTTGAGGAACTTTCTTACAGAGCTCCCAAGTTTAGGAGAACTCTTTAAGGCAGCAGCTGTCCCGAGATATTGATAAACTGCAAAGAGAACTATCCAAATTCAAGAAAGACTCAAACAAAGTATTCTCAAAGTTTAAAAACACTCCTGTAGAGCTATCAAAATATTTATTTACATCCTGTACACATTACAAAATTTAATTTTGCATGCCACAAAGGACTGGAAGGGATTTTATAACTGATGGTCTGAAAAGCAAAAGGTAAAGTCCTTGAAGAAGGCTGCTCTTAAATGGGCAGCTAGGAGTCCTTCAGTTTTACCATCCATTGCTCAGAAAGACAACTGCTGGGCTCTCACCATCTAGACAGATTAAAACTTGAATGACTTTGATTAAACTTTTAATCACATAAAATACTTTAAAAATAATTAACAGCAATAAAAAAATCCTGTTAGACCACTGTGGTTTTGTAATTTTACATGACACTGAACTGCTGCAGATAGAAACCCTGGATCAAAAGGGAGGACAAAAAAAAGAAAAAAAAGAGATTGGAAAGAAACTGCAGTTCTGTCCATTTCCCATCTGTAATTAAGGGAAAAAAAGATGAAACTGGCTATTTTCTGGCAACCTAAGGAAGGGGACTGGTACACTTAGTACAAATACAAAGACAGCATCAGTCACAAATGCCCTAAGCCCTATATGATTATGCAGGCATTTGAGGAGCCAGCAACACTTTACTGTCAGGTGAAAGAAAGATACCGTATTATGGTTGGACACAAGGTCTTTTCTTTTCCAAACTCAATGATTCTTTGATTCTATTAAGTTGGAATTTGTTTCTTGTATGAACAATTTCAGTCACAGTGGCCCTATTAACAGTGATTCTCACTCCTGCTGGGACATTCCCTGGAGCAAGGTTAACACAGGCCTGGTTTCTTCAGAGGGAAGCCAGCTTGGCCTGTTTGATAGGTAAAGACAGAGGCTGAGCTCTTCAGACCAGATATCACCCTGCACCTTCCAGAGGAACTTATTCATAAAAACAAAACATCAGAAATCTCTTTAAAAAGTTTTGCTCATAAAAGTCAAGTTCTGCCAACAAAAGCCTGCCAGAGTGACCAAGCAAAAATATAAAGAAAACACCCAGTGAGAGCATACACCTAGAGGAAATTCTGGACTTGATGTGGCACTTGTAGTGAGCCTTTTAGGGCTCTGTATTTGCAGACCTTGTGTCTGAGGCTGCAATTCAGAATTTGGATGTAGAAGTGGGATCAAATTAGACATTTTTAAAATTAGGTTTGAGCTAGGAAACTCCACTTCAAAATTTAAATTGCATTCTTCTCAGACGGCAACCAAGACATATTCTAACTAAAGCAGATACTTTTTTTTTCTCTAATGAGGGATGGTTACTGCCAGCATTCTGGCCTGCAAAAAAAATTATTTTTGATCTTGTTATACATGTAACCAAATTAAGAGAGAAAGGAAAGCAGTTTAGAGACCATCTGAAAGCCAGCCAAGGGAGAATATTCAGTGTTTGTACCTCTGCACTAGGAACTCCTGTTTCTTAGAGGTCTGACACAATACATCTGTGTTACTGAGCATATGCACAGAACATTACCTTGGAGAAACTGCTTGTATGTGCATGTTAAAAAAAACCTCTCAGGATCAGATTCCTCCCTGTCACACTGTCATTCTGTTTGCAGGGAGTAGTGTGAGAAAAGGACCATTCAAAATCCAAGGTACAAAAAAAGCAATGGAGGGATCTGGGGAAAAGAGACATTATCTTGAGAACCCAGTTTCCAGCCTGAGTGAACAAAACAGCTTTTCCAGTTCCTTCAGTTTATTCAGCATTCCAGTGCCTTTCAGACACATTCTCGCCTCCTCTGGGAAGAAGCAGAACAACTTGAAGGAAAATGCTCCAACATCCATAACAGAGAGGTCACACACATGCTGGCATATCTTGACACCATGTATGTTCTGCAGGGATGGGAGCATTTTACTAGTGCCTCACTAGGCAAAGTTGCCAAGAGCATCCAGGTAAAACACTAAAACCATCTGAACTGAAAGTAGTTTCATCAGTGAAGTATAATTGAGCTTTTCCATTCTTCACCTTGGCCCTCTTCTTGCTGAAGTGCTTTGCTATGAGTCTAGCACTGGTGCATTCTCTGTAATATCTTTCTGTGTCACTTTCTGCAGGCACCTCAGTCGCATGGGAGGGAGCTGCTCATAAAGGTCAAATCCCAAAGGACTCTCTGCATTCACCAGTCTGTAGTACAGCAGGTGCTTTTTCAAGTTCTGAAAAATGAAACAGAAAGGCATCTAATCTTTTCCACCATCTCGAACACAACACAGCAAATCTGCAAACAGAATAATTCCATCATGCCCAAGATATTTAATTACATAATCTTCAATAGAAGAGCTGTAAAAGGCAAGTTTCTCCCACTAAAATTCACTTTTTTTTGCATGAGATTTCCAAACGCAACTCCATTTTCTTCTCAACAGCCCCTCGCAATGACTTCTTGCCAGAAACTGAAGTGGATTTTCGAGTATCATCTAATAATTTACCCTGGACACAAATCACAGAGGGTCAAATGACCCAGCTCTGTCCCACAAAGGAGAGATTTTGGCAAGCTCCTTGAAAAAAGAGAAACTTTACATCTGTCCTGTTCTTTTCAGGGGAAGCATCCAACTAAGAGTTAAGAAAGATCACTGCTGCCCACCTGTTCATAATTGTGCGACAATCATCCCTCTAATATCTCTAGCTATCCAGATATAAAGCTGCTTGGACAAGAGGCAAGGAAATACAGCAGAGGAGATTCATCTAGGTTGCAACAGTCTCAGTGTTTTGAGGTCAATTACTACAAGAACCGGTTAAGCGTATTTACAGATATTCCAGGCCAAAATCCTGCTGCTAATCTCCTCTCATTGTCAAATTAGCAACATAATTAAACACAAATTTCAAAGCCAAATATAAGTCTGTAAGACTAACACATATGGAAAACTTAATTCCCAGCAGCACAAGCTGAATCTTACAAATCCTACCTCATCCACCAACAGCCACGTCTTCCGCAGCATGCTTTTCCGAGCAGCATCTGTCTCCTGGGAACAAAACACACACGTACTTTCCTTAATATGGTGCAGTAACACCTTTGCCCAGGGGCATACAGCACTCCAGGATGACTTATTCATTATAATGATGAGCAGCTTGTTCCAGCAGAAAGTGCCTGAGATGTCTTATCACTTAAATCCCGCCTCTCTGCTTCTTTCCCTGATCTGAATCGCAGCTGACTTCTCAACCTTCAGGATGAATTGCAGATCAGAGGTGAAGTCTTGTTAGCACAACTATTCACTGACAGAGGCCTCAAGGCCATAGGAGGGCTTCTGCTTGGTTACTTAGGCAAAGTCAAAGAAAAGACTTTGCACCTTAAGACTGATAAGGTGGAGGCCAAATCTATTACAAGCTCTCTCTGGGTGATCACCTTTCTTATTCTTCCCCCCACACCACAGAACCCATAATTGCTGACCTCAAAGATTTAGGTAGGACTAGCTACCATTAATGCAAATACATTAGGATATAATGAACAAAAGCTGCTGCCTTGTATGTGGATCCTCAAATAGCTGATGAGTCCTCAATATATTTGCTTATAATCTTTGTTTTCAAGTCCCAAAGGTCAGTGATTCATTGCAAGGTACACTGGACTTACAGGGAGAGCAGATGCAAAACCCAAAGACTGCAGCCCTGAAGCTCTGCTATCCATTACCTACCTGTGTTGTGCTTTCTTGGGAGAAAATGAAACTGTTCACATGAGCCACGGCCACCAGGTACAGAACAGGGCACCAGGTGTGGCGCAGCGCACCAGTGACCAGCGTTCGGAAGTAGAGTCGCAGGAGATTCAGGTTATCCTCAGGAGGGGAAGTGTAGCGCTCAAGAGGCACAGGAAACTGCAACAAACCCATCCAGAGGCAACATTACAATTTTTGTCAGGGTCTAAGTGGTGAGAGGAAGTTAATGACTTCTAGGGTCATTAACTTCTCGAGCCCTTCCTTGTGCATGCCCCCCTGTAACGCGATGTTACCCCAGCGGCATGACCCCCATTTGCAGCAGAGCTGCTAAGGCACACCCTGACTGATGTGATGTCTTGTCAAGACCTCATCAACTTTATAGAGAGATGTTTTACTGGTCCTATCCCTGCAGCTGATTTTTGGCATAGATAAGATGAGCACTTATAAAGTAAGAAGACAGAGTATTTTTGACAGCACTGCTAAATTCTATCCCTTGCGCTCTGCTCACTCAAAAGAAACGCAGCCCTACACTTGACAGATCAAATTTTCTTGCTGTTACTCAGCAGAGCACAACTCTGGGATAACTATATGTGGAAAGATGCTTGAGAGGGAAAATGACTATTTGTCTATGCATGGACAAGGAAAAAGTTTCCACCAAGGTGTGAAAATACTTATTTAAGGGAAAGGTAATTGCTAGCACAACACAGGGCGCGACCAGCCCTTCCATAAATTAGAAGGTTCTCAATGGTTAATCCAAGCAAGGTTTGGGACAGTTTCCAGTGAAGACTGAGCAATTTTACAGCTCCTGTCCTCCACATACCCACACAAATCAAGGTTGGAGAGTCACAGGCAAGAGTGCAGTAACACAGAAATACACAGTGACAGGCAATTACCATAAGCCAGGATTACCTGCTGTAACGGCACTCCCAGCGCCCGCAGGATATTTGTGTGCTCCCCAAAAACAGAGAGACGCAGATGAACACTGAAACGCTTCTGTAGAGGTAGAAGAACAAAGACTCCAAAGAGTGGATCTCCAAAGGAGACACCCTCAAATTGCTCCAGGAGACTTATATAGAGATCATGGAAGGATGCCAAACCAGGGAGAGGAGCATCCAGGTTCAGAGAGTCCAGGACCTTGGGTTGGCAATACACAGAGAGAAGGGCAGCTGTGTAGCGATGGATTGGTGCTTCTAGAAAGAGGTCACTGCCCGTAAGGAAGACACACATAAGCCGTGCAAGTTTGGCAGCAGTTGGGATGCTCTGGAGGATTTTAGAACGCCAGGTTTCCAGCAACAAGACCCACTGCAGGTTCCAGGTCACAGTGTTGATGAGATCAAGTGGCAGAGAGTTCAGTATGGCCCCACGTGTCTCTGCATTAGTCACTTTGTTGTAGAGGCTGATAAGTGGAAAGAATGGCCAGTCTGAAGGCAGGATGGGCCCTTTGACCTCAGGAAGCAGCATTGACTGGATGAGGTAATTCTGCCCTTGGTAGGATGCCTGAGAACGCATAAGGGTGGGCTGCAAGTGGACAAAGTGGGAGAGGTAGCAGGAACGAATGGAAGGCAGATTCTGGTATGATTCTCTCAGCAGGGCACCACGAGTAACCCTTGGCAGAAATGCTGCTGCAGAGCCAGGCTGTGCCAGTTTGGCACTGGTGCCCAGATGCAGAATATCAGAGAAGTCAGCTGCTTCTGGCCCACCAGCTTTCCCTTCACTGTAAGGTAAAGACAACAGTTTAAGAAACAAACAAACAAACAAAACCTGAAATGCCAAACAAACAACATATCACATTTATTCACCTCTACAGTCTTCCTGGAACAGGAAGAGTAGTACAGGCAGTACAGTGCAGTACTTTCTACATCATTGAGCTATTCTAATACAGAGGGCCTGTAAAGCATCAGCTACCTTGGTATTTAGACATAACTCACAGAACTACATTTGGAGTCAGCAACACTGAAGCTGTGCCATGAAAACCCTCCACAGAATGCCAGTCTAGTGCGGAGTCCGAAAGCCCTATTCAGAGAGGCAGCCTACTTATCAACATGGACATGAGAGTGCTGAGATGAAATACTGCATATCAGATACGGCCTACACAAACCAGTAAGACAATTCTCAAAACAGAACTTAGCAGCTGACAGTGGCAAGGTCAGGGGAGCCATACAGACTGATAGAAACTGTGCATGTGGAGAGTGTTTGTCAAATCCATATGCCACAATCTCAGACCAAAGACCCACCATTTTGTTGACCCAACAAAAAAAACCAAAACATCACCACACAAATCTACTAAAAAATTTTCCTTATTCCTGAAAAAACAAGGTACCTCCTTGCAGCACCTTGGTTCAACCTCCTACAGGGATGCACCATGGCTAATTTAAAACAGTTTGAGATGAACAAGATAAACTGCTACCATCTCATTGCCCAGATATGAGAGGATTCATATTTGAGATGCTCATAAGTTCTTCCAGTGTAAAGTGGAAGATATGGCATTTGTCAAATCAGCAAACTGGATTATTTTGAGTGTGAGGAAGATTCATTGAGCTTTTAGGCTATGTCAAATTCTCATTTATTTTCTAGACTCCTGATTCTCAGGATGGAAGATGCTAGGCCTTAGGGAGGATCAGTTCTATCAGGAATCACACAACCTTGTCACCAAGGAAATCAAAAGAAACTGGTCACGTTTCTCAACAGCGCTTCAACAGAGAAAAATATGCAACCACTGTGCTTGGCTGATTAGAAGGCTCCATGCCAGAAGAATAAGCCAGTAAATAAAATTTAACTACAGGCCCCATTTAAGGCCAAAAATTACGACAAAATTGCTATGCCAATGTGTTTTTTCCATTTTCCCCATGTTTTCCCATGTACCAGACTAGAAAAAGGAAAAAATGCAAAGCTTACGGAAGAAACTCTGGATTAAAGGCAAGATCCAGTAGGACCTCGTGAGCCAGATGCTCACTCCCTGGCAACAGACGGCTTAGCAATGCCATGGCAACACAGTGATGGAGTGAGGCATGCTGGGCGTAATCCGGACAAGTGCCTGCCTGTACAGGAAAGAAAACAACAGATAAAAGCATTTGTCAACAAGACAATCAACACGGACAGGAGGGTCAAACAAGACAGATCTCGCAAAGTGAAAGACTCAGGCAGACTGCAAGAGCTGGCAGCATTCAAACCAAGAGATATTTCTGCTTCCCGTGACTGCCTTAGATAGTCAGATATTTTTTTTTAGCAACACAGTTGAAAACTTTGTTCTTATTTTATCCCAAAGAAAGGAAAAAATATAGTTTTTCCATCCAAAGTATTTTGGAACTAAACTCCCACATCAGTAACTGGAAAGATATTACTTGCTAATGGATCATAAAAGTCAGCAGAAGAATTGCCAGACCTAAGTCAGGTACAAGAAAGAACAGGGACATGAAGACCAGCTGCCAGTGAAGTCAGTTCCTTGGGGGAAAGAAATGAAAGGACTGATAACGATACCATTCTCCGAGCCAACGCTAACACAAAGTACTGCAGGTGATATTCATAGCGCAGGATCCACGCAGATGAGGGAGTCACAGAGGGAGGTCCAGTCTGCCAGCTTTGATGCAGATAATCCTTCAAGCCTCTGAAGCCCAGCACAGAGCTATACTATAAAGGAATCACAAGTGGAGACAAATAATATTAAGACTGTTTGTGTTTGGAGGAAAGCAAAACACAACCCTATCCAAGGCCCTCCCCTACTTCCTCTCACATGACAATTCCTGTTGGCTACTCCAAAAGCCATATTTAAAAATAGCCTAATAAACATCTGCTTTTCTTCCTCAGGTGATGGATGCTCACCTGCATCCATTGTGACCATCCCCATCACAGACAATCAACAGTCACTGCCTACATTTTCTGTAATGTTCTGTAAGGCAGAAATCTGGCCAGTGGCTTAAAATGTTTTTCCCTCATCTGGCCAGATATCTCCATCAGTAGTCGATCAGCTAATTCAACATAAGGTCACAGAGGAAGGCTTTGAGAAAGCTTATGCTACATATTCCATCTTTCTAGAGCTCGGACATTTGTTCTTTAGAGTCTGAAACCTTCGATAACTCACTCATTCTAAAAATTCGGAACAAACCAAAGTAGGAAGGACCTCCTTCAGTAGCACTCATTCTCTTTAATATTACCCCATTTTTCTTTGTCATATATGCTTCAACCATGCTTTTCCTCCACTGACACTCAAGTTTTATATTTTGCTTAGCCAAACAACAGCTATTCAACTCTTCTCAACATTTGTTATAAATACATCCTTTAAGCATCACCTGCTCTGTAATTCCAGCTTCCTGGTGTCAACTGAAATTGGAATTCAAAGACATTTTTCTGATCCTCATCCCATTTGTTCTGAAAGTCAGGCTGTTTCTCTCTATAATACTTTAGTATTTTTAAAATAAAAATGCACAACAATTTGCTTTTAGCAGTCCTTCTAATATCTCTTTTATGCCTGGGAAGGTACAAATATTAACCTCTCTCACAGGTTTACCATCATTCACCTAGAATTTGCAGTGAAAAGGTTTATTCTCACCTTGCTGGTCAGGCCCTTGTGAATGTGAGTGATGTTATTGATGAGAAATAAGAGGGCAGTGAGGAAGGGGAAAGGTGACTTGGAGCCAACAAGGCTTAAAGGAGGTTTGCCTCCAGTGCAGCTCAGAGATGCAATGCTGCTGACAGATTCCGGTGCTGGGGAACAGGACAGAGGGTTGCACAAAGCAGAACATGGCCTGTGTGAAGAAATAAACAGAGAGGGGTTAGGTCAAAAGCATTCATAGTGCTGAGGAATTATCTTGTTGAAATGTTGCTATCCATCTGAACTGTACCACACATTGCAGTAAAATGGAAACCCTGAAGACAGTGAAAGCAAAAAGCCAGTGTCTCAGCTGGTACACCAAGCACTACTGCCATACAAGCTAATGCCAGGGATTTGTCAGGAACTCTCCAGCTAAATTGGTCATGATGAGCAGAAATACCGATGCAGTGATGCATCTCTGATGTCAAATACATTGAAGTGTTGGACCTTTGATTTAAAAAAATACATTGTTCCCCACATACATACGCACACCAGGCTAATAAGGCTGCCCACCCACTCAAGACATTTCAATAATAAACTTGTAGGCAACACCAAAAAGCCAGCTTATATCTAAAACTGACTTTGCAAAAATGCTGCCCTTTATGTACTAATGAAATGCATATTTTAAAACTGTATTCAGAAAGAACATAGCTTTAATGTACATGGACATGACTGTGCAGACCACTACTGGCGTGTGTGTTCCTTGCAGGTGAAACTACAAATTCCCACACCAGCAGTGCTTGCAGGCCCAGAGTAGATACATCATGTCTGTATATAGGTAAGACTGCCACAAAGGAGAGTGATTACAAGCAAGCTGCTGAATGGTAATGGGGTGATAGGGCAAACCCTGTCAAAGATCCATATGATTACTCTATGGCAGAAAACAAATTGCTTAAAGGTATTGCTGTTTCTACCACTGGTATTACATGTAGGAGATGGATAAACACATGTGGGACTCACAAAGTACCCTGAACTCCTGGACCTAAACTGCCCGTAAAGTTTAAGTCAAAATTGTTAAAATATTTGGGCAGAGATCAGCTGACTCTGTTTTTTACCAGCCAGTATTAACAGCAAGAATTCTTGTGGATGAGATTTTACAGCCTGACCAAATCCACTGTCTTCAGACTGCCAGGATAGGCAGAGAAGGGTCTAATGAATGCTCTTGTGTTGGAAACTCTGATGCAAAGAGCTTCAGAGCTCAGTTTCAGTCAATAAAGAACATGGGTCAAACTGCTTGGTGGCCATTCAAATACCACTTGAAAACAAAAGTTTCAAGTGCCCTTTATATCAGATGCTGTCAGAGGCAGAGGGAAGCCTCTCTGACTGCAAGTCATGCCTTTTAGACTCCTCAGTCCAGAAGATTAGCTACAGCCTAGTAAGGAGGCTCCCTCTACAGCAAAGACAGAATATCTGCAGTGCTTAACTGTTCCCAGAGCCAGAGCTTATGTTATCCAAATGTCTGGAAGAACAGTTTGGTGTCTGTTCTTGCACTTCTCTGCAGGGGTTTTCAAAGCCCTAGTGAAGCTCTGCAGGAGCTTGAAGATTTCAGTCTAGTAAATTCTTTCATATAAGCAGCGCCACACAGAGCGCAGGAACAGTACATGAACACACTCACCTCGTCATGTAAGAGCAACTCAACTAATTCTACTTGTGCTATTTTTTTTAGACCAGTAAACCAAAGAAGAATCAAAACCAAGAGTGACTAAAATAATCTGAAATTGACATGAAAACCCCAGCTACATGGCGAAGCAGAGATGCAGCAGCATCAGTAGAAAAGAAGGAGCTGCAAACCTCTGCAACCATCATGCCTTTTCTGTGAGGGGTGAGAGGACAAAGCAGGGTGTAGACACAGCCCTACTGCACTCCAATTCCCATACCTGGGGCATTTTGCACAGGGAAAAGAGAGAGAGGAGAGAGCTGTCACACAGTACAGTACAGAAATGGGGCTCCTTTAGCTTCTGACAAGAGCATCTTAGCAGTGGAATGGTTTTACCTGAGCAAGTCCCACATGCTGTCTACCGCTGGCTGGCTGAGAAGGGGCTGCAGCACCTCTGATGTCAAACGTTCCAGTTCCTCTAAGCAGTCAACTGGATTGACTGATGGCTGTAAAATACATGGAGAATGACAGGAAAAGAGAGTGAATGACCATAACATCCAGTGATAGCAAAAAGAGAGACTGATTTATTTACTTCCTCTATTACCTTTTTGCCAGACCCCATCACCTGCAGAGTGGTACTGCTCTAGGTTAGAGCTGGCCTCACTGCTCATAGTGTGGAAGCTGAGAGCTGGCACCTCAAGGTGTTCTCACACTCAAGTATTAAAGTGCATCCCAGAAATTCTTAATTGGCTGGAAGTATGATATGGGATCCTTGGAATCAAGATTCACTAAATGAAAACTTAGGTAGACCCTCCTCTCCCTACCACCTACATGTTTCTATTTAAACTGAAGATGACACAAAGGTGATCAGAAGTACCTTGAGAAATCTGAGCGGCAACACGAGGGTCTCCAAAAAAACAAAACAAAACAAAACAAATCAGCAGCATAAACTGTGATTGACCTACCCATCAAAGTATGACTGTGGATGAACACTGCACAGACGAGGAACTGTGGCTTTTAGAGAATCATCCAAATTCTTCTGACCCTAGTAAGCAATATTCCAGGTTGAAGGAACATGCTGGCAAATTTTAACACTTTTTATCTTCATTAGAATGCTGCTCTGGGATACAGAAATATTCATTTCCATTACATAAAATCTGATTTTACCCCAGGTGAAATTCGCCTCCAGAAATCAGTTAAACTTTTGTGAAGATGTTAACCTTAGTTTTTAACAGTCTAACAAAAACATTACGAGAAGGTCCCAGCATACACTAATCTAATTACTATACAAGTTGATTTTTTTTTGCACTAATCTATTCAAACACGCTACGTACAATTTCTTTTTTAATCAGCTAACTAGAGGTAGATGACTGAACTTCTCCTGAAGTGGAATTCAAAAACCCAGCACAATTCAATGACTGAAGAAATTGTTTCATCAGTCACTCTTCTGGGATATCTGTAAAGGTTAAAAAGGAACATTAAACTCTTGGCTGTCCTGGTTTGCAATGCTCAGGATGTTATCACAGCCTGTAAAATACACCAACGTTCAGGACCCTGAAGACATCTTTGAGAGACACAGGCAGTTTCCACCCCAGCCATAACTAATAAACTTAGTTGCTTTTGGCAAGTTTCAGAGGAGTTGCACCAGTGTGAATAACTACAGCCATTAAATTACCACACCTTCAACACAGCTCTCCCAAGCTGGAACTCAGGCATGTCAGTTGGGCAGTAAAGAGGAAAATTGCATTTATCTTTAGAACATGAATCTTTAAGATAGCTAAAGTGTAAGACATTATTCTTCAACAGCATCATACAGACATGTCACCTTCAGAACACTTACTTTAAAAGATGATCACATACTATAACTGTGTGTTACAGAATTTGACCTTCAATATCAGTGGTGCAACAAATAAATTTATCCTTATTATTTCCTATCCAAAGTCCATACAGCACGACCCTTAAAGCTCAATCTTCCACCCAGATCATTGCAGTGTAGGTGTCCACATGTAAGCTCTCAGACCAAAGCAAATGCAAAAACACATGACTTGATTTATCCCACTAGGAAGAAGGGCTGCCAAATAAAATTGTATTATTGTATTTGCTTCACACTTCGGAGCTCTGTAGTAAGTCAGACAAATCACAGCGCTATCACCTTGATTGAGACCCTGACCCCAAAGAATGAAAGGACAAAAAAGGAAGACAGATATTTGGCACTGTTAATGTCTAGGGTTAGCAGACTTAAGTGGCCCTGAATGTCATGCAGCCTAGATATGAGCTGTGGTTACAAAATCAGTGCTCAGCTTGATTCCTTAATATCCATCTTTTTCATTACTGTCTGTAAGTTCCAGTTTTCAGAGGTAATGCACAAGCTGATGCTGGTGAGATGAGAAGATTGCCTGTATTTTCAGGCCTTACCTGTTGGCTGTAAGCACTGTAATAAACTCCCATGAAGATCACACAAGCTGTGGTCAGAGGCTGGAGTGTTTGCCAAGTTTCTATCTGGGATAGCTGCTGAAGGATTTTTTTCAGACTTGTCTCAAGGAAGGGCTGTAAGCCTGACACTTGACTCCATGCCACTGGAGGAGGTGGGATCGGTTCATTATCTTCTGAGTTATTGCTGAAACCCAGTGGAAGAATGACACAGGATACCAAAAAAATACCAAACAACTGTGTCTCTAAAGCATCAATTTTAATAGAAAGAAGTAGTCTAGAAAATTATATCCAATAGCACAACTAGGGGAAAAGTCCTTGCATAGTCCCACAACCCAGACCAAATAATTTAGGCAGAAAGGATAAATGTAGAATGTACTTAAAAAGCTGAAGTTTCTTCTCCTGCACTACTCTGCCCCTGAGCTACGCTATAGCTTTACCAGCATTGCTACCTCAGTACTCAGCTTTAGTTAAAGAGTTTCTTGCTTTCCACCAGAAAAAGTACCTGTGTTTGCAACATATCCTACTGCTTTGATGTTTACCAAAACCAACCACCTCTTAATCCTGACTCATCTTGGCTTCTGCAGAGAGGTTCTTTCCTCCAAATCTCAAGACATTTACTTCCTCTACTCCCAAGAGAAGTTCCAAGCAGCTTACTAGCTCCTTTCAGCAGGGCATTTGGCATACATTGCCCTTTATGTCCCCTAGCCTAATGTAGATTCTGACTCCTGCCTCTGGCCATGCTAGCAGGCATAGCTATCAGACCAGACACTACTTCTGACCTTGTGTCAGAGGGAATACACCCCACCAGGGTGCATGCAGGGGCTCACATGTGGGACACTAAACAACTGAAAATGAGGGGAAAAAAAAAGGTGACAGCCAGGTCTCCAAATCAAAGAAAGGGAAGATGGGATGCCAACTATTGAGATGCACAAAATGGTGACCTGAAGAGCCTACCTGCTCAACTTGGCCTGCAGCTCTGCTGCGTATCCTGCTGTTTGTGTCACATGTGTCAACAGAGTAACCACTGCTGCAGCTCGCTGCACAGACAACTCGACCACAGGGCTCTTCCCACAGAGCAACTCCGGCAGTGACTGCAGGATCCTCACCAGCACAGGGTAGAGGTCACTGTAGTATGAATCACAGAATGCATATGGTTGGAAAGGGTCTCTGCAGATCACATGTACTTCAATTCCCTGTTCAAGATAGGCCAGCAAGACCAAGATTGCATAGGGATATATCCAGTTGGATTTTGAATATCTCCAAGAATGAAGACTTCAGTACCTTGCTGTGCAACAATGCTCCAGTGTTTGATCACCTTTACAGTAGAGTTAGTAAAGATTACAGTAAGAACACTTCAGTGGAATTCCCTGTATTTTCATTTGTGCCCATTGGCTCTTCACTTTCCACTGGAAGAATCTGGCTTTATCTTCTTTACACTCTCAAATAATTTATTTATAAAGACTGTTAAAATTTGATTATGAGAACCATCACCACTACCACAATAACAAAAATAACTGACAAAGAAAAAAGATAACAAAGGAAGACTACGGCTATTCCAATTTCATCTGAATGGGACCTACCTAATACTCTGCCTCCATGCACTCTGATTATCTCTTGAAAAAAATATTTTGATTTTACTCTTGCTGGGGAATAGTTCTGAGATTCTCAGCCACACTTATAATCTTGCAATGTTAAGGAATCATCTGCTGTTTCTTTCCTCGACATTATTTACACTGCTAAAACAGTATATACAGTTTTTACTCTTTTTAAATCATACATCAGATAGTGCCGAAGAACACAAAATGCTGCTGTGGTTGGGAATTTCCCTTCTGAAACTCAATACTGGCCTCCCTTTTACTCCACTTTAGAGCAATTCCACAGCCATCTCTCTTCTTCCAATTACAGGAAGCAGATTTAATGCTTGAGGCAGGTCAGACCTACACCAGGTGCAGACCTTGGCAGTCAAGCACAAGAACTTCTCCTGACCTGGAAGTCGATGCATCATGAAGTTTGTCGGCACCTGTCTGCCCCACTCAGTGTGGTGACTGCTGCCCACAGACTGCCCCTAGGTCAAGCACATTCAGTCCTGGGTGTGCTGCAAACCACGTGTTTTGATGTCATACAAGCACAGATTATTCATCCCTTCAAGGAGAAAAATATGCAGACCTAAAAAGCTACAGTGGTCTCCCACTGTAAAGCAGAAACAACAAAATAGCAGAGCTTGAACACAGGAGATAGTGAACAACCAGAAGAAAGCAATACACAGCACGAATGCCCTTGGAAACTGAGTTTTACTGCAGGAGGCAGGAAAAAGTGAGGTGAGACACTCTGAAGGGAATGGAGACTGAGCCTGGAGAGCCCTCTCTGCCCCCTGAGCAGGGTGTCCATTGCTCTGTGGGGCCCCCATGCCAGGTGTCCAGGCGGGAGCTGTACCTGTAGAGGTCGCAGGCCTGCCCGTAGGCGGCAGCCACCGCCCACAGCCGAAAGGCCTCGGCGCTCAGCAGCACGGCCTCCTCCCTCGGCAGGGGCACGTCCACAGGCTCCTCAGCGACAAAGCGACTCAACCGACTCTTCAGCTCAAATCTGTTAAGCTGTGAAACAAACCAAGCAAAAAAGAAAAGGACGAAGAACAAAAAAGACAAAGGGATAAGGGGTATCAGCTGCATGCATCATTACCTCATTGCTCTGACATACACAAAGAGCTGCAGATTTCAATTCAGCTCGTTCTGAGCTCGTCTTGCACTGCTCAAATCTGCTTTTAATTTATGCAATCTTAAGGAGCAGACTACAAAGGATCACTAAATGGTCAAGGGCTATTAAGAGAGAACAATTCCTGCAAGAGATGCCTAGAGGTACCTAATCCATTCCTAACACAAACCAACTATACTTAAATAATTTCTGATGGAAGTTGGTCTGCCCCGCACACTCCTGTTTTGGATGCTCCCTGAAGCATTTAACTGATTTAAAAATATACATATAATTATCCTTCCTTAAATAGTCATAAATACAACTCTCTTAGGCTCACTAAGGATATATTTTGTGAGAAAAGATGTCTACAAAAGTACTGAATTGATCCTGACATTCTTTTGGGAAGGTCACACTAGATGGGTTTCAGAGGTTCTACAACCTAAGTATTTCCATAATTCAGTGTTTATTTTATGCAAAGGGTACCTCCTGCCTATTACTTTCATAAGGTTATGGAATTTTGATGCCTTGGAAATGTTCTGAGGTTATTTTGGTATTGAATTAGGCATGACATGACTCATTTGCAGTTCTCTAGAAATAATTTTTATCCTCCCCTACATCTGGGTATTTTTACTTAACCATAAAAAAAGAGCTTCTCTTTCCTTCTCCCACACATACAAAAGCTTCTATGTGCTCTGTCTAAACAAATGAGGCAACAATGTCTTTTTCATAGCACAAAGACATATTATAGGTAATTTAAATTTCAAATGCTTTAGAGATTCTTGTAGGGAAATCAGTGCACACCAGCAGCAAGAAAGCAAAGGAGCTGATGAGTCAAAACTATAAATTCTGACACCTCTTCTACAGAAGAGAGGACAAAGTCAAATTTACTTCCAGGAGGAAGATGGAAGACCTTTGTTGTTAGCTAAAATAAATTTCTACATTGATGGTTTTGATTTAGTTTTTTATTATCTTCCACTCCCACGTTTAATTGCATGCAACAGAACATATGAGAGTGTAACAGTAGCAAAGTCTGAGTGTCAGGAACCTTGTAAGCAATTTTTCCACACCTTGAAATACCTGGAGTACATAAAACCTGTAGTAGAAAAATATCTGAATTTTACTCTGTTATGTTCCTAATATGACTTAATGTCTTTCAACATCCCACTATCCATCACTGTTCTCTATACTTTACAGCACAGACTGGTGTTCTGTTGACAGTAGCATTTTCCTGGGTAGCAATTTGTTAGGTGCTGTTAACAACAGTGAACCAAAAAGCCTAAGAAGTGCTCTTTGCACTGTAATGGGTGCTGCTCTTGGTAGGTTTCATGCATTTATAGCACCAGCATGACAACCTATATGAGGGAATTCAATTACCTCTGAAGTGGAAAACTTGTCCAGAAGTTAAGAGGAGTTGAAAACACTGATGAATTATCACAGTTACTACAGTTACTAAGACAAATTAATGGCAGAAAAGTTCAATCAGGGTTGAATCACAAGGATAGTGATTAAGTCTCTGGTTTATACTGTATTATGCTGCCTATCACTGAAACATGGGAGTGTACAGAGCATCACACATCAATGCATGCTCTAAACATCTGTTCCTGGTCAGTATCACCCTGCTGGGCTCTGTGACTTTCACATCAGTGCATTACACAAACCATAAAAAAGCAGAGTAAAAATCAAGCCAGTTCATCTACCATTGTACAGGAGAAGCATCATTTTTATGACTCTGTCAACAATTCCATCAAAACATACTAATGCACCTTTCTCACCCTGATTTCTTCAGCTTCAGCTCAGTCACCTCTAGTTAGCTTTCTGTCTTTATTTAGGCAGTAAGGCATAGAGAACCAAGGTCTGTGCAATCAGAAAAGCTCTTCCAGGAACACTCACCAGCCTGGCTGTTGCATTTCGGCCTCCAGATGCCAAGACCCTGATGAACTTCATAGCACTGGCACAAGCAATTCCGTGGAGACTGGTAAGTAAAAACCCTCGTTCAGCCACTTTGGGATCCCACTGAGTAGGGAGAAATTCCCTGACAATGGTCTCAATCAATCGAGGACAGTCAAGCAGCTGCAGAGAAATAGCAGGGAGCACAAGTAACTAAAGGTTCACAGTCATGCAGACATGCAGAAGACATGCAAAACAGACAAGTTTGTCTGATCTCCTTGCCATAACTTTACCTGATCTTTCTTCCCTTTCCCAATCTTTCTCTATGATTCCCAAGATCTTATACAATGGGAGATTTACCTGGCTGCATGCCTCAGAGGAGTGCCTTGCTATATGTGTGAGGATGTGCAGTATATCCAGAACTACTGATGGAACAGGTCGCACCACCTCTAGGATGTACCTCAGCCGGTGCTGGATCCTTGTCTTCAAAAGTCCCTGAAATGTGTTAAAAAAAAGAAAAAAAAACATCTGTAAGGATCTAAACAAGTGCTCTCTGTTCTTCAATTGCTGGAACCCAAAAGGAGATTACATCCTCTCCAGAGACTGTTTTAAAATTAGCAGTCATGAAACAAGTTTCTGTGTATTTGCAAGTATGATGGCAAATGAGCAAGAGTTATCTAACAGAGCAGAAACAGCTTTAGATCTGTTCTGAATCAGACCACTGGAGGGGTTTGGATACTTGTGTTTTCCAGAGTATAAAACTCTAAGTGACAGGGAAATAACCTTCCCTATAAAAGAAAAAGGTTCTTGTGGTCCTTGAAAAATTTTGGTTAGACACCACCTCCAGCTAATGCAGCACCCTGAGAGTACCTGTCACATCAGAGAAAGTTGACAGAAACAGAGAACAGACACAAATTCCTATTTTACAGTAAGAAAAGAGATGCAGAGGGATGATGTGATTTTTATGATCAGTGGCAGTGCCAAGAAACAAATCACCAATTTACATAACAGTGTGATGCAGGTCTAATGGATTTGCCTTTTCCCAGAATCAGGAATGCATTCATATTACTGATACTTTTAAAAATTTGCAGCCAAGAACATTGTAGTTCTAGTCCTGACCAAGTTCAGCAGCTAGCTTAAATACTCTTTTTCCAACTGTGTGGAACAATTGGGTTGTAACAGCCAATAAGCGAGCATGAAATGGAACTGCACAGCAATGGGGACAGAGGCGAATTTGATCCCAAATACCTTCTAAGTACAGCCCACTCAGAAGAAGCTGAATTACTCTGAACCATGACACAGTTTACAGAATCACAAACTGATCTCCTGTCTATCTACCACCCTTTTGTTACATGTTTTAAACAGTGCCACACACCTAGCACAACACATCTGAAATCATGAAGCCTCTAAACAAGACCAAATGCCCAAGTACAGTAATTCATGCACCCAATGATGTTTTTAGACCAAGTGCTGTTCAAACACAAGCTCAAGGATTAAGTCATGGTCACAGGTTTTAATGATTGCAGCGGGCAAGAGGGGTGCATTGGTTCCACCAAGGCTGAGCTTCGAGATAACAAAGTTTGCTGGTTTTACATCTCCTATGAAAAATACAGGATTAGGTTTAAAATGCAGGAGAAATTAATTCTGAATACTGTAAAAATCTTAATCTGAGAAATGCAAACATGACATTTGGGGAAATGGTAAATAGCCACCTTATGTCAAATAAAAAAGAAGAGTATCATTGTACAAATCTACTAGTTCTGAACTATGTAACTGTAATATTCTAGTTTAAATTCTGAAAAGTGCATATAGATATTTTAATAATGGCTGGAACCTTTTTATTTTTAATTCAAGTAAGTGAGCCTGAAAGTCGTGTCTGCATGCAGTCTTTCAGGACATCTTATCAGGTCATCAGCGTGTTTGTTGCTGAATTCCCTAGAGGAAGTTAAGAGATATTAATAATACTGAAATCACACAAGTCAAGCCTCAGCATTTTTAGAGACCAATAGAATTATCCTCCTGGTAATATATGACAGAAAAACAATAACCAAAAGCCAGGAAAGAGTTCTAATTCTTGTTCAGAATGCTCTTGTCCAGCATGCACAGGAGGGTGGATGTTTCAAGAGCACATACAGCATGTGCTGAGCCTATTTTCATAAAAAAGATTCTGGATCTAACTCTGTACTTACCTTTACAACATCATATCGGGCCACATCTGGGTCTGGCTTGTTTTCATCCTTTAATTTTTTATTTTGAGATTTCTCTGTTCCATTTAAGTCTTCCTCTTCCTCCTCTTCTTCCTCCTCATTGTTAGGGACAAAGGGGAATGCAGCCATCCCTTGGTACCATGAGAAAGTCCAATCGAGATATTTCTAGAAAGAGTGTTAAAGCATACAGAATAAAATTCTCATCAAGAAAAACAAAAAGACAAAGACAAAAATTTTTCAGGGATACTTTTGAATATGGAATGCTTTATTGATTCCTTTATAATCCCAAGAAAATGTGAAGACAATAAAAGCTATTCTAAACGTATAAAAGTAGAATTCAGTGCTTTTTCAGGGAAATTATTTTGGCCTTACACACACACAGACTTGGAAAAACCCTGTAAAAAGAATTACTGTGACGTGAATTAAATTCATTACACAGCTAACAGAAATCTAGTTTAACTGGGAAAAAATAGGATTATAAATAAATAAAACAACTACCAAGGCTCTAGGCATTAAACAGAAATTTATTGGCTTCCTGCTTTCGGAACTCTGGGGAACCTAGGTCACAAATAACACAGAAAAATCATGCAAAAACTGATATGATAAAGACTACTTGGTCTATTTGTTCATGTTTGCTACACTTTTGTTTGAACATCCCTCAGCTTAATCAATTAGAAAAACCTCTTTTTTTTTTGTTTACAGCTGATGACAGTGTCAGGGCCTCTCAAGTTCTAGGGTAACAGCCCAACTAGGGCAATAGCTCCAATTCTTCAGAGAGGGGATTGCTCCCATAACAGACCCACTTCCCCCCAAATGTTTTAGAATATGAAAGACAGCCAAATCAAATGCTTGCACTGCTTAATAACTGCTGTAATTTTCTATTTCCCACACCCACAATCAGAAACAAACACCACATTAGAAGAAAAGTAGTGGCAGACTTCAATTGCCAAGTACCAAGGAAGCACAAGCTATTATCAGACATCAAAACATCCCCCAATGCAATATGAGCTAAACATGATGAGTGAATGGCATGGTCAGAAGAGGCCTGACTTGAGGGGATGAAGCCATGAGTCCATCTGGAATACAGAGTTTGGGACTATAGTCTTCCTTCCACCAAGAGAAGGAAAAGCATTAAGATGAAGTAGCTGGGTCATCAAAGGAAACAAAAAGAAAGTTGCTTCCTTCCCATAGCCATTGAAGGATAAACAAAACCTTCAGACAGTATGATTTTCATGTGTGTTGATCTTCTGTGTTTATAGTGTGGATAAATCCTATTTGCCTTAAAAATCCTGGAGCAGAGGGCCAGGCTTCCAACCCTGTCCCTTTCTCAGAGACCTTTTGAAATTCAGCAACACTGGACTCTAGGAAGGACTCTTTGGGTTAGAAAATATACTGACACAGCATTCACAGTGCTGCTTCTGGCAGCAAGAGTCAGCAATCCCCACGTACACAAAACATCTCACCATAAGCTTTGATCTGAAAAATCAGAGCACTGCAGACACTTATAAACCAGAGTAACATCAGAGAAGAGAAAAAGTACATTAAGAAGCTGATTCATAGTACTAACTACCTACGATGGGTGGGCAGGACTCATCTGGGCTTATAGATAGAAAAGTAGCAGTATGTGGAGAAAGCTACCTACTCCTCCATTTCTCTTGCCTCCCACTAGGACAACTCCACAGGCCTGGCAAAAGTTGCAGGGTACTTCTACCCCATCTCTTCTATCACCAGCCCCTTTGCAGTTCAACAGAAAAGCAGCTCAAGGAAGGTACTTGGAAGACAGTCTATATCAGACTGCTTCTGTCCAACCACGAGTACATCTTAATGTGGCTGCTCTAGGCTGTCTAGTAGCCCTGAAAATCTACAAGAAGTCAATCTTCTAACAGGTGAAAAAGCATCAGTGAGAAAATAAACACACGAGCAGGCAAAATTAGGTATGCATGAGTGTTACAAAAACACATGGGAACAGCAGAAAATGGACAATGAGAGAAAAAGAGAACAGCATTATTATGAGGCATAAAGGAAAGCACAGAGAATATTTAATCTGTTAAGCAGAAAAACTATGAAATAAGAAAACAACCTAAGGAACATATTAAAAAAAATTTCTACACATACATTAGTGATGATCTGATCTAGGTTGCAAAGATATAAAAAGACAGTGAGAAAAAAAGATACCTGAATCCCTCAAACTGGGATAACACACTCCATCATCCGTCTCAAAGGACAGCAATGACAAATTCTACTCACCATTAAGCTAACACGTCCAGTAAACCTTTGTTCAAACTACTTACAATGTGTCTTCTCATTCTGATCCCTGTAAACAGCTCAGCCTAAATCAAACGTAGGCTCTGAGTGATGATCTTACCTCATCATCAAGTGACACCAGCAGAGCCCGGAGAGCACCAACAGATGCTGCCATGACATTTTCCACCGCATCATCCAGCGAGAAGCGCAGCAAGAAGAGAAAGCCAGCATCAAGCAGCACACGCAGAACGCTGCCCTTCAACGAGGAAGCAAACTCTCCAGCCCTGGCCTGGAAAGTGCCAGACAGAGCCAGGGTTAAGAATGTGTCATCTCACCTGGATACATCTCTGGGCTGTCACATCTCAACATTTTACATCTTTGCCTCTTTCCACTTCTACTGAAAAGCTGCTGAACTGTGTGAAGGTTATTCTTCCTATAGTTTATCCTCCATTCATTCTACAGAAGAACACAATTGCAGTTTCTTAGTGCAAGAAACCCTTCTTTCTAAAGTTTGCACTCAATCTTTTGACTTCATTGTGTTTTGCTCCATCACCCTTCTCAAAACCACCAAGTTCCATCTTCTCTATTCCAGTGCCCTTAGAGGGAATGTTAGCACTTCCCCCAAAAGTTAGGTAGAAATGTGCACAGAAGTATTCATTTTGCTTTTTCCCCTTGGCACATTGCTCTGTGAGTAGGCTTGGCTCTTTCTCACCTCCTACAGAAAATGCACATCATGAAGCTGGCTCAGACAACAGGAGTGAAAGGGTCAATGCCAAGAATAGGCTTGTCACAAAAATAACATTTAAAAAAATCAACGTGCATCCAAATTAACAAGAGAACTGAAATTACACCACTGCTGCTGAACAGCACCCAAAACAACCTGTTGGGAGAACAATACTCTGGAATTATCCAGAGAAACCTGCATCTCAGTTTGTTACATCCCAACACTTAGCTTATCTAACAGTAAGGATCCTCAGTGGAACAGAATGCCCTGTTGGTGACTTTGCTCATCTTCACTGAACAGCAGAACTGCAGAACACAAACAACTAGTACCAGAGAATCTGGGCCCTGATCCACCAGAAACTTGAGTTATGGGGAGAAATTCCTTGAAGTGACTTACCCTTTGAACAATATGACCTAAGACCTGCAGAGCCAGCGTCCTCTGCTGTGTAACTTGGCTGCGAGACAGATGAAAGAGCTCTTGCAGAGAATAACCAGCTCTCTAAATGGCAGGGGGAAACAAAAAGAAACCAAAAAACACCCTCAGCTACAGCTAAACACAGGCCCCTTAAAATAAGATTATCTGTTAACACACTGCATAAGGGAAGATAAATTGCAAGCCAATGTTGTTTGCCGCTTTGTGGCAATTGCAGAAGAGATTCTAATCTTAGATGTCACAGGAGAAAATTGAACTTCTTAAGCAAAGGAAGTATGTGCACCTTTTTCCAATATCACAGAACTTTAATAGCATTAAAAGCAAAAGCATCAACAGTCTTCTGGAAATAATGCAGTTCACGCATGCAGATACGACTTATCTTCAGGAGTTTGTTTCTAAAGAAAAATTACTGCACTTTTGGAAGGGTCTTTTATCACTAAAAAAACTTGATACAAAAGGAATCTACAAGATCTAACACAGAAAACAGAAATGAGTACCTTTTCTATGATATTACACCCACCTACCTCTGCCTCTTCTCCATGGTGGTGCAAGCCTAGATGTGTTGGCAAATCAGCATCCACAGGAATCAATTCTCCCTTTAAACTGAATCGAGCTTGCATTCCCTATGGCAAAAGCGTGGAGGGAGAAAATGATTATTTCTATTGCTGTCCACTCAATTCATCTCTTAAAATAACACTTTTTCCATCACCTGCCGGAAGATAACAGTTCAAAAACTCCTCAGGCCTCAAATTCTTTTTTAAAAATATACCCCTATCTTTCCTTTTTTCTCAGTTTTACACCTGTTTCATCCCAGATTACAATGGCTACTCTCACTTCCTAGCTCTCCTGAGTTACTACAGACTGAACTGATCCTGTATCATCCCATTCGGTGAAAGAAAATGGGGAATCTTTCAACCTGATGAAAGTCCACAGACTGAGCAGCCAGAGGACTCATTTTTGAAGCCTTCAAAACTGTTACTGCTGAGAAGCATGATCCAGACACGGATACGCAAAGTATCAGTTTCTGCTTCCAAACCTTTTTGGTTTTCTTCTGCCGAGGTGAGGGCAAATCTTTCATCCATTCCAGCTTCTCAAACTCTACATTGTCCATGTGAATCCACTCCTTCCTGGGCTTCACAGGCAGATCATCATCTTTGTGTGGGAAGAAAAAAATGTCAGTCTTACCTTTCAAGGCAGTGATGAAGGAAATACTATTCCTTCTTTGCCAAGCTACTCAGCTTAAAGACTGTATCAAATATAAGATTATGTAAAATAAAAAGAAAACCATTTTCAAACTGACTGTTGTCTAATGCATAAACATCAAAGGTTTAAAGCTAATTTCATCTTTCATGAGAGCAAGAAGAGGAAGCAAACAGCACAGTAATGAAATTCAGACAATGCTAATTTAGGAGAAGTTGAACAGAAGTCAGGACACAAGTAAGGCAAAATTATCAGAATCAGTGCAGAAAAAATACTATCAGCCATAACTTTTGAGAAAGGAAACTAGTATCACTCAAGGAAGAGTGTTAGGGGGGGTCATGAAATTGAAAAGTATTAAAGCAGAGTCCCAGCAAATTATAGGAACCCAGCAAGATTTTAGCCTAGATACACTGAAGGCAGCTCAATATTTGTGCTTTGGTTGCATTTGTGATGCTGCTATTCAGTGTCCCTCCCTAAAGGCTTGAAGAGATCAGCTTGGGAAGAAAAGATCAAAACAGCTGAAAATTTGCACAGCTTTCCACAGACAGCTCAGTGGGGAAACTGGACAATTGAACAAGAATTTCAAAGGTGCAAATACTAAAGGAAGAAATTACTAATTTAGCTTTATAAAGAGCTTTGACTACAAGAATTTGAGAAACAAGACATTCGTTCGTGCCTGATATCACAACAGTTGCCCTAGGAAAGAGACATATCACCATGTGGAAGAATCTCACAAGTGAAGAGACCAGAGACATTTAACCAGGAAAGGCAAGGCTTTGCTACCAGGATACTACGCCAAACCAAAATAAGAAGAGATGAGCTAAGAAGTTTTCGCTGTCTCAAAAGAAAGCACGTGTAAGGACAATAACAGGCAGCCCCTAAGGGCATGGCAGGCATTAGCATCACTCCTGCTGGAGCAGCCCAGAACTCATCTGCATTGCAGCTATTAATCCCAGCACTCTGGTCTTCTCTTGCAAGGAACAACGAGTCCCACAGAGATGCTCTTCTTTCATCAGATCTTTTCCTGCTGATAACTGGCCTGAAACTTAACCTTTTACTTTCTTCCAATTAGCAGATAAACTTTCAAGAAGGGCACTCATCCTCTCCAGAATGAAGCTTCACCCTTATGATCAATGTGATATTGAATCAGGCAAGGAACCAAGCACAGAGTTATCTTGCTCAGCCAGAAAGCTGTTCTGCAGAATTTCAGCCAAAGGCTCAGCATGCATTTTAATTGAAGTGAAGGAAAAAGCATCTGAAATGTACCAAAGTGGAATGTTTGTGGGTGGTAGATGCAACATGAGAGGAAATAGAATCAGCAGAAAAACAACATATATCGACATTTGTAACTTAACAAAATGTTTTCTCTATTAATCACTAAATTGACAGGGTTGAGCTAATCATTTTATGAATAAGATTATGCTTGTTACTAGAAGCCCTTAGTACAATGATCTTGTCAACAAGAAAAGATGGATGTGTATTTCAAGGCATCAGCAGACTATTACTGAGAAATCCCTTTACAGAAGCACAAGCTGGCAGTGTGAATGCAACATTTGCACTGAACTTTCTCAGACTTGGGTTACATTAAAGGCTACCACTCAACAACTCCTCTTTTTGCTTTGCTTCCTGTTTTCTCTCAGCGACAGAATTTACTTTTCCATTTGATAAGGTTACAAGTTGCTGCATAAAGTTTCCCTATTTTGCCTCTAATAAACAGTAGCCTTTTATGTCACTAGAGGCACGTTTGACTTTTCAGCAATCTTATTGCTTTGTGTCATCACCAGAAATTCAGTGTGACCATTTCTGCTGGGCTATTCATGCTGCATTTACTTCCGAGTATAAAGAGATGCTGAAATTCCAACAATAATGCTAATATCAAATTAATTTTTACATCTCCTAATGGCCAAGATGGGCTGCAGGCATAAACTAAGGTACTGAAAAGGCTTCCCTTGTTTTTTTAACTGTGTTTCAGCTCACCCTTTGCTGTTCCAAATATCCTGGAAAAACTCCTATTTTTTTTCTGGGCTGTCTTCTATAGGAGGCAAAAGATGTCAGCACACAATGTTTTAAACACTCAGCTATTCCCAAAAGCATTACTATTATTACCATTACAGGCTGAACAACATGCTTCTATTGCTCTCAAGAGATGAAAAGATGTCACTTGACCTGGTGCTATTTATGCACTCAGTTGTTCTGGGACTAAAAAGAACTAAAAATAGTCCCTTTAATTAAGATGGATTTGTGGAAAAGTAAAACTTGGGGAGAAACTGCAAAAGGACTGTTCAGTGAAGTGTCTTCCTCAAAAAGAGGCTGAGCTTTACTTATTGTGCACATGCATGCACACACACATATACACTGACAGACTCATCCCCCTCAGCAAGAAAATGGTAAATACTTGTTATCTCTTGCAAACATCAAGCTGAAATCCCAAAGTGATTCAGAGACTTCTTTAATCACTCTGCAGGTTACACTGGAACACAAAGGACGCATTAGAAGAGAGCATCAAGAGACGGAGAAAAGCAAAAATTGACATGAAATTGCGGGACAAGTATGTTAGGAACAAAAGTGGGGGGGAATGACAATGGAAGCTTAAAAATCACAACAGAGAAAACGAAATTGCTAAAGAAAAAATGCAGTGAGGAAAGCAACAGTAAGAGCAGAAGCCTAAAAGGAAAGCTAGTCCTTTCTGTGCCATGAGAATATACGGGGTTGCTCTAGCTACTGGAGATAAAGCAGCTTTCTCCTCACACAGGCACATACTGAGCATTAAAAGGTTCTGTCATAAGAGGCAATAGTTCAGTAGCACTCCATGAAAAGCAGGACATTCTACATCCAAAGCACAAAGAAAAGAACCCTGTTCTGTGAAAATCACTGGGTGGTTTCTGAGATACAAGACACAGAGTGGGGCCATCAGGAGCAATGTCACACTAAGAAATACATGTTCTATATGAGCAGTTTCCCTGAAGTGAGAGGGATTGTCGTCTCTGTGCTATTCTGTGAACAAACTGTTAACCCTTACCTCTTGTTGTGTTAACCCAACACACTCTTGTCTCTAACCAGTACCAGTTAAAAGAAATTATTCAGGCACCAGCTGAATCTCACTACTACACTCCTGTTTCCTTGTTCACATGACTGAACAGAAGAGCAATGATGCCTAGTTTAACACACATTTTCCCTTGAGAGGCCTTAGAACAAATTTCAAAAAACAAGACCTCCCAATGAACAGGCCACTTCCATTACATAATGTACCACCTTTCTAATTTCTGGAGCCCATCTAGAGACGTCTTTTTTGAACCCAAAATACGTATTTTTTAAATATAATGACAAAATTCAGATTTGGATCACTAAAGTAGATTGATGTAAACACCACACAAATCTTGTATTTCTGCTCAGAAAATGAACAATAAACACTTTGTGTCTTACCCATGACTTCTACCTTCATATTTTCTTCCTTCCTTACATGTTCTTCCAGACCTGACTCCTGCATGGAAAGAGATGATCTTACACCATGCTGAGCCACATGCTGAGATTCCACAAACTCCTCCAGTCTGTTCAGTTCCATTTTTAATTCCTTTTTCTGGCCTTCATTGTTACCACGTTGTGATTTCAAGAAAGCAACTAAACTGGGATCTGCAAGTATTGACAAAGAGACAGACAGAGATGTGACAGAAAGTCTCAAAATACTTCACATGCCTATAGCTTCTGCTATTTATGTTTCAGTCTTTTCTACATGTCCTCTTTCTCTTACCAGCTGTCACTTCTCTTCAAACTAAGGCCCTCCACTGCTTCATGACCCCTTAGACACATAAGGTGGGTGTAACTGTCTGGTGAGGAGACACCACAGAAAGAACTGATAAATGTCTTTCAGGGTAAAGCAACCACAAAAATTCTATTTTCCCAACTTACAAATAAAGATAACTGCTTCTTTTCCCCTCACTGCCACTCAAATAGGACATCTAAGCATGACTATAAACTGTGGAGAGAATTCTGGTCTGTGGTCCCTGCCAGTGGCACCAATCTGAACACAAGAAGAATACACACGACAGACCCCATAAAAAGGATTAGCTAATTTTTATTGAATTGCAGCAGAACTGCAAGTTCTAGCTCAGATATTGTGTTACAAAGTGATCTTTGACTGTCCTGAACTGACTTTCCATTCCAATTATGGTCTGACAACACCCAGAAAAATGACACAGCCATTCTCTTCATGCTTTGAAGAGAAACATTTGGGAGGTAGATGTGTTTTGAAGGACAGATTATGTTCATATAGCTCTAAGATCATCATTTTACTTTCAGATCTGCTACAGATATCCCACATAATTTTGGATGGAGCGCACTGTCTCTGAACACTCCTCTCCAAAAGATGGTGTTGGGATGCTTATGCCAGAGGTGAACAGTGAGAGATTGTGCATTGTGCCTCAATGAGGTACAGAAATACTCCAGTAAGCAGGGTCAGAGATACATAAAGTAGAACATAACACCTACAGTGGTTATTTATTCTTTGGAGGACAAAGGACAAGCAGTTGAGAAATGCTCTGTACCTGAGAAAAGTCATCTGAAAAATGACTCCCATGTCTCTGAAACATCTATCCCACACTCATGATTGCTGCACATTCTCCTCAATGATGCAGTTTAAACTGTCCTTGGTGAAGGACAGGCATTCAGCCCAGTCTCATTAAAGTATTCCTATTTTTTCTGAATGCAGGCAAGAGCTCTCACTTTCTTGCACTTCACTGTACAGAGCAAGGAAAGACTGTACTCATTATTTCATCATTTCACTCAGTGACAAAAAAGTCACTGATGTCAATCTGTGCACAGTATATCAGAAACTAAGCCTACTTCTGTCCAGAGTCTCCACCAACAAAACCAGCACAGTACCAACAATAAGACACTGCCCAGCACAGAACTATGTACCCATTCTCATACTTCACACCACGGAGTATCCTCTGCTTCATAACCAAGAAGTTAATTCAGGGACTGGACAGCATTTAACATGCACAAATCATTCACATTCCCAAATTTGGAGAAAGTCTCCTTAATTCACACCTCTGTGCCTGTCCAGCTCCTAAATCCATCTGTAAGTCAGCAATTTAGTTTAGGAGTGTTTTATCATGTATAATTCTCTACCCACAGATATTGTGGGAATTCCAAAATTACCCCCAGTTTCTTTAAGGCCTCAAAAGACTAAAGTATCTACCCTTGTAATCTACAAGGCATATAAAAATACATTGCTTCAGAAAATCTTGTTGAAAAATACTTACAATACATCCCATTCTTTTTCAACTCTTTAAGTATTCACTAATATCCCAAAGGACAGAGTAGTAGGGATAAGAAGCAAAAAATCACAAATCACTCACAAGAAGCAAGTATGTAATCAGGGTATTTTTCATACACATGCCATAGTTATAAGCAGCGAAGCCAAATAAAATACTTGGGTCTCTGAATGAAGGATGGACCCAAACAATCTGGCTGCAATTATTTTGTGTAGTTCCTCTGCCACCTTTCCAGTTATACCCATGTTGCTCGCAATGAAGTCAAGATAATTAATATGATCTTTAAGCTGAACCCACAAGAGACTTATGCATCTAAAATGCCACTCATATCTAAATTTGATGCTAGAGGACCTGAAATCATGAGAATTTAAAAAATCCTTGTCTGCCACCTACATCTGTACATCTGCTCTTCCTGAGCATATAAATTCATCAAACTAACACCAGCAAGTGTTGCAGTGGCCCAGATCATATGAAGTCTTATCAAACACACCACATTCAGTGTTCTCCTCTACCTTGTCATCAGCTGCCAGTGACAGGCATTCTCAGAGCACCACTGTGGACAGGGCTCCAAACCAGAGACCAGACCCCTGCTAGAATATGCCTGTACCCAACAGTGTGAAAATTAAGACATTTTTTCTAAAAGTCAAGGCTAATTTCAAGTTTTTCTGCTCCACAAGTATCAGTTTGAAGTGAAATCTCCCACATGCCCATATGTTCTCCCTATCCGGGTACTGACAGTTCTGGCCCAAGTTTTAGGTATTTTGGAGGGGAAGACCAAGGATTCTTTCTCACCTCGACATTGCTATGACACTGCTTCTTATCAGCTTCAAAAAATTACAGTTCAGGACCTTAAACATTTATGTGCAATCATATATTTGGAGTGCAAGTCAATAAAGTTCACGGATCATCTTAACCCACAGCAGAGGGGTGACAAGAAAGACTTAAGCCAAACCAACCTTCACTGAAAAATAAACACTATTTAATTTCTTCAGACTTAGTTCTTACTCATAAGCTATTGACATGACATGGAAGCAAGATTATCCACACATGGAAGGAGCAGGAATTCCAAGTTCCCATCCTTGACCTGTGAATTTGCTAAGACTTTGGGACACCTACACATTCAATAAGTTGCCTCAACTCTAGAGCTGACCCTGGGAAGCACATACCCAGCTGAGCCAGAAGCCTCGCTTGCTCCTGCAGGATCTCTTCCTCAGACATGGACTGCAGCTTCTCCAAGTTCTCTCTGTGAATAGCTTGAGCTTCCTGCTCACTCTTTTGGCTTCCAAGACCCTCTCCCGTTATGAGACAAGGGCGCTGAGAGGTCAAAAAGTCACCATCTTTATCTGTAAGAAGCAGCAGAGAAAGCAGTTAGTGATCTGTGTCTACAGCATCACGAATAAATCTCAACTGTGTCATTAACAGGCTTGCATAATTTTTTCCTTACCTTGGTAGTAAAGTCAGAACAGAAATAAAGAAGTTTAGCTTAACTTCTTTATTTAACTTTAACTTCTTTATCTAAACAAAACTAAACCATTTGTGCTTTCATTCCATGTTACAACAAACATGTTGACATAATTTCCAGCTTGTTTCTTTGGGAGCTTGAGGAAGATGGTAGGGAAAAGAAATTATGTTTCTTTAATGCAAAGCAACAGCATGAAAAGGTAAACTGCAGTATAATTCACAACTGATGCATCAGAGCATTCTTCCAACCTAGTGAATACTAGATTATTTCTCTGCCCAGGAATGCCTGAACCCACATTCGTATGTCAGCTGAACCATGACCTAGTAAATAGTTGCTGAGTAAGACAGAGAATTAGATGAGGTAAACCAGCTTCCAGATGATAAAGGATCAATTCTCAACACAGGCATGTTTGCTTCTAACAATGTCCTATAGTCACCTTCAAGGGTTAAACATATTAGAAGTTATAGCAAGGGACATTCCTCCTACTCTGAACAAAATTGAGTCTCCTTTATCATCTGATCTAAATCCATTTTAAATGTTCATTTCATTTAACCACTGCACCAGGTAACATGCTCCTTTGGTCAATGTGAGACCCTGCAGCTCTTCTGCAACCCACTATACAAGGATCTGACTTTGCAACTTTTTTGCTTCTGTTTTATTCATATGCTCCATATATTGACTTGGACCATCCCTATGCCCATAACCAGCCAGGCCTGAAAGCCTCAAATCCCTGTTCAAATAGCAGCAATGACTCTCAACATAACACCAGGAAGATTTGATGTCATTGCACAGTTGTGCATATTGAGCAGAAAGAGATAAGACAGGGCGACCTGGCAAAAGCTTCAGCATACCTCCCACCACTAGCAATTAAACTAAGTATTACAACAAACAAATACGTTGTTACTACAAGAAATTAAGCTCCCCCTCTTCTCTTGCTTCTAGTGACCTGCCACAACAGTCTGGCTGAAGAGGCAAAGGGATTTTGTAGTCTCTCTGTCATGCTATTACAGTTTAGAAGCGTTCATGTTCAAGAGGATGACAGCTATACGGCTGCTCTATTTCCCCTTCAGCTTTCTCAGACAGAATTATACATGTCCAATTATAACCGGACATACACTAAGCACAGTTTAGTGACCTGGATGGTAGGTTTGTGCACACACAGCACATCTGGCAATTCTCTTACCAATTCTCTAACAGGGGGCAGGGCTGACACAAACCTTAGCCTAATGGTGATAATCTTCAAATGACATCTTGCCTCTATTTCAATGTGAAAAAGAGCATGTCAGGGTAAAACCCAGACACAGGGTGCTCCTAAGCAAACTGGACTGCCCCAGACAACACAAATAAAAAAAAAGCCTGGAGATGCTGGTAACAGTTGAACTGACTTCATCCTTCCCTGTCACGTTGCTGTCAGACAAGTAACTGCTGGAGGTGGCAGTGACTCATCAGCACGGCTTCACAGCACTCCTTATGGAGCAAAGCCACAGTCTCATGGCAGCAGATCTGGTGACAGAAAACTGAGCTTTCAAACCTTTCAGTAGGAGTGAGAACCCACATCACAGTGGTCTCAAACGCTTTCAACACAGAACCACTCTCTTCCCAAAATTGTGGAAATCAGTGATGAAACAAGAAAAACTTTACATATAACAAACAGAAAGGGAAAGGAGGGCAAGAACCTTGGAAAATAAATCTAGCTCCCTATGTGAAGTAAAAAGGAATCCAGGGAGAAAGCGAACCAAATTTTTAGAACCATCTCAGAATTTTCTCCTTAGAATTTTTTGTTTGGATCTGAGACCATCTCAAATCATAGCCACAATACAGACATTCCAACTGACCTTGAGATTCCTAAACTGAGGACAGCAATGCTACCCTAATTTAAAAACGTGGTGCGCTGACGTTATGGTTACTAAGGCTATGTAAATACGGTCAGCTGGATGAGCAGAACCTTCTCCACTTACCACCCCTGCTGCCGGGGAGAGGCGCCTCGCCCACGGATCCCGCAAGATCCAAGGCATCCGGAGCAGCTGATCGTACTTCCACGCACTCGGCAGCAGAGGGAGCCGTCGCTGCCTTCTCAGCAGCTCTTTTTGCTGCCATCTTCTGTGCAAAGATGCTTTTTTTTCCAGATCCCAGCTGCACCTGCAAACGGGGAAGCCACGTACTCACTTTTCTATCCAGAGTGTCCCTACACACCTGCCATTAACAGGTGATGTGATCCTAAAGACACCCTCAGATCAGACTTTGGGACACGATATAGGGAGGTTGCTGGCAGTCACCTGTCCCTTTCTGTGCACATGTGAATATTTTTTAGCACACAGTTTACTGCCATGACAGAGAGACAAAGACATGGATGATTTGGCATCTAGAGAAGGAAGATGATTAATTATAAGTGAATTCAAACAAGGAAAATACATCTAAAACGTCACCAAACACAATAGTTACAGCTTTCCTGCTGTTCAGAAGCTCTGCATAGCTGAATACCTTGGATTTCTGAGTATAAATGGGCTGTACTTCACTGTGCTCACCACATGCTTGGAACAGGCTTCCTATAAGGTGATTAGTGAGCAGCAGGGTGAAGAGATCTACACAGTAAGAAGTGGGCAAGTAGTGCTAAAATAATCCTGGTTAAATTACTGTGTTGCTTGCCTAGGTAATGGGAGGGCATGGCTCTGAACAGCCTTGCACAGGGGATGCACAGGAAATCCAAAGGAGACTAAGCAAAAAATCTCTTACATGTCTCCAGTCCAGAGAAGAAGCTTAAAAGGCAGTCTGAACATTTGGTAGCTGCTTTGAGCGCTTCTACATCAGATAAGCAAAACTGGCAGTTTAAAAAGTATTACTCTCACCTTTCAAAAAAGCTGTCCTTCAAAATAATCTACCTCCTCAAAAGCAACCACAGCTGTCAATCACATATCAACTCCCAGCATCTGACTCCCACTCACCTAGCAGTCCTTGCTACTACAGCAATGACTGATAATAGCAACCATGGCTTCCAGTTTTACAGCCTCAGAAAATAATTATATCAAAATCAAAAAGCACTGCTAAAGATAACCTGACCAACCATACTCAAATGTTATGGAGGAGAAATCAGGTGCGATTTCAATAAGAACCTGGTGGACAAATCAACAGATTGCTCCTCAGATAAAAACAAGCAGAACAGGATCAATTCTACTATAGCACTGCAGATTTGACCCACCTTTATAAAGTTAGTCGAAGAAGACTAAACCAAGAAGATTCCAGTGTTACTTAACTGCAGGGTATGGAGTAGCTACTCGTTGGCAGCTTGGTAGAAGAACTCTCTCCTTCACTCAGGTGGCAATGCCACAGATACCTTGAGCCAGCTCATAATCTTCAGCACACTAAATTGGTTATTTTGAGCCCTACTAAGCCCCACTAAGCATTAGGATTTAATGGGAGAAAGTTTAATTGTTAACAAAGGTAGCATAAAACATCTGCTCCTAATCTTACCTCACTTTTTATCTCGGAGCGGTGAAATGTCCTTGGGAATGGGTCCCCCGTGGGCACTGGCATGGTCACTGCTACTGCACTGGTGTCTCGTTCCTGAAGAAAAAATTCAAGCCCTGTAAAACCATTGCTACAGCCAGACATGTTTGTATATTTAACTGAGAGCAGGCTCAAAATCTCCCAGCTCTGCAGCTCACACTGTCATCAGGCTCAGAATACCTTGTGCTTATTCAGAGACAAAGTGAAGCTATTTTCCAAAAGACTGGGCTGCCAAACTCCATGCATCACTCAAAGAATCAGATAAAGGAAAACCTAGGCCAGTGCAAAGCACAGAGTACATCCCCAGTAGAGTCCAGAAACTCACCCAAATCCACACTACAGCACATGCCTGCATGCAATCAGTGTGACCTGTAGGCAGTCAGGGCTGGAAGGTAGATCTGAAACTATATTTAACTGACAAGAAAAAAATACACCCAAAGAGCTTTTTTCTTTCAAGGTGCTCCAGGACACCGGTCTACAGTGCTGCTTCATTACACTGTAGAAATAAAAAGCAGCCACATAGCCCTTCATCCCTGCTTAGTTCAGAGCATTCAAATAAACAAACACTAGATCATCACACAAAAGACAGACATACAATAATTTTGCTGAAGACTGCTGTAATATGTCGATCATGACTGTCCAATCTTTCCTCTGGATCTTCATCCTCGAAGTGGACACTAGCACTTTTGATCTTGGACTTTTTTGGAGGAGCTGGAGTTAGAGCTGGGAGAGTATCAGGAAAACCTGAGGAGGGGAAGCAATAACAAGGAAAACAAAAAGCAGTCAAGTTATTGTGTACAACCACTGTGCAGTAGGTACCAGACCAAAGCCTCCTAATACACCTTTTATTCTTCTGATGAGAAATAAAGATAAGGAAGCAATAAGATGCTTGAGTCCCCTGTCTCTAAGTTAAAGGGTGTAGTAAAGAGAAACATGCTTGAAGATTCTATTTATATATTGGCACAAGGTCTTTCCAAAGAGCTCCATAAGCAGGAAAGGGTACTGAGATCTCACTGCAAGTATTAAGGGAAGCAGCAAGGCTGTATAGAAACAAGTATTGTCCTTGCAGGTTGTGTTGAGGCATAAAATAGCATATTTCTGCTGCAAACTGTTAAATGTGAGGGATTTGTATGATCATGAACAAACTCCTTTCCACCTGCTATAAGCAGATCATATTTCCTCTACCTGGAACAAAGTACTGCAAGATTTATATTGCTGCTTTTAAAAAAGCACCTTGTGCTTCTGAGATCAAGCACATGACAAAAGTGTTACAGCTACTATTGATAGAGAAAACAAAAACAAGCCAGATCTGCTGGCTGAAAACTGGAGCAGCTAGGAGAGGTAAATCTCAACGACACTGGGTCTGGAGAGCTGGCAAAAGAAGCAGTGAGAGTTCAACAGCACAAATTATGAAAACACCTCTTGCTGGCAAGGTACCACAGACAGCTGATAAATGTGGACTAAGGCACCAAGGGTGGTTCTACTGGATGCTAGCAGCATGGGACAAGCCAATTTCCAAGGCTAAGGAATAAATAATACTGAAAGAAGGGCACAAAGGCAAGGGAAAAGCAACACTAGGTTGAGAGACAGAGAATCTTAGTAATTCAAAGAAACAAACAAATTTACCATCCAACATGACTACATCTTTGCTGTCCTGGAGTGGGGGTCTCTCAGCATCTGTGCTCCCTTCCTTCCCTTTCCTCTTGTCTGCTTTCTTCACAATCTTCACTGCAGGTGAAGCTCTGGCTGCCAGAAACTGGTTCTGAAAGCGCAGCAGGTCTGCCTCGGACTCGCCAGGCTTTGGTCTCGACAGCATCCTGCCTTCCTGCTCCTGCAGCCCAGCCACACGTGCTTTTCACACAGGACTCCAAAACATGGAAAATAGGTAAAACAACTGGATTTCCTGGAGATAGAATGGAGACAGCACGGAAAAACTCATTTTTGTCCCACTCTTACGTTTCTGTACATACCACAGAATCCCTACTTCAGGATCACCCAAACACAAACACTTAAACTGGAGTCCCACACAAACGGAATCCTGCTCTTCACTGCTGAACAAAAGGCTACTTGACAAGCCTGCACAAGGTCTGTCAGCCAGCTAGGAGCACAATGGCATCCAGCCAGTAAAAAGACAGACAAAAAGTGCATCACTGCCAGAATGCCAACAACATGGCCTGGGATTCGCAAAGTCAGAGTAACATCTTGTCCAAGATGATAACTGAGCAACTCAAATCCAACAGATTTGAGCTGCTCAATTATCAATGCCAACCAAGAATCTCAGAGGCACAGTATCACATAAACATCCCCCTCCAGCATACCATCTCCTCCAGATCCCTGGCAGGATGCAAGAGACTCTCCAGACAGAGCTGGACGATGAACTCCCTGACTCTTTGCTCTCCTTCTCACTCAGATCTCCCAAGTGAAAAAAAAAAAAAGTCTTTCTTTCTCATGTAGAACTCCTGTTCTCATTCTCTTTCCTTACTGGCAGAAGCTGTGCTATTTCCAAGCACCTTCATTCACTGCTCAGGCCAATTTGGGGTTGAAAAACAACGGTGAGATTTATACAGACTTTTTCACACCCTGCACATGACAACTCACCAGGAAGGCAACTACTCCACCTCCCATCTACCAGACAGGAAAATATTGGTGACTCTTGCTCCCCACATCTGATTCTCAGAGCCTGGGACCAGCAACCCACTTCTCACAGGCAGCAAGTAAACTGTTTGCAAATACATTTCATTGTATTCCTAGCATAAGCATACACACCTACTTGCTGTTTATTTATGGAGCTTGCTGCCACAACAGGGCTCCCACAGCCAGGCATCGCTTGCTCGGACCCTCTTTGATATCCATAAGGAGCAGAACATGCATCCAAAGCCAAGTGTTCCCTGCCCTGTCATCACAGCCTTCAAAGCCCAAAGGAGGAGGATGCCTGCTTTAACAGGCACAAAACACACAGTTGGAAGTAAACACTGCTCCTAAGCTTTCTGCAAGAAGCCTCCTCCACACAGAGCTCTACATAAACTTCTCCAATCTCTCCCTACCAAAACTTCATCAAGAAAATACAGCGCCTCTTCAAACTGCCTTTGTTTCTTGGCAAAACTGTCAGCACAAGAAGACAACCAAGCAGCCACTGTTAATGAGGTTGGAGGGTCTTCCAGGAACCCCTTCCTCAAAGCCCTTCCTTCAACATACGTGGCACCTGCAGACAATGAATGCAGGGAAAACTCTTGGCTTTCTTCTCAGGGCACCTTTTCCCATGTCCCATGGGAGCCGATACAGCACATCAACAACACTCCTTTGGCTGTCAGGAGTCCTCATTCCCACCCACCAGAGCTCAGAGAAAGCACACAGGACTAACAGACTAACAAACTCCTGAGGATCAGCACTAACCCCAGCATCCTGCAGCCTGGTCACCTCCAGCCTTGCAACTGGCTACTTAAAAGCTCACCATACACCATCTGTTTGCCAGGGATGGGACCTCCAGCCAGCCAGCACATGCAACACACCGAGATACTGTCCTAGGAACACAGGAAATGGATCAGAAATGCTGTCCAAGGTCTATGAGCACCTCTGAACTCCACTACATAGTGATTGCTGTGTACACTATCATCTTACTTGATAAAATCCAGCACTGGTAGGCTTTTTAATTTCTGGTGGTTCATCTGCACTTACAGTGTATTTTTCTTCCTCAGCAGCAGAGCCCAAAATGCAAAGGGAGACAGTTACATCTATGCACCAGACACAGTCAAAACAAAAAATATGTATATGTTGAAGCAAAAAAAATCCTCTCTGACTGCTACTGTCATTTGTGAACCTTGGGGATGGCCTTTTTACCCCTTCTCAAGTGTACAGCTTTGCATCATTTTGATAAAGTTATCAGATTTGGGCAAAAGAGGAATACAAGATCCACAATTAGTGTCTCAAATAAACCTCTTCAGACCTTGTTGGTTGTGGCAAGAATTTAAAAGGAGAAGCAGAGAGTCTCTGCTCTCAGTCTCTTCTGGGCAGCCCAGCAGGCAGTGGAAAAGCACAAATTCCCCACTTGAGATCAGCAGGCAATGAAAGCCTCACTCAGGATTACTGGCTCCTTTGCAAAATGGTGACGTGCATTCTCTGCTCTGTCACAAAAATGCTTTCCACACACAATGCTGTAATGGCCAACAGTCTTCTTGACACTTTTACTTGCTACAGAAAAGGGAGACACTGGAAAGACACTCCTCACAGATGAAAAATCCCAGCCACAAGAGTCAACTGCTGCAAGAAATTCTCCTCAAAGAGGCTCCACATCTCATGCTGGTCACAGAAGACTCAGTGACTGTGACCCTGCCTGTCGGGCACACACCGTGTGCATGCACACAGCATCCTGCCAACAGAAATGCTGCTGTCCCAGCTTGTCTCGAGAGTCTCTGCAAGAAACAGGAACCAGAACAGCGCAAAATAAAATTAAAAACAACAGCTGCTATTAACACACTGAAGAGATGATGCGTGCCAGCGTTCCCACCGCGTTCACAGCCCTGATGGACTTACAGAAACTACTCTGAATCAAGTCTCAACCAGCCGACGGAGACTCGGCCTGGCAAGGCCTCTCTGATGGGGGCAGGGAGGGAAGGAGAGAGGGAGGGAGGCACACAGCGGCACAGATCCCGCAGCACCTCCCGGCACGGCGGGCATGGCCACCGGATCGGCGGCCGCGCGGAGCCCGTAGCCGCTCTCCTCTTTACACCAGGGTAAAGACCAAGTGCTGGGCCCCTGCCGGCTACACCGAGGGAGGCCGGGCCGGGCCGGGCCTGCCCCGCCGCCGCCGCGGGGTTCCCGCGGGCAGGAGAGGCCCCGCGGCCGCCGCAGCCCGGCCGCCACAGCCCGGCCGCCACTCACCTGCGCGGCGCCGCCGCTCCCGCCCGCGCTTCCGCCCGGCCGCCGTCACTTCCGCCCGGCCCGGCCCGGCCCCGGCCCCCGGCTCCTGGCGGGCCCCGGAGCCGCTGCGCGTTCGCCCTGCGCTTGTGCGGCCCGGGGCAGCTCCGCCGGCGCTACCCTGGGTCCCAACACCGGCACACAGAAACGCATTCGTGTCCGCGCAGGAGCTGTGCCGGAGGGCGTGGCCGGGCCCGAGACCGGGCGTGTTTTGGGAGAGCAGATGCATAAAGCTCTGTGAACATGGCTGTTCATTATTCATGACTTATTGTTTGTAATATGTGCCAAGCTTTATTAGAAATTATGAGAGCTGTCAGAACTTGCAGGAGCTTTGATTTTAATGTTGGTTATTGATTTTAGTCCTTGGTCAACTTCCAGCTCCTTTTACAGAACGAGTCATTTTTGGAAGGCACCACAGTTGATCATCTGGTCCAACCTCCCTGCTCAAGCAGGGTCATCCTAGATCACAGGGCACAGGATTGCATCCAGGTTCTAGAATATCTCCAGTGAGGGAGATTCCACAACCTCTGGACAACCTACTGGTTGTCAGTCACAGGTACAATAAAGAAGTTCTCCTTCATGCGCAGGTGGAACTTCCTGTGCATCCGTTTCTGCCTCTTCTTTATTTGTCCTATTTTTTGGTACCATCAAGAAGGGCTCTGCTCCATCCTCTGACACCCTCCCTTGAGATACCAATAGGCACTGGTGAGATTAATAAAGATGATATAGCTGGGGAAAAAAATCTCTGAGCATGAGAACAGGCACAGGTTCTCACTCAGCTTGGACCTGGTGGGCGCACTGGGAAGGACTCACCACAAAGTGCTGTGATGCTGTAAAAAATTAAGCACTTTTTCACTTTTGGGGGGGGTATACCTTTAGAAAGCTGCAATACTACTTTAAAATTACAGCCAGAAACACATTTTATCCTTTATGACCACTGAAAGCACTTAAATCTCTAGATTTCTGTTCATCTTCAGGCCAGGCATCAGAGCACCACTGGGTTTACAGAGGGCTGGGGCAGTGCAGTGGTGCCAGCAGAAGATTTCTCTCTGCCCCTTCAAGGCTTTCCTTGGAACTTGGGAATGGTTTCCCATGCACCCCATGGACCCAGTTCAGTTTTCCCAGCTGCACAGTAAGGCAGGGAGGCCGTGGCACTGCTTGCCTTGGAATGTGTTTGGGTGAAGCATTGGGGCTGCTTAGACTGTCTGACAGCTGCTTATGGTTCTGGCTCAAGACAGCCATGAGCATTTTCCCTCCCTGACTCCTCTCACACTGGCTGCTCAGCTTCTGTGGCCACACACACAGTGTCTCTTAGCAGGCAGGTGAAATGAGGAAACAATCTTTTCTGCCAGAAAGACATATAGACATATAGACAAATAGAATAGATTTGATTTTAATTACTGCAAGGCAGGAATGCTTCCCATCAGAGCTGCCAGAGTTGTATGTATCTTTCCTTCATTCCATCAATTATTTACCTTCAGTTTTAATAATACAGTTAAGGGCACTATATATAGCTTCTGCTCTATCAATAAATCATGCTTGTGTGTCTTCATATTTATCTTATAAAATTATAAGTACCAACATGCTTGCATGGATTTCCTAAGCAATTCTAGCAATGGAATTCCCAGCAGTGCATGTCTTGGAGTCTTTGGTGGTGAACCCAAATATTCTTCACTCAATGAGAGCTATTTTATGAGACTTTTTATGAGTTTTTTTTTATTATTTTATGAGCTCACGAGTCTTTTCACAAATCCCAACTATCTCCTTATAGCTCCGTGCTGATTTAAAACCCAGTGGGAATAGAATATTAAACCTACTTGAGCTGATCCCTTTCCCCTGCCCCTTTCCAGCAGTGGAGGAAACACAGGATAGATTATAAATTGGAATCACAATTTACTGAAAAATTGCAATAAGCACAACAATATCAATAAAAGAGTGTACAAAAGAGAGATAATAAAAGAGTGTACAAAAGAGAGACAAAAGGATATTCACTACTGAACAAACAAAAATACTTCCCAAAGACCACATCCAGTGTGGTTTTCCAAGAAAAAGGCAAAATGATGGCTGGCCCTGTGCTGGGCAGCATGGAGTATATGCAAAAACAAAAGCAGAATGTTGGAAAGGCTTTCAATTTAACTTTTCCCACTCAGACTGAAAACAATGGAAGAACAGGGACAAGGCAAAACCTGGTGGGACCTGACAGGGCTCTGAAGCAGGTGAGAGGACCCTCCTTCTCGGCCTGACTTTGTGGGAGTGGGACTGGAGAGCCTGGCAGTTCCAGCAGCTGCTCCAGGGGCTGCAGTCACAGCAGCTGCAGCCTGGGCTCCACATGGCTCAGCTGGGCCCTGCCCTGCTCCTGCTTTCTCTCCTTTCTTTTTCTTGGAGCACCTCCCCAGCTCTTGGGCTCACCAGCACTGTCTTTGAGCACCAAACCAGAAAAGCCAAATCCCCAAGCATAGCAAAAGAAGGCCACCCTTCCACTTCCATCCCCTGACTCCCTCTGGCTCCAACCACATTCTTGCCATGACAAGAACGGTATGGAATTATACAGTGCTAGAAACTCTATCCCTTTCCTCTATAACCATAATGAACTCATCTCAGTTTGACATGACTTCCTGCCCTATCATCAAACCCAAGAATCCACACAGTATGATAAGGTCAGTGCACACAAGCCACCTTCCCCATCCCATAAATCCAAGGCACTTTAGTACATGTGATCCACAATCCAGGCTCAGTCCATCAAACTAGTCCTTGGGCTGCATTGCTTGAAACAGTTCTCCCGTTTGCTCAGCAATCTCCTTCATCTTCTGACGTGCCTCTTCTATGGTGGTGCTGGCATTATGGACAGTGACACAGCATTCTCCATCCGTCAGGTTTAGCATCCCACACACTCCATTCTCTTTCAGCAACCACGTATCTATGGCTAATCGCTTCTGCAGAGCCATTTCCGATGCCTGCGGGGCCTGCACCTTCGGTTCCCTGAGGGAGCGTCCGGTCCAGTTGCTTAACACATGGACTTGCCTAGTTAAGTTCTCCAAGACATACTTGTGCTGCTGGTCAACTCCACTGGACACAAAAAATGATTCTAAGTCTAAAGCAACATTTTGTCCCCAGGTGTAATAGTCAGGGACTTGAATCCCCTGAATCCAGCCTTTTGCATCTGTTGGATTGTGGATTTCTCTCCGCACTTTGTTGTTACGATAAAGCGTATAATTGAACGTTTTAGATGGACACATGGTAGGAAACCCAACAGTACACTGCAGTCCAGCCATATCATACATGTTCAAGTGGGAATACATTTTCCCATCTGAACATGCCCATACCGTTCCCCGTGGAGCTGGATATTTGGCTTGTGAACACTGATACAGGTCACCTTGGGGAACTTCCTGTGCTTCACTCCTTGAATTCCAGACCCTTCTCTGTTCAGGGCCGTGTGTAATGGGAATGCCACAGGATAGTGCTGTCTCTGAATTTTCATAAGACCCATTGCATCGGGTGTCTTGGTTTAGATAGCCATAGTTGGGATAATCCCAACAGGTACACATGTCCCGGATAAAAGTTCTCAGCTCCGAGATGTACCAGGTTTCTATAGGCTCACCTGCTCCTGTGGTACAATCTAATATACGGGAACAATTCAGAAAGGAGGTCTCTGATTTACTTTGGGTAAGACTTCTACGGTTCCTCACTTTCCAGCAGATGCTCTCTCCATTAGGTAGTGTGGTCTGATAATCCTTACAGTCTGATTTCTCCACTTCCCATTCTACTATTTTCCCTGTGGGGACCCTGGAAGCCCATTGTAGTGTAGATATAGGATCAAAGATTTGTTTCAGAGACCAGGCCCACTCGTAATTTGTTCGGTTAACTTGCTGCGCGGTTCCTGGGTTATCAGGGATTTGTATACACCATCCTGCATCCCAATGTAAATTGTACTCATGTTCAAAAAACCCACCCTCAGCAGGAGAATCCCACCACGGTACCACTGTGCAAGGGATAGAAGTGACATTTTGCAATGTCTCAGAAGGGTTGGTGTCTAATGACCGATAGCATGTTTGATTCCATAAATCGCTCCAGGTAGAGTCCCGTGGGAGCTGGTAAAAGGCATTCTTGTATTCTACCCATGTCCCATTTGCATCCCACTGTTGTCCTTCTTTCTGATCTAGGAACTGGGATTCCACCATCCCCCAGGTAACATTTCCTCCTGGTTTTTTAAGATTATCCAGTTCTCTTGTTAATATTTCTGAAAAATTTAACCAAATCATCATAAATCTAAACCCCTCTGATGCAGAGTTGGGGAGGTTAATACATATTCCTTGATTTGTATGATTCCAAATATGCATAAATCCTTGTATCAACTCCCAAGCTAAATTTGGTTCAGTACTCTGATTTTCAGTAGCTTGAGACAAAATCATACATCCATAACATAAGAGTAAAAACTTTTCCCACACCATTTTTTTGCTAGTGAAAAGGCAAAATAGGCTTAGCAAAATCAAATTTAAAAATACACAAAATGATCCGTCCACTCAAGAGTTGAAAGCATAGGTCCAGCAGTGGATTTCAGATAATCTGTAAAACATATACATGCATAAAAACAAAACATGATTAAAAGGAGGGAACAATCCACCACCTGGCATGCAAGTTAAGTGGCTTTTTTAAGGTCAGGGGTACCAATCCCACTCTTGGTAATTCTGCCAAAACCAGCTGTCCTAACCAATGGATTTGCAGGGTCTTTAGTTTCTTTTGTTCCAGGGAGCATGGCTGGGAATGAAGACAAAAGGTTGTGAGTTACAGGCACCCATTAACTCCCCAGAAGCTCTATGTACCCCATTTGATACCCTCTTGCCCATTCGGGTTCATGAGGTTTCAGGTTCCTCTTCAAGAGCCCATGGGTGCATTCGACAACCTCATTTGCCTAGGGATAGTATGGAGTGTGAAATGTCCATGGAATTCCTTCATCTTGTGCCCACTCTTGAACCACCCTGGTGTGGGAGGATGGATTGTAGGAGAATAGAGACAGCGCTAAAGCAATCTCACCCCTGAGCAGTTGCAGCAGTAATTACCAAAGAGTAGGAACAGCTCTGCCCTTAATAGGCCACAGCTGTGTCCAATAAGGATGGGTGTTATAAAGGAGTAGGTTAGGTGAGGGAGAAGAGTGCTGGAGTTTGTTGGTTATGCTGTGAGGAGGAAGGGGCAGGTGGCTGTGCAGAAGAAAAGAAAAAAGGAGTCAGTGTTGTGAGGGGCTGCCCCGGGAACTCACAGAGAGAAAGTATGAAAGTTTTACAGTAAGACAATAAACTGGTGCCAAGCAGTGATGCCAACAATTGGTGACCTCTATGGGGATGAGTCCTGACACCCTGGCAGTAAAGTGACTACTGCTGGACTGGAGGGACTGGGACCATGGCAAATAATGAAACCATAGCTCCAGTCCCTTTACGGTGCTGTGCCCTGCTGCTCTTGGTACTGCCTCAGCTTGAGTGAGCTCAGACAATACTTCCACCCTGACTTCAGGAAAGGCCCTATATAGTCCACCTGCCAGGTCTCCCAGAGGCCTTTTCCATGTCCTTAGTGAAGGGATGCCTCCTGCAGTGGGTGTTGTTTGTCTAGTCCTGTACTACACTGGCCACAGATAGAGATGACGGTGTTGCACAGTTCCCAAGTGCCAGGCCACCGTTCCCAAGTGACAGCTCTCTTAAAAAGATCCTTAAATCCTGGATGGTCTTCCTTGGCATGTAACCACTCTAGCAGATGTTTCCATTTCTCTTCTCCCTCTACTGCCATATCTGCTGCACAGGTCAATGAACCTACCTGATTATTCAACAGATGAGTCAGATTTTCTCTCTTCTGGTGGGCAGGATTTCATCCCACCAAGAAACACTTTTGCTTAACAAATTTAGAATGTCTTCCCATTTCTCTCACTGCCATACTGGCAACTCAAAAGATCCCCCACTCCTTTGTTCACAAAATGGGAGCCAATTGGTGCATCCCTTAAAAACAGCACTGAGGTTTGTATAAATAAATGCTGGTTCTTTAGAGTCAGCCTCTAACAATCACCCTGCTACCCATCTACCTACCTACCCTGCTAATAATCACACAGCTACTGATTCTGCCATCTCAGCACTTTCTTCTCCCCTTGTCACAATTCTGTCCTGTGAATCAACATGCAGAACACTGCTCAGTATTTCTCTCTCTTTTGGAGGATGTCTCAGTGAACCACAAACTTCTCAGGTGGGGCTCAACTTGAGGGGTAGGTTTCCTATAAGAAGGGAGGCTCGTGGTCCAGCGGACTGCCAGGCAATTCCCACATTTGGATGGCTCTGGGTGCTCCCTCCTCTATCTGAGGCATATGGCAGTGATGATGTAATTGTTCACACCACGTTCTTACTGCTTCTCCCTGCACAACCCCCACACCAGGTGGGCCAGTACAGGTTTCAAGACCTTGAAAGGTCCCACTAAAATAATTGGTTTCTGCCATATTACTTCTTCAGCTCCCTGTAGAGCTAGACTAGCCACAGAGGCACTTCTGCCAAACTGAATAAAGTTTTTTTCATCTTTAGAGCTGTGCAAATAAAGCCTGACAGGGCAAGCTGGAACCTCAGGTCTCCATTGCCACACATGCATCGATAATCCATGAATTGCAAAGCCCCATTTGATATGAAGTGGACCTGTTGGATGCATTGGTCCTAAAACCTGATATAACCCAGCCTCAAATATTAACAATTTTAAGACTTCTGTATGGACAGGGATCTAGTCACTGGTGGTCCTCTGGGGTGTTAAATCATGTTAAGGATGGGCTATGATGGAGAAAGTCAGAATGTGTTTTCTCCAAATTATCAGCAGGGAAAGGGCATGTTGTAGCTCCTTCTTCTATCCAGGAATTCCAACTTGCTCAAGGGAAGTCAAGGTTTTGGGGTGAACACACACTGTTCCTCCCCTCCACCATACTTCCAGAAGCTTTACTTCAGAACATGGAGTTTGCTCCTCTTCTGCTGAAATTTGAAAACCTAAATTTTCAGGGTGACTAATTATCTCCGTTTCAGCTTGTCCTACTATTGTGGGATTGGGGCTGCCCACCAATACATTGTGAATGTACTGATCTGCTCTCACTCCCTCCATGGGCATCACTACAGAGCATGCTATCTTCTCCAGACCCCAGCATTAACATCCCTGGCAGGATGCAAGAGACTGTCCACGTGGAGCTGGACAACACACTTCTTGACTCTGTTTGCTCTCCTTCTCACTCAGATCGCCCAAGTGAAAAATGTCTTTCTCCCTCATGTGGACCTCCTGTTCTCCTTCTCTTTCACTGGCCCCTTACTGGCAGAAGCTGTGCTATTTCCAAGCATCTCCATTCACTGCCCAACCCAATTCGTGGCTGAAAAACAACGGTGAGATTTATACAGACTTTTTCACACCATGCATATGATAACTCAACAGGATGGCAACTCCTCCCATCTACCAGGCAGGAAAATATTGGTGACTCTTGCTCCCCACATCTAATTCTCAGAGCCTGGGACCAGCAATCCACTTCTCACAGGCAGCAAGTAAACTGTTTGTTAATACATTTCACGCTAATTTCAGCCACTGATCAGCACTAATGCTGCAGATTTGGCACCCTCCCACCCTCAGTATGTTAAACAGTGTGTGCATATTTGATTTCTTCCACTTTTAAAAACGAAGCAGGATTCAGGCATGATTTATTAAAAAGTTGGAAAGGAAAAGTGGACTTAATTTTTTAAAATTACTGTTATCTGCCATAGGGATAGGCAGAACACATGAGAAAATGCAAGGCATGGAAACAAATCCCTGCCCCAATCTCAGACAAAAGCGGGGTTCAACCATTGTGCAGGCACAGCCACTGCCCTGAAGCCATAGTTTCCCTTATACTATTACTATAATTTATTGTAAAATATGTAGGGAGAAACCTCGTGGGAAAGATGCTCAGAAACAAGAGTTACTGCCTGTAACTCTTAGGTAGAATTTATGACTACCCTTGGAATATTTATACTGTCTTCAGGCATCTCATTCTTGACCAAGGCTGGTTAAAGAGAGATGCTCTTGGTTCTGAGAGAAAAAAGGGGGCCAGGATGTTTTATTGGTTTTATGCAAGGTATTGGTGTGAAGCCATGCAGCAGAGGCCACTTCAGGGCAGGAAGGAGCACCCTGCTATGGTACCTTGCTACTGTTAGGGAAGGGACTAACCCAAAAACACCTGGGATCTCACTGTGGCTCTCACTGATGCTGAGAATGCAGAACCGTTCCCTTTCAGCCCACTCTGCTCGCAACTGCACAGCAAAAACTGAAACCTCCACACACAGCTCCTTCTTTTCTGTGTGTACTCCTAGCATAAGCACACACCTACTTGCTGTTTATTTATGGAGCTTGCTGCCACAACAGGGCTCCCACAGCCAGGCATCGCTTGCTCGGACCCTCTTTGATATCCATATGGAGCAGAACATGCATCCAAAGCCAAGTGTTCCCTGCCCTGTCATCACAGCCTTCAAAGCCCAAAGGAGGAGGATGCCTGCTTTAACAGGCACAAAACACACAGTTGGAAGTAAACACTGCTCCTAAGCTTTCTGCAAGAAGCCTCCTCCACACAGAGCTCTACATAAACTTCTCCAAGTCTCTCCCTACCAAAACTTCATCAAGAAATACAGCGCCTCTTCAAACTGCCTTTGTTTCTTGGCAAAACTGTCAGCACAAGAAGACAACCAAGCAGCCACTGTTAATGAGGTTGGAGGGTCTTCCAGGAACCCCTTCCTCAAAGCCCTTCCTTCAACACACGTGGCACCTGCAGACAATGAATGCAGGGAAAACTCTTGGCTTTCTTCTCAGGGCACCTTTTCCCATGTCCCATGGGAGCCGATACAGCACATCAACAACACTCCTTTGGCTGTCAGGAGTCCTCATTCCCACCCACCAGAGCTCAGAGAAAGCACACAGGACTAACAGACTAACAAACTCCTGAGGATCAGCACTAACCCCAGCATCCTGCAGCCTGGTCACCTCCAGCCTTGCAACTGGCTACTTAAAAGCTCACCATACACCATCTGTTTGCCAGGGATGGGACCTCCAGCCAACCAGCACAGGCAACACACGGAGATACTGTCCCAGGAACACAGGAAACGGATCAGAAATGATGTCCAAGGACTATGAGCACTTCTACACTGCACAACATATCATCTGCTATGTGGCCACACTGTCATCTGCTGTTGTACACCCTGTCTGTATTAAAAGTCTCACAAAAAATTTCTGTCATGGTCTGGCCCTGCCCTGGAGAGTCTGAAAACTCCAGCAGCTCTGCAGGAAGTGTTACAGGCGTAGCTGGGAGGAGAGATCTCAGACTAAAGGAAAACACAAGAGCACAGAAGGCAGTAAAGCCACAGATTGCTTAGAGGGCCAAGATCCACTTCTGATCCACCAACTTTAGTTCAAGTGTGAGGCCAGTCAGGAAGGTCAGCTATGACAGTGAGGGACCCTAAGCACCAGTGCCGCACCAGTGTGTCACGGCAAACGGATTCACTTTACAGAGAAACTGAGCTCCACAATGCTCTCCCAAATGCTTTCCAGCAGCAGCGTTTAAGCTTTGATGCAAACGCTGCCACGCTGGGCCGCTGCTCCCGGCAGCTCGGGCCGCCACTCACCTGCGCCCGCACCGCGCCGCTCCCCGGGCCTGCTTCCGCCCGGCCGCCGTCACTTCCGCCCGCGCGGCCGGGCCCTGGCTGCCCGCGGGGAGTTCAACTGCGCTAACCGAGCGCTCCTCTCGGCCTTTGACGCCTTCGCCACGGCCCCGCTTCCCGGCACTGTGCTCACGGCCGCCCGCTGCCTCCGGCCGGGTCCCGCTCCTGGAGGGACATCCCGCCGCCGAGCCGCGGCTGTGGGTTCGCCCTGCGCTTGTGCGGCCCGGGGCAGCTCCGCCTTTGTTCTCCTGGGTCCCAACACCGGCACCAGCATCCCACAGCGAGTGTCTGCACACAGAAACGCATTCGTGTCCGCGCAGGAGCTGTGCCTCGTCATTACCGCAGGGCGTGGCCGGGCCCGAGACCGGAGGTGTTTTGGGAGAGTAGATGCATAAAGCTCTGTGAACATGGCTGTAATTCATGATTCGTGACCCTCAGTGCTTCATTTCTTATGGCAGTGAGTCCTTCCCAAACAGTGAGCCCACCTGCTCCAGCCCAGGCCCCAGTGAGGATCTGTGCCCGTTCTCGTGCTCAGAGAATGCCCTTCCCAGGTGAAAAGGCTGAAAGTTGACCAAGCACTAAAATCAATAACCAGCATTAAAATCAAAACTCCTGCAAGTTCCAACAGCTCTCTCATAGTTTCTTATAAAGCTTGGCACGTATTACAAATAATCAGTCATGGGTTTTATCCCTTCACAAATCTGCGATACTAAAGCAAAATTACAATCAGGAACAAGTTTTATCCAATACAGTCACTGAAAGCACTTATATCTATGGAAACAAAGGTAATCCTTCATTCTGTCAGCAGACAGCCAGCCTTAACCATAATGTCAGGGAAACCAGACTGTGATTAACTCATGAAAAATTGGAATGAAAATTACAAATTTTTTTTAATGCTAGACAGCAAACATCTCCCTCAGCTTCATGTCTTCTGATGAGCAACCATGTTCCTGACATGGTAAAGTTGACCACTGCACTATTTTAGGTCATTGAGCTCTCCTTGAAGTAGGAATCAACTTGAAGATGTCCCTTTAGGAGCAGTACATAACTAAGAGTGACTGTGATTCTAACTGTATGATCAGACATATGATTCTGGCAGAGATGTTTAAGCAGTTAGTGCTGTTACATCTGGTGTGCTTATAGATGCTTCTAGCAGGAGGAAAAAATAGACCTGTTCTTAATTACATTTTGGAGATTTGCAGAAGGGAGCCTCGAGAATGTTTGGAGTGCTCCTGTAGTGCTGTCCTGCCAGACCGCAGTTCATCAGCTGGGGGAGCTCTGCTTTGTGCTCCCTGAAGCAAAAGAAATCATATTAAAGTCAAACCTAGTTCAGGAATAGCAGTGCCTGCTGAGGAAGGGAGTGTCAAATGCTCTGTTTCACTGAAAATAACTGCTACCCTACCACCACCATCTGCCACTTAATATTGTTGTTCCCAATTTGTGCTGATTTGGGATGCAAGAAACACTTTGAAATAATTGTGCAGGTTTCTTGCAGTTAAACTTCAAGAGCAGCAGCTTCTCATCCTTTTGCTGTGGAGCCACCCACCATCCTGATGGCTCCAGGACTACAGGTCTGGCTGTTGCTACCACAGGTCTGGCTGATCGAAGTGAGGAGTTCAAGGTGTCCTTTGGCTCCTAGCTGCCATTTGTAATCATTGCTTCTGGGGCAGTGAAGGTCAGGTTCAAAATCTATTGAAATCAACAGATTGTGCCTCTGAAGCAAAATGAGAAAACAAAGGTTTTGCACTACTCATCTTCAGGCCAGGCATCAGAGCACCACTGGGTTTACAGAGGGCTGGGGCAGTGCAGTGGTGCCAGCAGAAGATTTCTCTCTGCCCCTTCAAGGCTTTCCTTGGAACTTGGGAATGGTTTCCCATGGACCTCATGGACCCAGTTCAGTTCTCCCAGCTGCACAGTAAGGCAGGGAGGCCGTGGCACTGCTTGCCTTGGAATGTGTTTGGGTGAAGCATTGGGGCTGCTTAGACTGTCTGACAGCTGCTTATGGTTCTGGCTCAAGACAGCCATGAGCATTTTCCCTCCCTGACTCCTCTCACACTGGCTGCTCAGCTTCTGTGGCCACACACACAGTGTCTCTTAGCAGGCAGGTGAAATGAGGAAACAATCTTTTCTGCCAGAAAGACATACAAATAGAATAGATTTGATTTTAATTACTGCAAGGCAGGAATGCTTCCCATCAGAGCTGCCAGAGTTGTATGTATCTTTCCTTCATTCCATCAATTATTTACCTTCAGTTTTAATAATACAGTTAAGGGCACTATATATAGCTTCTGCTCTATCAATAAATCATGCTTGTGTGTCTTCATATTTATCTTATAAAATTATAAGTACCAACATGCTTGCATGGATTTGCTAAGCAATTCTAGCAACGGAATTCCCAGCAGTGCATTCTTGGAGTCTTTGGTGGTGAACTCAAATATTCCTCACTCAGTGAGAGCTATTTTATAAGATTTTGAAAGATTGTCCGCCTTCTCACAAGCCCTGTAAATCTCTCTCATCCCTTCTTATACCTTGCCACAAGTCAGTTTCATGTGACTTTCTAAAACATGGTTTTGGTCTTCCCGAGCAAAGAGAGGCAGGAGTGCCTACAGCTGAATGCTTTCTCATTGGATGATAACAGGGAAGGGATCAGAGCTACAAAAACAATATGGCACTGCCTTCAGTGGGATTAGAAAGGTAAGCCTGCAAATGTAGCAGTATTATCTATGTTGCAGAGATGACAAATATTAAGATGAGCTTTTTAAGAGAAGATGACCATGGAAGCAGATGATTCTTCTGCTGAGAAGACAGAAACTGAAGTTGAGAACAGAGCAGCTGGAGAGCAGTGTGGTGGGCAGCATGCAGGTCTGCTGGTGAATGGAAAACAAGTTATCATAAGTATCAGTCCAAGATATAAATCTTACTTTTGTTAGCTTTTTTTAAAGCTGATGTACTTTTGGGGTGGAACCTGGCATTCCATGACAGCAACACGCCACTGAGTAAAGGGCATCCCTGGGACTAGGTGAAACAGGGATGTTTTAAATCAAGTCTCTGCTTTTTCACCAATAAAAACCACACATGCATACTCAATGTGAAGTGATTTAACCATGTGAGAGGAAAGGATTGTATTTTAAAGTATTTTAAAAACCCAAAACTGCAGAGTTTTACTAGGGATTACTAGGGATGAGTAAATGCAGAGATGCATTTACTCATCCCTAGTAATGCATCTGCCAAGCATTATGTTGTCTTTTGACAGTTAGCATGGGATTTCCTCTTTATTGTTTCTTTCATCAGTTGTTTCTATAGAAATGCCATTTTTATCAGACTAGATGAAAATATCCTGAAATAACACACCTCTTCAGCAAACACAGATATTTCTTGCTCAGCCTATATATTGTATCCCTATCATACTGGGTTTTCCTCTCTTCCCTGCAACATCCAAATGAAAACCAGTTAAAAGTGAGTCACTGTACAGCTGGGACTCCAGAGAACAGACTCCTCTGGGAATTGGAATGGGCAGTCAAGCAAATGTATTTCTCAAGTCAGGTTGTTCAGACACTGCTTCTGAAGTGTGTTGCAGGTGAAAATCCGTATTTCCACAGATGGTGAATGTGTTGTCATTGACAGTCACTGCTTCACAGAAGGCTTCTATGAAAATGGTCTTGGGCTGACCCTGCCTGACAATGCCCTCTGCCCCTGCTATCAATGAGGAAAACATTTCTGAAATCCCGCTTCTCTGGGCCGAGAACAGTGTCTCCCTTGGCTGCTGCTGTGGGATCTATCTGACAAAATCTGAGTGACATAGTCAATGCATTCAAATCCACTGTCAAAGACTTTAAAGGAAGCCTGTCAAAGTGCCTAAGCCTGAGATTTCAAGCCGTTTAAGACAGTTTAAAGCACTGGATATGCTCACATTATTATCTCCATGGCAAATTTCCTGAAAAACTTCCTGTTTTATTGGCATTAGAATTTGTTTCTTTCTTCTTTTCCAGTCATTTACTGTTGTATCATGGGGAAAACTTATACCTTTGCACCTGAACAGGATGAGAGTGATGTGTACATGCTTTATCCAAAATCCATCTGTACTAGTCAGCATATGTACTGAAAGGAGTGCCAGGGGAAGCTCATCTCTCCCAGGTTTCAACTCTCAGACCCTGGGAGCATAAAGCATGGCCTGTGCAATGCTCTTGCTTTATGGAGATACTTTTATGAGGGCAGATAACAATAGGGCAAGGTGAAATGGCTTTAAACTGACAGGAGATCTGTTTAGATTAGATATTAGGAAAAAGTTATTCATTATGAGAGTGGTGAGGCACTTGAACAGGTTGCCCAGAGAAGCTGTGGATGCCCCATCCCTGCAAGTGTTCAAGGCCAGGTTGGATGAGGCTTTGAGCAACCTGCTCTTGTGGGAGGTGTCCCTGCCCCTGGCAGGGTGGGTGGAACTAGGTGATCTTTAAAGGCCCTTCCAGCCCAAAGCCTACAATGACTCTGTGAATATTCAATGTAGATGCCTGCGGTTCCTACTGCCAGTGGACCCAAGCCTGAAGTACTCAACTCTAAATAGCTGTGCTAATGCAGCTAGAACTGCCAAGAGTTTTTAACAGTGATGATCATGATGTCCTGATGATTTAAGTGATCTGGCAGAACTAACTGCAGTCACACAGAGCTGGGTTTTCACCTTCATCTTTGGAAATGTAAAGGGCTATGATGGGTAACTGTGCCTCGTCTTCTTAAGTACTTTTCCATGAGTCTTTATTAGGCCAGAGCAGGTTTCCCATTTCCTTGGAAGTGATGTGAAAAGCTGTGGGTTCCCAGAGGAGCCCAGAGGAGGTGTCCTCTGTGGGCTCCCAGAGGAGCATGCCAGTGGCATGCATTTCTGCTTCTCATGTGACAACACACTGCTTCACCCAGCTTTCTGGTAGGGAGAGACAAGCAGCCTAATGAGAAACAAAAGGACAGGTCAGCAAAGTGGAAGAGATACCTGTTAGAGAGGTATTCTAAGGAAGCTACCAGAACTGTATTGTTATCACATGAAATATCTAATGCCTAGAGTTGGCTCCAATACATAGCACTGCATCACTTTAAAATTCTCTTGCCACCATATAAATAGAAGAAATTACTTTGCCAGTCTTCTACAGAATAGGAGCTTGTACCCTGTATTTCCAGAGGCTCAGTGCTTGTGAGGTTTGGTATATGCTTGGCAGCAGAACAGGACCATTATCTCACTGGTGGTATTTGGTTACAGAAGTGAAGTGAGCAGAAAGCTTCACCTGTACATGCTTTTCTATCAGGCTGATATGTAGGCATCTTTCTAGAGTACTCTCTTATTTTTTGTCTGACAACAAGTTCTCTTTAGTGTTGTGGGTTGATTGTTCTTTTTAATATATTTTCAGAGGTATTTATAGCTATTGTGATCTCTCATGACAGTTGCCTAAATCAGAAGCAAAGAAGATGACAGTGACCAAAGTAAAGCTCACTGGCAGAGAACACCCCTCCTGTTAGTGGCAAGTAGTACCATACCATTAGCAATACTGATATTTAAAAGCCCTTTTCTTCAGCAGCCCAGTTACAGGAGAAATGGCAGAGATCACTGCAGTGCTTGCTCAGTGTCACCATGTGGGAGCACTGATTGCTCAGGTGCACGTGTTGCACCTTTCCATTACAGTTTGTCTCTGAGAGCCATGCTTTTTAAAAGTCTGTTTGGCACTGGACAGCAGCCCTGAGTGCTGGCACACTGCCTTCTAGAGACATACAGCAGCAGCAACTGTCCAGCTTTCTTCCCATGGGAAAATGTTGGTAACTTTCCAAATTATCGACTTGGCTCTGGAATGACACTGACCAGATGGCTGTTTTGCATCAGAAGTCATGAGCTGTGGAGTTTAATGGACAGATTTGGGCTTCTGAGTTCAACTTGGGAAAGAAGTTGACCAAGGCCCGTGATGGTTAGGTATTTCCTGATAAGAATGAAACATATTTCCTCATCTTCCAGCCACACATGCAGTATTTTGGTGCTTGGAGCTGTTGGTGATTTGCCTAGCCTAGGATTACTCCTCTGGTCATCCACTGTGCCTGAGAACCTCTCTTTCTTTAGAAAAGATAACAAAATACTGAAACAGATGGTATTCCCTTTGATTTACAAAGCCCTGCAGTGCCATGGACGAAAGATCTGGGGGTTCAAATTTCTCATGACTGTCCATAGCACCCCATTAATATTAAGATATTTTTGACAGTATTTGTAAAAATAGTTTTGTCCTCATTTTCTCCAAAACATTTTGTGGACAGAACCTAGCTAGCATTAGGCTGAGTTACCAAGTCCCACTGAAAAGCAGGGTGCATCAGTTTAGGCTTGGAATGACATGAGCAGCAAGCACCAGCCTCAGAGGATGCTGCTGGACCATCATAGACATGACCTTCTGCTGCTGCCTGTTTGCAGACCTGGAACAGAAAATCTCAATACCTGCAGGAAACAATGCCCTTGTGCACACAGAAGGGCAGAGGCACATCTAGATCCCTCAGGTTGCCCATGGCCCTTCCTGTCCTATCCGGGCTTGGGAGTATCTGTTCCACCAGTGGAGGCTGATGAGGCAGAACAAAAGAGTTGTTGGATTCTGCTTCAATACAGCAGAGGAATAGCCTTTGCTTTCTCCTAAGTGCTGCTTGGGAACAATGCAGGACAATGCTGTGAGGGAAGATGACGCTCTTGGTGACAGTGATGGGGAAAGAACTAGGAAAGATTTCTCAGGACTTAAAGGTTGAAAAAGCTGGGAAAAAGGTTGGGAGAGTAGTGATTGTTCAGGTATTGGAAATAGCACCTCAGAGGGAGTAAGATAAGGGAAAGAGAGAAATAGGAGACAGGTGCCAAATTTGAAATACACAAACCAGAGAAATAGATGAGAGGAGAGAACATTTCATTCTGAAAAGAAAGAGCGAATGTCAGTGCAAATTCTGGCATATCTGTGCAATGTGGCAGTTCCATTACTAAATCTAAAGACTGAGCATAGGCATCACTGCCACCAGAAAAGAGATGGCAGGAGACAGGGCGCAGACATCTGAGAGAGCAGGAGGGAAGCAAAAAGCCTAAAGTGTAGAGATGGTTTGTTCAAACTCAGGCCCCTCGGAACACCAAGCCTGCTGCTTGCAGCAGTGGTGCCTCTGTGCCAGGGAGGTACCAATACCACATGGCTTATTTTATGCTGATAATTGGAAAGGCATCACATGACAACGGGCTGGTGGCTCATCCCACTGTGATCCTCGGAGCTGTGGTCATCACAGTCATTGTCAGAATGCCCCTCAATATACAGCATCCTTTGTCGCAACCAAGAGATCAGAGCATGCAAAGACTTCACAGCGTAAGAGCCAGTATCGCCTTTGTCCTCTTTTCCTTCAAGAAGGCAGCAAGCTACAAGCACTGTAGGATGTAATCCAAATGCTAATAAATTATTGATGTCTCCCTTCAGCTTTTTACTTACTAAAAGGATATCAAAGCTCATTTTGTGAATGGTCCAGACAGATTCTCTTTTGCTATCTCCACAATTTGATTCACAAATATTTCACTAAGCGTTAATATTGAAACAACATAGTGTTCTCTCTTTACAGGTTTAGCAAAATATAATAGGCATGTTTTGGATTACACACTCATAAATAGATGCAGTGATATAACACTTGTAACTGCAATAGATATTTGATTTTGTAATCTTAAAAAGGCAGAGCTTATTATTAACTAGGAATACACCTTTTTTAATATTGAAAGCCTGTTAGGATCACAGTATTTAGTCCTTGCAGATAATCTGCATAGTTCTTTGGCAGGACATGCAAGTCATAGGATGGTTACTTTATATTTAGCAATAGCTCCTCTCTTCCAATATGCCTATCTGCATAAATGAACTAACAAACCATCTGTATTGGAAATAGTCTTTACATTACTGTCAGCTTTGGGGCAGCATGTAGCACTTCCTTAACAGCATATATTAATTTATGCTGTTTTTGGAGCAGCAGAGAAGTAATTTGAAGCCTTCATACTGCAATTTTCTGGGTAGGAGTCTACCCAAAACAGAAGGCTTACTTTTCTCTTTCAGTAAAGAATTCTGCAAGCTTTGATGGCCAGAAATGCTCAGGATCTTCATAGTAGTCTCATCTTAAAGAAAGACACCAGGCTTCCAAAATGGTACCAGATCTTTGCAAATTTAGCCCAAATGCCATCTCTCACTAAACAGCAGAGCAAAAGTCTGCCTGCTGAGTCAGTACAATGGCCCAGCTGAGCTCAGAGAAAGGATTATAAACATTTTTACAGTGGCATGCTCTGAATGACAGGGTGCTGATCTTAAACTGACACAAACTGCAGTTCCTGACTGCACCAGTTTCTTCTTGCTCTGAATGGAGGCAGCAAAGCTACACATGCATGTTGTCTCTGTTCCTTGCTGGCTGTTTAGAAAGATTGAGTGACCAGGCACAAAGCCCAGAGGAGAGAGCTGATTTTTGCAATATTATATACCCATTTTGCAAGCCAGACCACGAACTGCTTATCATGTTCTTGATGCTATATATATCAATATTCATAATTAATATGTGTTAAAATAGAATATAAAGCTTCTAGAGAAGAAAAATAGCCCCTTCAGGCATCTCATAGTAGTGACACTGATCCCCTCCATTTCTGAAATTTAAAAATTAGCTTCTTTGTGTAGATTTTGCAGTATTCTCTTGAGTTCAAGCTTCCTTTTTTGCCCTGATCCTTCAGTTTATGAGAGTGACCTTGATAGCAGAGATTGATACCTCGAATCTGGAGCTACAGAGGTGGAAACAAAGACACCTGGTGAGAGATGACATTTCCAAAGCTTAAATCTCAGGGATAGTAACCTTCATTTTCCCTTCTCCTGACCTCTTTCATCTCTAGGCTTTTTTCCTATGTTTTGGCTTCAGGTATCAGCGGAATTCTGACGGTATGGCAGGTGGAAAGATGTATATGCATGTGCCCTCCAGATTGAAAGCCTGAATTCAACTGGGGGCTACATATCCTCAGAGACAACTTCACCTCTTAAAGGTGGAAGGGCCAATTAGCCAGTCCTTGGGACTGCTGGCAGCTGCTGCCAAACAGCAGTCAGGATTGGTTTAGATGATAAATCACAGTTTATTCTACATCAAAAACAGAGTGACTGTGGAATTGAAAATAAATTCATGAAGCTGTTCAGGCATCACTGAAGTCCAGTGGGTATTAGATGTATTTAATAAATAAAAGCAACCATTTGGACTGGGATGGCAGACAAATCTGATAGGCCGAGCTCTGCCAGGTCTTTGTTTTCTTTCCTTGCCTGACTCAGCTTTTGAATATGATGCTCTTACTCCTGGGCTGTGTGGCTTGCCAAGCTGATATCTTTCTGGTGCACAGCCTCACCCTACTGCCTGTACAAATGGGGGGCACATCTGAAAATTGTCAGCCTATTTCCTTACTGAATGGAGATGCTTCTTCATGCTGCCCTGTGATACACTGAAGCCTATTTACTCTATCTCCTTCTATGTTCCCTTTTATTAAGGCTTTTAAACTTACAGATAGAAATTTGGCACAAATATGAAGTTCATTCCCAGTCTCTCAGTGCACAGTTTTCTGGCTTGGCACCTTTCCCTTCTAACCACATCTCATCATGCCCCAGCACCCATTCCTTAGCATATTTAAGGGTCACAAAAGCACCTAGACAAACAAGTATGAGCTGACAATAAAGAACACTTTTAATATCTCTCTTGCTCTATAGATCTCGGTGTGTATGTCTGTCACAGGCACTCCTTATGCATTCTTTTTGGTTCCTTTCTGTGTCCTAGATGTGACCCACTCTGTGCCAATCTCCTGACTATCTTATCCTCCAGAGATGTCCCATTGTACCACTTACAGAAAGGAAATTGAGTATTTTAAATGTGCAATCTCATGTAGTTTATAAACCTGTAAATAAAGTCCCTTCCACTGTGCATCTCACAGCTCCTCTCCAGGTCTGAGAGAAGTAAAATCCAAACTACTTTGGACATATATATTGGGTGCAGCCAAACAAATGCCATTTCTGCTAGGAGGAGATGCCATCAGAGCAGGACAAGACACATGAATCTGTAGCTACAGTTGCAGTTACTGCACTGCAGTGTAAGCCAGAGACAACTGAGGCCAAGGGAGTTTGCTAATAGTCCCTCATGGACATCTTGCACCCCCAAGGATGGGTAGGTTTCTCACAGTGGCATCAGCCAAGACTTCTGCAATGCAATGAATATCCTAAAATTCAGATATAGCAGAGCCCAATACTTTGTGAAAGTCCAAGTTTTGGGTATTTTTGCTTTATGCATTCACACACCAAGCACCATTCTCTGCTCTACAGTCGTTCTAAACAATCTCTTATGCAGCCTGAGTGCCTTGAACCTGGAGTGGCATTTTCCAGAGCAGCATGCCTGAAAAAGCAGCAAGCATGTTGTGACAGGAGTTGAAGAATGAGTATTAAAGTGAAGGTTGATGCTTCAAGAGTGTTCACTTGCCTGTTTGTAAGATTTTTATGAAGGATTTAAAATATATGCTGCTCTAAGGCACACAGAGAGAAATGGATCAAATGGGATAAGCGTCATGAGTGTATAATGAAACATGAAGCAAACATGCCAAGGTAAGATGGTGCAGCACACCAGTCCTGATCAGCAGGAGAGCCAATCATGACTGGATGCACTGAGCACAGGATGCAAGCAGGAGGAAGAAATATTGACAGGGCAGAGAGTTTGCAGGAGGCTGCGGTTGTGGGGAAAGCCTGTGCAGGAGGAGGTGAAACCAGAGGAGAGGCTCAGGCCGCAAGGAGGTTGGGAAGGGGCAGGAGCAGCTGGGTGCATCCATTTCTACCGCCAGCTACTCCTCCGAGAATAAGGAGATGAAGGAGGGCAGCAGGGCCGGCTGCGGGGTGCGGGGGCAGCCCCAGAGCTCCGTCCCGACAGCGCTGCCCTCTGTCCGCAGAGGTCCAGCGGCAAGGGAGGGGAGTGGGGCATCGTCGGGCTGCTCCGTGAGGGAGCGCTTTCGCGGAGCTGCCTTCCTCCTCCTCCTCTTCCTCCTCCTGCCCCTTCTGCTGCTGCTGCCGGGCCGCGTCCCGCCGCCAGCCCGGGCGAACTCCGGGCTCTGGGGGAAAAGCGGGAGACGTGGCCGAGGCTGAGCTGCGGGCGGCGGAGGCTGAAGAGGCGCTGAGAGGGGGGTGGCCGCCGGCGGGGGAGCACCGGGGCGGGCGGGGCGCACCCGGGGATGGGGAGCGAAGCTCACCCTGAGAAGAAGACAAGAGAGAGCACCCCGGAAGGGTAGGGGTTGCGAGGTCGTATCCCGGGAAGGGAGCATACCCGGCAGCTCCCAGACGCCCGCAGAAGCGCGCCGGGAGCCGCCGGGCAGTCGCCTGCCCACCCTGGGGGGGCCGGGAGCGGCCGGGGCACCCCCCCACTCCGCCTCGTCTTTCTCTCCTCCCCTCCGCCGCCTCCCTCCCTCCTCCCTCCCTGCCCGCCTGCCTGGGATGGTGGAGGGAGTCGGGAGCACCCGGCAGGGCGGCCCTGGGCGCGGGGGGCGGCTCGCCCCAGCCCCAGCCCCGGCCACGGCGCGGGGCGCGGTCCGCGGGGGGCTCCGCCGTCTCGGGGTCCCGCAGCCCCCGCCGCCGCCGCAGCTGCCGGTGATGGCCAAGGATGTCCTCGGAGGGGGAAGCCGAGGCGGCTGCTGAGAGCGGGCCGGGCATTACCCCCGCGCCGGGGGCCGCCGCCGCCGAGCGGGAGGAGGTGAGCGGCGGCGGGGGCGTCCGCCCCGGGCCGGGGGTTACTGGAGGGGCAAAGGCAGCCCCGGCGCGGGCACGGGGTGCAGGGCGGTGTGGGCTGTGGGAAGCCGCGGCGGAGGAGGGTGCCCCGGCTGGGGGTGTTTGCGACGCGGGGAGAAGCGAGGAGCGCAGCCACAGCCCGCCCGGGTACCTGCAGCAGGCGCGGTGCGCTGCGGTGCTGCCCCGCCGCGCCCTGCAGCGCCGGGGCGGCCGGCGGGACCCCCGCGGCCGCCGCTTGCGGGCTGCACCGACGGGCCCCCGGCACCCAGCCCTGCGCCGGCTGCCGGGCTCGCGGCGGCCGCTGGGCCGGCGGCTCTGCGCCGGAACGATGCAGCGGGGGCGAAAGGGGGCCTGCCCAGTGGAAGTTTGGCCGAATGAGCCCCTTGGGGCTTGGCCTAAGAGAGCCTGCCTCTTCCCTGGGACTGGTGAAATGGTCAAGGAGACTGCAGCTCTGCGAGGCACTGGTGGAGGTGGCCGGAGGGGCACAAGGAGCATGAGAACGGGCTTGCAGTCCGGAGCTCTGTGGGTTTCAGGTGTTTGGGGGCAAAGGAGGAGGTCATGCCTCTCCTTTTCCCTTGGGGCCTAGGCACTCCTGGTGCCTAATCTGCAACAGAAATCAGTGGAGAAAATATAACGTAATGTTTCTTCAGATCATCTGTGAAACACTGTGGCCTTGCATATCATAGAAAGGGAATAATGGATGTGTCTGAATGTTGACACAGAATCCTGAGCCACGAGGTATTGACCAGACGGAACTGCAGGCTGTGTGACAGTAGATGACAACGTGTGTGTGCTATCCTGTACACCTGGGACAGCAAGCTGTCCTGTTTTAGAAATATCTGGGATTTTCTTCTATGCTTAATGTAGCCTTTGCTTCCAACAGTTTTGACAGGTCTGCCATTTACGTCATATAATCCATGTGCGGTTCATGGAAATGAGTGAACTTTCTTCATAATATGGAGTTAAATATGAATGTACATGCTCCTAGGAATGCAGAGAGCAGCCTTGAAACAGACTTAGAGAAGAGAAAATTGAAAGCAGAAGTGAAAGCAGCCCTGGAACATTGCAATGTGCAGTTAGCCTGCTTAAAGCTTTTGTTAGCAGGTCCCATGGCTCATCAACAGTCACATAATCCTGTAGTCAAAATCCAGTAGCCTCAACAAAGCCTATGTGAAGCTGCAGGATACTTAGCTGAAAACCAAACAGCAGTTGAAACTACCTATAATTGAAAATTGGCTTTGCAGCTCAGGTTGAAAAAACTGTCATTCATGGGTGAATATTAGGGTTTTCTCCTGTTTGATTGCTTTTTAAAGACCTGCAACACAGTTCACTGTGTAGAGCCGTGGCTAGTTCCAGGATACAGCTAGTGTTCTAGCAGTAGAGCACACCAATGTAATTACAGCCCTGCAGATGATCAATAGATATTTAATGCTGGAAGGGATTTTTTAATTTATTTGGTCTAGGACCAGGAGCTGCTGAAGGCTTTCCAATGTATTAAGTCCTCCATAAAAACATCTAAGTCATTTGTAAAAAGAAAGCACTTGATCTCTCTGCTAAGCACTATCTGTATCTTCCTTCTTTCATCCTGTTCTCAGTTCTTCTTCTGTTCCAACACAAACATTTGCACATTTGAGTCTATATCTCAAACGCCTGTGATATCTTAACACTGCAATCCTACAATGCTGGTGTTTCCTCATGCCTTCCCCTTCACCAGGTAAACAGTCCTTTTGCACCTGGGCCTGCAATTGCACGTTAATACCAATACCCTGTATTGGTATTGGTATTGGTATTGGTATTGGTATTAAATGGGCATTTCATGGGCTCCTCTTTTAAGCCGTGTCATTTATGGATTTCACTTCAATCAAATGCATGGACCTAAATGGTAACAACAACTGAAAATTGCCTTTATTGGGTATTAAATCAATACAACCCTGAGCTAGTAACAGAGAATGTGTCTGAAGTCTAACTTTTTATTTTTGAATGAAGGACATGCAAAGGTGCAGCTGCAGAGCAGGAAGAAGAGCAGCAGTTCTGTTACCTGCCTCTGCCCTTGTCCTCTTGTGCCAAGGACCACATGGGTTTCCTGCTGACTTTGCTGAATGTCAGAGCAAACCCTCAGATTACCTGACAGTGTTCTGATTTGGCTTTTTTTCTAATGAAACATTAATTGCTTGAGCTGAATGACCTGGAACAGATGTGCTTTTGTTATTAGTGTAGGATTCTACCATTCTACAAACTCTTGTGAAGAGGAATCAAGATCTTTTGGGGGAGAGCATGCAAAGGATTCCTTTTTCCAAGTGTTTCGGCAGTTATTGCTGAAGATTGATTCTCTGGAAATACTTGCCTTTGCTTTCCTCTCTGAAGTAGCAGAACCTGCTGCTCTGTACTGCCGTGGTTAAATAGTAGGCTGGCTGCTTTTCCTGTTACTGTGACAGCCTGTACCCACACTGAAGAGTTGATAGTGACTTTTCTTAATTTCTGCCAATTTATAACTCAGTTGGGAAATGGTCTTAAAAATTAAAGTCTTTAAAACTTAGTTGGAAATCAAGAGGGCTTTTTTCAGGAAAACAAAGCTGGTGAGCAGAAACATCATTTTTTGTTTCCAAAGCTAAGTAATCACTGAAGAAAGCTGAAAGCAGCAGCCACTTGACATTTTGAAATATGTATTTGTCTTGTTTGTACTGGCAAAGTCAAACAGCAGTTGTTCTTGCCTGTTTTTATCTTCTCTTCTATATTTAAAAACTTAAATTGGGTATGACATAATGTGATCAGTTAAATTATTTAAATAAAAGGGACCCTCATGGGTCAGTGTTCCTGAAACCCACGGTCATTGGCTTTCTGATGGATATTTTACAGAAAAGCAGGGCCACTTGAAACTGCCTCATTTTCCTCATGTTGCCGTTGCAAAACACAACAGGGGCTAATTTGTAAAGTGCTGCTTGTGGTCACAACAATGCCAAAGGGGTGCTATGAGTTAAGAAACCATACATAGTGCTTGTGTGCAGGCTACGGTTTTACAGGCTTTCAGGTCAAAAGGGTAGCTGGGACCTTTCCTCTGCAGTATGCCCCTGGAGAGACACCTTCTGCTTGAGGCATTGACTCCATTTAGTTATCCAGCTTTTTTATCCTTTTCCCTCAACATTTCTTTTATTTGTCACGGCTTATTTTATGGCATTGAAAACACCAGGCATACAGCCCTTACTAACAGACCAGTTAGCTTTAAATTGTCCCCATCTATGGGCTGAGTTGTACCCAGGTGGATGAGAAGTTAAGCAAAAGCTGCTGAGACATTGTTGGCATCAATCTCCAGAGAGGGGCTATTTCCTTGTGAACCTCCCCCTTCAAAAGCTGCCCAGGGCACTCACATGGCAGATCCTGTCCAGAGAAGGTAGGAAATGAGTGAGACAGGATTCCTAGGAAAACTCTCATTCTTCTCCTCAGATCTTCCAAAACTCATGCAAAAACCTGCTCAGATAATCCCATGAATGATAGGTGCTGGTTAGCCTGGTGGAAAGCTGTCACCATCCCAAGTGAGTATGCCTGACCAAGCAGTTATCTTTTCAAGGCTCAGTGCATGATATTCCCCCTCTTGAATGAAAGTCAAATAAGACAGGCCCCTCTCTTCCCTTCCTGCCCTTGGTCTGTTCATCAGACATAAATCAAAGAGTGCTCCTCATTCCTTTTTCCAAATTAGTTCCCTCATAGAGACAAAGGGAAAAGTCCACCAGGAGTGGCAGTATTTTTCATGATCCTGCAGTTTCAGGCAGTATTTGCATTGCAGATTCTGTCATAAGAAAATCCAAGCTGAGCCATTGCATCTTTTTTCTGCTTTTGTTCTTTTTGTTGTCCCACTTTATCTTCTGATCACATGTCTGTTCTTGGTGCCTTGGAGTTGGCTGTCTTCTCTGCACTTCACATGAGAAACTGTCAAGGGTTTTTAAAAAATTAATAGGAAATACCAAATGAATGTGTCTGAGCTCCGAAGGGCAGCCTGGTCTCCAATTGTATGGGCCACTACAGGCAGAGTCTTCTGCTTCTTGCCACTGTGGCTGAGCATGAAGTGAATTACTCCTTCAGGCTGACTTTTCCAACCTCTCCAGCAGGGGAATTTTCTCAGGGAAGCGCTGGACTGTAGCAACTGTGGAGCTCGTGGGGTTACAAGGACAATTTAGGCAAATGGCTGTTAAATGTGTAGATGTCACATCATGGGGAAGGAACAGACTTGATGGCTTGGTGGTAGCTCCCCTGCAGACTTGGTTTCTAATGCTGTTCATTTAGGTGGACAGACAGTCACTTGATACTGGTGGAAAGGCAATGCTTCTGCACACTTTTTGGAAGCCCCAAATACTCTTCTTAATTCAGAGACCCAAGGGGATGATCTTTCCCAAGAAGGGAAGTGTGGATACCAAGGATGCTTTGCAATCAATGCAAGCCATTGCAAAAGTGAGGTAGGAGATATCTTCTTCCTGGAAATGCAGCACTTTACTTCTTTTCATCTGTTTCTGCATCTTGGAATAAAATGGCTCAGATCATGGACCTTGTGGAAACATAGAGTAAAAGGAGTAAAGTATCCCCAGGTAAACCCCAGTAAGTAGAGCTTTTTTCTCCATGTGTCCTAACACATTGTCATGAATTGACACCAAAAGTAATGGCTGCTGAGCTGTCACCAGCACTATAAGGCCCTTCAGTTGTTACAGTGACACTGTTGTGACACAGCAGATGAGGCTGTGTCTGAGTTTTCACAAGTTCCACTTTTTGGATAAAGTATGGTTAAGTAGTTAATTAGTTTTTAAGTTCTAATAATGGAAAATGTAGTTCACTTTCAGACTCCAATCGTTCATTGCGCTCCTCAGAGCTTAAGACCTGTAAAGTTAAAAATAGCACATAGTGAAACTTTTCGAGGTCACAGTTGCTGTAACAGTTCTGTTAACTCCCCAAAACTCTGATGGGGCAGCTCCATTTCAGCAGCACTCTGCTGGGGAGCCAGCCCTGTGTTACAGCAGTGGAGCTGGGCAGGTCTCTGCCAGCAGCACCACACAGGGGGGACGGGGCTTGAGGCTGCCTTTGACAGGTGCCCATGCCAGCTCCTCCCTGAGCGCTGGCTGCTCTGCCCACAGCATCTCTGCCCTGCAGTGAAAGCAAGGAAGAAAAGTGCCTGAAACAGGCATGACAGATGACGAGTGGGAAGCACGGACGAGCCCGGCTGCGCGTGGCACAGGAGGCTGGCAGCCTTCCCAGCGTGGAGTTCAGGCTGTGCAGCAGTGTCTGATGTAGCTGGCAGCCTCTCTCAAGGTGCCACGCACACCACTGGGAGAGGATGAGGGGGCTCACACCGCCTGAAATGTGTGAACTTTTGGCCTCTGTGGTTTTACATCAGGTGAATAATGCACAGAGAATCCCAACTCACAGCACTGTTCCCATAGAGATGAGGTGTTGCACATCCCAGTTCAGCATTCAGCCACCAGAGGCCTTGTTCAGGAAAGATTGGTAGTACTGGGCCTCAGGGAAGATGGGCTGGAAACAGCCAGCAGCTGGTGACAGCAGGGCCTGAAAAGGTAGGAGCTGACAGCAAACGGCAAGGAGCATCATGGAAGGTCCCACTCCTGGCAGGGAAACCAAGGATAGGTAATTGAGGTGACTGGCAATGAGGAGTCTGAATAACAGAACCTTGCCAGGGAGGAGAGTGGGGTCAGTCAGAGGCTTCTGCAGGTCATGGCTTTGGGAGAGAAGTGATTTGTGGTGATGGATTTATGGCTGGAAGCCTTCTTCATACTTGTGTGATTGATTGCCCTTAGGAGCTGGCCCAAGAGTTGTGGAGCACAACACACCCACAGGAACAAGCTGTGCCATCTCCTCCACCCTGCAATGGGCAGAGGGAGCTCAGAGCACCGTGGAGGCTGGGGTGGTAGCATCTGCCAGTAGAGTCCTGCCAGCATTCAGGTCCCTCTAAACACCAAAAATAAAGAGAGCAGCTCCCTCATGGCTTCCTAGAGGTGAGGTGGCCAGGCAGAAAGGCCAGTACCTGGTAGAAGAGGAGTGTAGTGAGAGCATGTGCTGAAAGGGTGGGGATGACAGTCTGTCTTCAGGCCTGAGGTGTTCCATGGTTCTCTGCAGGGGACTGCCTGTCAGCAGGCCAGGACAAGGAGCTAAACCCTCTGCTTCCCACCAGCTGGAACTCAGAGTGAGAGGGTGCAACAGCTCACATGCAGATGATGTACCTTCCTGGAGTGTGCTGCTGCAATGCTCATGTGAAATCACTTTATAAGTGCTATTTTTTCACTGCCTTCAGGAGGTGTAAGAAGGTGTGCTGACAGCATGCCATAGGTCAAAGTCAAAGCAAGAAATAAAAGCCATGTGTCCTGGCTCTCAGGACCTCTTTTAACCATTAGGTTTTTAAATGAATTTTCAGTGAAGTTTTCTCCCACTGTGCTGTCACATATTGCTGCAGAATGTGTCACAGAGAAGCAAGAAGGAGAGAGAAATTATATTTATAATGAAAACTTGTTTCTCCCAGGGAAGCATTAGCTGCTGGGGTACTCCCTTATCTCAACTGGAGCACCATTATAAAAACCTGACACACTGAGGTCACAGCTGTGTTCAGCAAGGTGCAGAGATGGGGAAACACTCCCCAAACCTGACAGAGCAGCTGAAGGCTGAGCAGTGGCTGGGTGTTATTGCAGGTATGCTCAACTCAGCAGCATGAGGGACCTGGCATGGCTGCAGCCTGAACTGCAGCAGCCCAACACCATGGGGCTGGCACTGCCTCTGCTGAGCTGTGGCTGAAGGGCTCTGGCTGGGAAGTCACACATGGGAAGGCTGGAAGTTGACAGTTCACATCACAGAGCCATGTTGTGCTGGTTTAGCTAGATAAAAGGATGTCCTTGCAAATAACTGAGGATAAAAATAAAACACCATGGTTCTGGGCAAACCTTCATTCACAGATCCCTTTGAAAGACTAACCCGGACTTTACAGAAGCTCAGATCAGTCCTGGATCATATTTCTCCTGAGGACTTGAGAGCTGTTTCTATATCCTTCATTTAAATCTCAAAGTGTTCCTTTAGACTGAACAAGGATTAAAAGGGATTCATAATAATCAACTATTTTCCTCATTTATGACAGAGGCATTCAATGAATAAGCTGCAAACTAGAGAACTGGTGTGGAACTAACACTTCTCTGGCTTCTTCCTCACAAGGATGTCTTTACTGGCTCTCTGCTTTTTCCCTCAGGGAAACTGGTGCATAGCTGTTGCCCAGCTTGGCGTCGGATCAGTCTCTTGCTTCCCCATGTTGAGGCTGAGGGAAGGTTGGGCGACCTGTGGCAGTGGTGAGAACACTAGGGCACAGGACATGCTCCTCAAAGATGAGGAGAGCACCATGACCCTAGGAACCTGGGAGAAAGAGGGAGCAAGCTTCTGTACACCACTGGACTGTGGCACTAGGATCCCCTGCTGCAGGCTGATGATCACAGCACAGGAGAACACACCTCTGCTGGGCCACAGCCAGCCTCCTCTGCCTGCTTGCTCCTGTCTCACCCCTGGGGAGCTGCAGCTCCTGTGTGAAGGTGGGAGCAAAGCAAGCATTACAGGATTCCTGTTGAACCCAGATGAGACTTTGTCAAGCACAGAGGCTGGCAGATAGCTACTCTCCCCTTCTCCCATCCCTGTTGTCCCCATCCCTCAAGGGCTGAAGCAGTGGGAGCTAGTCCCATTGTCCCTTCTGTTTTCCCTTGGCTGGTGTCAATTTTCCCTTTATCTCAGCAAAGCCACTGAGTGGGCACCAGTGCACCAGTCAGCAAGCTGCACCTGGCTGATCCCTGGGGCTGTGGTACTTTTGTGCTGCTGGCAGCATGCCAGGGGTGCAGGGAGCTGGGTCTGGCTTTCTCGGGCTGGAGCACACTGCTGAGGATCTCTCCATTCTGCAGCCACAGGATGAACAGATGGGTGGATGCTGCCATCAGCCCTTTTTTCGGATGTCCCTGCAGTGTAGGAGCAGGGGCAAGGGCACCTGGCTGGGCACCTCTGTGCAGCCTGGCTGGCTGTAGGGGGGGGAAAAAGGGGCTGCCTAGGCATGAGGCAGGCTGCAAAATACCCAGTGACACGGCCAGCTATCACTCATGTCATTCACTTGGCCTTACTAATCCAACAGTGGCTGAGAACTGCATCCCAGGAGCATTCTTGTGGTTGTGTGGTGTTTTTATCAGTTAAGTGTTGAGGCAAGCCATTTAGTTATACCTGTGAAATTTACCCCGTGTCTACTGGAAACCACCAATATTCAAGGCAGGGGAGTAGGCAATATGAGCTAAGTACAATGGGTTCTTAAAGCGTAGAAAAAAGAGCTGTTCTTGCTCTGAGGCAGCTTGAATCCCAGCTTTCCTCTCCTGATGAACTCGTACCCAGCATTGGCATTACTGGGAAAAATCCTCTGCCTCCAAATATGTTTTTTTAATTGATACAGAGTCAAAAGCCAGTGGCAGCAACATCAGCAATTTGGGGGGGAAAGCAGTAATTTTGTTAGTGCAGCATTTTGGTGATCTTGTAAAAAGCTGCCACAAAAATAGCCCTGATTTCTATTTTTGTAAATCGTGATCATTTTGTTGCTAGGATTCCTTGGCACTGAAGATGCAACTGCACAGTTTTCCTTAGAGCAGAGTGAGGAAGTGTCACTTATGGATGTGTTAAGGGCCAAATTCTTCATGACAATCACATATGCACCCTTGTATTGTACTAAGTAGCTTTCCCATCCTGCTGTAATAAGCAGCATATATGTTGGCAGGGATCCAAATGGCTTCTCTTTCTTGGACTTCCTTTATTTCTGCCTGAAGAACTCAGATGTATCCTGCAGGACCTAATCCTGAATCTGACATTTTACAGTACTGTAGACTCCTTCTGTCCTGACCTCTGCTTTCCTCCCCTTCAGATGCTGGCTTGAATTCATGAGGACGATTAGTGTGTGAAAGAGCAGAATGTCTTCATATGGTATTTCAGGGATATCCTAGCATCTGAAATTCAGGTGGATCAGCAAGATTAGTGTCTTTTCATAGTTCTGACTTGTCCTGCAATAGGCTCTGCTGTGGAAAGGATTTAACGCTCCCATTTTGTGCACCTGCCTACCCTGAGGTGTTCCCCCTGACAGCTTCCTTGATGGAAGGAGGAGATTATGTCTCCACAGGGATTTAAATCATGAGAAACCAGACAATGCCTGCTCACCACAGGAGGGCACTTGCCTACGCCTGAGCCAGTGACGCTACAAACACGTGGAGTGCATGATGCAGGTTCTTATTTTCAAACCTAGTAACAGCATTTCTGCTGCACGCTGACATCATGTCCCTGCCTGCAGGAACTTCTTATTCTCACAGGAGTTTCATGGCAGACGAGCAAATAGATGTGCAGCAACCAATCTATGTGTTCAAGGGCTGGAGGGAGATTATCTTTGATGCAAAATGGGGTTTTTTTGGTTGCCTTCTATCCCTTGTACTTCCCTTTCCGTGCTACTGGCTCAGCAGGAGCTGGGGGTAATGGGCTTCTTGCCGTTCAAGATGGATGGCAGGAGGCATTTTGTTTCAGGCTCCCAGGGAGGGCATTGATGAGATGCCTGTTGTAATATCTCCCTTTCTCCTTACCAGGCCTTATTACTGATACCCCATGTGGTGCCAGGAGTTGGTCACATGGTGGAGGAGCACTTCTACCCACCATTGCACCAGGGTCTGGGTTAGCACAGCCTGTCAGGCTCCTTCTCACTGTACTAATGAGCATCTGACTTGGGAGTTCATTTAGCCCTGGAAAACAGTGACAGGTTGCACTTCTCCTGCAATTGTCATCTCCCTGGTCACCCCAGATTTCTTAGGCTGGTTTTTCACTAGGATCAGTTAAGGAGCTGGAAGATGATAGCTGCACCCACATCTGTTGTGGCTGCTTGGGGACAGTGGATAGAAATCTCCTTGTTCTTGCATCATCCCTGTCCCCTGCAGAAATGGTGAAGCCCTTCTCAGCACAGAAGCTGGTCCTGGTGTAAGGGCTCTCCTCAGTTTTGATTAATAGCACAGCTTAGGGCTTGTCTAGCAAGGACTCAGTGGTCCTCTCTGTAGTATATCCTGCCATCAGGAGGTGGAACATCCTCCCCTGCCCTGTCGTGACCAAGATTGAGGAGTCTGTCATAGTTAGAGACAAAATTCTGCTTTCATCCAGACTCTGGTCACCACCTGCCAAAGTGTATGACTTGTGGTTATTGATTACTCTTTCCCTCTCAAGTATCTCATTGGGATATATTAATTACAAGCATAAATCCACAGGGCCAAATTCAGTTATGACTGATGTTCATTTATCCACCATTTCTTCTTCTTTCTTTGCTGATTTTATCTCTTTTTTCTCAGTCCTCGGTCAGTGTTTCCCCCATTCCTTTTCCCCCATGGTCAGGAAGATTATTCTTTCTAAATAAGAGGAAAAAAAATACAAGATTAACTCTTTGCTTACATGAGTAGTCAAAGGATGTGAGGTTGTTTTGTTGTTGAAAACAACCAAGTCACCTTGTAGCCCCAAAGCCAGGTTTTGGCAGAGAGCAGGAGCATGCTGTGATGCCACATCCTGCTGAGACACAGCTGCAGCATCAGTCCTGCAGTATGCTCTCACCTCTGTGGAAATCCCTGGTTCAATTTAGCACAGCCTCGTCCTTCCAGGCTGTGGGGAGGAGAGAGGGGCATAGATCTGTTTCTGGAGAAGTTCCCCGCAGTGAGAACACAGCCATTCAGGAGTATCTGCTTTCCATGGATGGGCTGGGGGAACTGCTGGCTCAGAGGATGCTTTGGTGCTGTCAGGCTCAGTGCTGCCTCCATTAATCTTCACCCAGGTCCTTTCTCTGGGTGTGATTCCCTCCTGCCCCTGCCCAGGCTGACTGGTCTCTATCCTCACCTGCCAGCACCCTCCTCCTGCCTCGGTGGCACTGGCATTTGGAGCATGTCCTGGCTATCCTTTTTCCTCTTTCACTTCTTCCCACCTTCTGTGTTTCCCCCTCATTTCTCTAATTCCATTCAGGCCACATCTTTGCTACCCTCTGTTTTCTCTCATTCTTTCATTTTAGACATGATAGCATTTTCCTTCAGCAAATTTGCAGCTCTTGAGGTCAGCCACCAAGGACAAACGCATGTGGGATTTAAAAGAACAGGAAATGCTTTTGACATGATTTCCCCAAAGGAGAATTTTAATGCTTTTGAAATTGGGGAACACAGGTACCTCTCTGTGAACCAGGCACAGACAGTCGAGCTTGGCCCCAAACTGTCCACAAAACAAACAGAATAAACTCGTGCTGCGACAGCATATTTTCTGCTTATACAGCTCATGCTGGAGCTTTCAAGGAGACTGAAGAATAAAGTCTGACAGAAGAGGAAAAAGTCCTTTTGTCAATAAACACATATGAAGAAATAGCAGGGATAAGTCAAAATTATAGATCAAATGTTTAAAGAATGTGACTCCAAGATAATCTGGCATATTTCCTTTACACATCACAGGCTATTTCTTCTCCTTCTATTGATGTCAATTTGGCAACTTTCAGTTCAAATTTATTGTGCTGGTCGAAATCAGCAGGGGGAAAAAACCAAGGGCTTTTTCAGTGTAACTGTAACCATTTGCATGCCATGAGCACTACTGAGGCAACTAGAACAGGAGATGCTTCAAGCCCACACTGCTACACAGCTGCTTCTGGAGTAAAATTCAGCTACTGCTGAAGGTCACACAGCAATCTAGGTGATAATGTGCTCTACTGAAGCTTTGGGAGGTTCTCGTAGTATTGTATGCAGAGCTGCTTATGGAATTATTCCTGGCAGTGAACACTGGAAATGTGAGGAGCACCTCAGTGTCCGCATAATGCTTACAGCCTTGTTTTTGTGATTGCCACTTAGCTTTGTGAAAACAGTTGTCTTGTGTAAGTTAATGGGGTATTTAGCTATTAGACTGGCAGAGTTCTGCAGGAATAATTACCAGATTTGACACTGTTCACTGGAATTAGGCATAAAACCACTGCTGGTAGCATTTACAGTTGGCACAAACATTAACAGGCAGGTCTATAATGATGAGATGAGCACAATTCTGTTTAGAGATCTCCTTAATTTGATAATTTAGTTACTCAATCCAAAGCCAAATCTGAAGTTACACATTTCAGGGTGGAGAGTACAGCTAACCTTTCAGCTGTCCTAAAAAAGAGTGACTCAAAAAATCCCTGGGAGCCAAGTGAGCGAGAGGTTGAGCATGAACTCCTGGGATGTTGCTGGGCAGAAATATCTTAATGCAACCCTTGAAGACAGTAAAAAGGGGGAATGAGTCGAAGTGGAAGGTAATTTCATTTCTTGGTATGATGCCAGTGAAATAAGTGCTGGAGTCCTGTATTTACTTGCAAGGTACAGAACTTAAGAAGGATCTCAAGGTGAAGAGAGAGCAGAGCTGAAGAGAGAGCAGAGTACTAGAAAGAGGTAGAGCAGCGAAGTGAAGGACTTGAAGACTTTGGCTCCTTTAAATTGTCAAAAAGAAAGCTGAGAGATGTCATAATTAGAATGGAGAAGTCTCTTCTGGGTGAGAAGGCAGTCATATAAAAAAAGTCTTTCATCACTTGGAGAATGGGCATCCTCCTGCCATGAATGGGGGCTGAAGCCAGACAAAACTACAAGGGCAATAGAAGTTCATCACCAGAACAAATTTCAAAAGGAATGGCAGATTCTTCATTTCTTTTAGGCTATCAGTTGAAACAGAGTTAATTTGTGGAAGATGAGCTTTTACCAGCCACTGGTTTCTGGGCTGTCCATAGGACGGCAGAGTGAAGTTGCGTTGTCTGTGAGACACAGGAGATATGAGGAGAAGGCACAGTGAATCCCAGTCCTAAATTTAAATGTAAATTGTGTTGTAATATAAGCTGAACCTTCCTGACCCACCATAACCTTGCAAAGTTGGTAGGAGAAATTTCTGTGACTACCTGGAAGAGCTGAAGAACTGTCTGGTTGTTTGTTCTCTAGTAAGAATCCCTGCCACTAGTGAATGGCTGGTGGTGAGTCCTGCTCAGTCCACACTTGTATCCAGAGGCCAGGGAAAGCAGCAAGCCAACACTGGCAAAACAGAGGCGCCAGAGTTTCAGGTTAGGCATTCAAAAACCTGGGCTGGTGGAATCAGTCTGGGCTTCTTTGAGTGTGGCCCTTCCTCCTCCTGCTAAGTGGGGAGCTCCTTTAGAGGAGCAGGAAGAGCCAGACCACCTTGCCTTCCGCCTGAGGAATTAATTTGTTCTATGTATCCATCAAGAGAAAGGGGACCTAGAGTCATAAGCACAATTTGCTTTTCCAGAAATGTGTTGTTCTCATTCTTTAGCATCAGTGTTACATTTTGAAGATACCTTTTAAGGAAAAGTCAGGGTTTGAGGGAAAGTAATTTTTTTTTCATTCTTGGCCACCCCCAGTGCAGTCACTTGCAGGCTGAGTTAGGGTGGTTACCAGGTACAACTTACCTACCAGTGTCCTAAATCTGGTCACTTGAGAGGAGTCAGGGGGTGGGTTAGAGGGCCCAAACCCTGACCACCAGGCCTTTGCTCCTGGCCACCAGAGCACGCTCAGCTCTAGATGTTAAGCAGGGGATGTGCCAGGCTGTGCACACCCCTTGACTCTCTCTCTCTGCCTCTTTACTCTAGGCAAGATTAACAGCCCAAATCTGCACTCTCCTATAGCACAGAGCACGTTTGAATGGTTTTAATTATGGTTGCTGCAGCCAGAACCTGACCTGCCTGCTGTTGAGCCAGGAGGAGCTGGGTGGGTATGCCTGTGCAAAGGAGGCTTCACCTCAGCCCTTGCAAACATGCTTTTGATCTTGGGCATCTGCCATCAGAGGGTGCCTTTGAAAGCAATTGCCCTTTCAGCCACTGCCTGGATGTTTTATCATTTGCAAGCTGAGTTTCTTAAAGAAGAAATAATTGAAATGTTGCCAGCCTGGAAACTCCTGTCTCCTACAGGTGTCGGTTGAAATTCCAGTTCTCCATCAACAGGTAGGGATTTCCAGACTGTTTTCCAGTGACCATGGCCACAAATTAAATAGCATCTATCATTGCAGTGTCTCAGAGTGCTCCGCACCACCAGAGAGCAAAGAAACCATATGGAGCTGACTGAGTGGTACGCAGCCTTTGCTCTGTCTGAGCTTTCTAGAAATGATGGGCCAAAGAAATCAAGCACAGAGCAGCACTGTGGGGCTGACTGACTGCCTGGGGCTAGGGACAGCTCAGGGCAGGCTATCCCTAAGCCTTGTCACTCTCCACAAGGTTCACAACACAGACACCCACAGCCCTCCCCACTCATGCCACCTCTCACTCGTGGCATTTTCCTCATTCATGCTGACATCTACTAAAGAATTTGGAAAATATTTTTGGTTACTGTTTTTAAGTGAGGAAGAGTTAAGTGAATTTTGGCATGTGATTATGGATAGTTTCGGTAAGAGTTACCCAGAGTTTCCAATCCAGTCAGGTGCAATGAGAAGGGAGGCCTCTGAAAGCAGTTCAGCAGCATGCCAGAGAGTAGCAAGATGTTATTAACAGCATGTGTATTTAACACAGCTTGAAATTCATAAACAGTGATACTGACAGCTCAGCTGTGCTGCTTCATGGCATTCCATTCATAACAGGGGATTTTTACCATTTGTACTGTCATCAGAGTTGGTTGGGACCTTTTGGGTGAAACACTTGATTTGAAAAATCCATTCCTCTTTGCAATATGTGGTTGTGGAATCACAGAACAGTTTGTGTTGGAAGTGGCCTTCAAAGCCCCTGTCGTTCCAGCCCCCTTCCATGGGCAGGGAGATGCTGCACTAGACCAAAGTTGTTCACAGCCTGTCCTACCTGGACTTGAACACTTCCAGTGGCGGGGCATCCACAACTTCTCTGGACAACTTGTGCCTCATTTAATGTGTCAGGATGTTTCTCAGGTCAATGCAGGAAGCAAAGCTCAAAGCGAAGCCCACCATAAGCAGAAGAGGGAGGACATCTCTCTTGGTTTGGGTTAGAGAACCAAGCCCTTTAGTTTTAGCTTGCAGACAAAGTGCTTGATAACTGATCCTCCTTCTGTTCTACTTTCTGTTTGGTTCTGGCTTTCTGCCAGGCTCTCTATCTTTTTCTTTCTTCATTTATTTCTTTGAGTTGTGTTTCTCTCTTAAGATTTTCCAGGGGTTATGCTTTTATTCCACATGAAAACAACACAGATGCCACAGTATTCCTCAAAGAATGCAACTCCTGTTTGCTGGCTAGCCCAAGTTATCATGGAAATGATTGGTTTCCTTAATCATTTATTGTACTCATCCAGAAATACAAGCTTGCCCTGTTTCAATGTGAAGCACTATGTACAGAAAGGAGAAAATTCCACACAGTACCACAAACATAATTCTTGTAAGAAGGTGGTATGTTAATTAATAAAGTCTGAGAGCCACTGGTTTAACATATTAATGAATTTGTTATGCAGAGAGAGATTAAAAGATATATTTCCTTATTAGGTTTTTGAATGTCTGAAGCTTTATTGTAGTTATGTTCTATTTCGTGTCTTTCTTACAAGTTTCTGATAGTATAATTGTGTTAGATAATTAGTTCAGCAAAGAGAAAGAGAGGGTTATAGGCCAGATGAACTTGCTCAGAACTTGAAACAGGCAGGACAGCAGGGGAGGTAGACCCTGCAAGAGAGATCCTTTTCTAACTGAGGACCTGTAGAGACTGGGCTTTGCTTAGGAACAACAGCAGGAGCAACACAGTGGGTCAGAAAAGCCAGGTGAAAAAACTTGTGTTTTTTACCAAAGGGTTATGAACATGAGGGCCCTGCTGAACTGGACTAGGTGCGTGAATCAGATGTGGCAGTGGGCTCTATGGCTGCATGTTTTCTTAATGCAAGGAGGGGAGAAGATGCCTTTTTGCAGGCCACTCTGAGAATAGTGGAGAAAATCTGTCTTGGGCTGATCCCGCCCTTTCAGTGGGTTGAAGAAGCATTTTGAAGTGCCTCCAGAGAATGCATACAGAAATGTCATCTTGGACTTGCAAACCTCTGAGCTACTGCCAACTCAGCTGGGTGCTGCTCTAGGCCTGGTGGAGCCAGAGCTATCTCATCCCCCAAAGGGGACATGGCATTTCATGGAGATGAGCACATTAGGAGGCATTTGCCCACTCTGATAGGGCCTCTGATAGCCCTAAGCAGCAGGGCTGGTTGAACCACCCCTTGGGCAGAAGCCAGCCTGTGGGTTGCAGGTTGGACCACAGAGAAGTTGTTAGTCAAAGCAAGTGAGATAAAGGGAAGGTGGGATTGCAGTGCCTTTGGCAAACAGTCATGCCTAACTGGAATGGGACAGCCTGGCTGTGCCCAGGGCCAGGCTGACAGTGCTTCCAACAAGTCATAGAAAAAAATGGGGCACCTGGACCTGCATGGACAACTTGAGCACTCACATTAAAACTGACTGCTGGGCATTTTTTGGTGGGTCCATTGGCGCTGTTCACTCTGTGAACCATAAGTGTCTTTAAATGAGAGGTACCTGCAGAAGCCTGAATGAGAACACAAATTCATGTCTTGGGATATTGTCCTGCTGTTCCTTCTGCACAGTCTCAGGGCCTGGACTAGAGAGATGTCACCTCAGAAAACCTTCAAGGGAGGAAAAAAAAGGATAGAGCTTCATTACACTGTATATTTTGCATTACTATAGAAGTTGAAAACTCCAGTTTCATGTCAAAAAGAGACAAAGAATAAAAGTCAGTAATTTCCAGTGAGTTTCCCGTGAGTCAGGAGAGCCTGGGGCTCTGACCTGGTCCAGTGTACAGCTGGGGCAGAAGCCTTCAATGGGGCAGTAACCACACTGAGACTGAGCAGTGGGCATTTGATGAGATATTCAAGAGCTGAAACTCTCCGTGACTGCACATAGGCTGCACGTAGAGGATTCACTCCCAAAACTTCTCTAGTTATTTTTTAGCTGATTTGGAGACTGCCTGAAGCCACCTTGTAGCTTTCCTCTAAGTTTCATGCAAAAGGCTAAGAAAAACAGCTTTATTCTTACCTATACTGAGTTTTTTCACTGCCCTACTTACAGAAGTTATGTACTCTGTACTTTATAACCCACTGAGCTTCTCTACATCTGTTTTACCTGATGTTAAGAGAATTCGGAAGCCAGAATAAAGCCCAAAATAATTATACTTTATTCTGACACATGTACAGAAGTTTTGGGATAAGAATATAAACTTTTTTACAGATTCCTTCTGAATGCATCAGGAAGAATCAAGGGCCAGATTCTGCCCCAAGTCCCTGCAAGTGTATACTGGTGTAACTTCTTAAAATCAGCAAAATTACTCTGCACTTACACAGTGTCAGATTAAAAGCTATGAAATCAAAACCAAACCCCATGAAATTTAATTTTGCAGTGTTCACAGCAAGTCATAAACCCTCTGTGGTTACTTAGGAATGGTTTTCTGTCTCAGGGAAAAAAAATAAAAGAGAGAAGCAGTATTAAATCTGACCCTAAGGCCCTGCAAAGTTAGATGCTAATGCTTCCATCTTATTGAGAAGACAGCAAACTCCTCTTTCCAGTGGCACCATGCTATTATTTCCTAAGTTACAAGATTGTGCTTCTTAAATTCCTTGCTGGTTCAAGATCACTTACTGAGTCCTAACCACTGTAGGTCCAAGATAAGCTTTACTTGGGGAGAGATTTGTCTGTGGAGAAAGAAAGAGAAGACATTTCCTGAACCTAGCATCTGTTGGCATCTACAGAGCAGTTTGATGCATTAGAGGTGGGCCCTTGGGAGAAGGAGTAACAGTGTGCTTCTATTTTTGCATGAAATCAGGCTCGGCAGAGGGCATGATGATGCATGAGTATCGGTGTGTATCTGCTTTCTCACTGTCATTTCCTCAGTTAGGCGAGAGGCAGGGGATGGCAGTAACCAAATGCAAACAGCCCTCCTCATTACCGACTAGGGCACTGGGGATCTTTCTTCCTGCACTCTCTGCAGACACACAGCTGCCAGCCAGTGGTGTAACTCATGCTGCCGCTGCTCTTTGCAGGGACGCGACTCTGCTGGAGCTGCTTGGCTCCATTTGGCATTTTTCTTTATAGCTGAACATCGCATGACAATGCAGCTGATTCACTGCACCAGGCTGGGGTAAGGACTGCAATTGTGCCCTCTCAGGGGATGAAGTGGGAGTACAGGAGTGTGAACCCAGATCTGCTCCCAGCCTGACTTTTGGGACTTGAAAGAGGGGGGTGTGCTGTTTTAAATGTTCACTTATACACCCTTAGCTTCAGCACTGAAGCTTGCAAGTATTTTAGGTCAGAGCTGGTGTAACCAGCCTGAAGCAATGCTGCATCGTGCAGTAATCTTGACAATTTTTTCAACTAAATGTGCTTGAATCTAGTCATTTTCCTGATGGCTCATCTCCAAGAAAATGGTGTCGATCATTTGGTAGGTTTCAGGGTTGGATGTGAGTCAGCTCTGAGTCAGGCAGCAGCTTTAGCTTCGTGAAGTGCTGGTCCTCCTGTGCTGGCACAACCTGTGGGGCCGCAGCTCTGCGACAGACACTGCTCCTGAGCCTCCCCAACAGCAGCACGTGGGAGCTTAAGCATGGGGCACTTGCAAAGCAAAGGGGCAATTCCACAGCCCCACATTTTTGGCTGTTCACCTGGTCAGCACTCTTGACCTCTGAAGATGGCAGGGTGTGTAAATGATGCTGGTGCAGGGAGGGAGAAGGAGATGGGGACCTGTCTTGCTCCCCACAGAGGTGCCCATCTGACCAGGGTGCGGGCATAGCGTGTCACTGCTGCACAAACAACTTCCCTCCCCAGAGCCAGAAGGAAGCAAGGAAAGAGCTTTGACCAGAGTCCTCTGTCCCTAGCAGGGTGTTTCTGTTTCTATTGACATTTTATTAAGTAGGGTGGTGTCCCAGTTCTCAGGGAGTCGAGAGAAAAGCCAGACACAGCCTTGATGGCAAGCAGCCACTGTGTGTGTTCTGCAAAGCAGCGTGACTGACGGGTTCCTCGCTCTCTCTTTGTCTTTCTCTCCCCTTGCACGGTGTGATTGAAGCAACGCCCTGTGAAACAGTCCCTGAGCGCTTGCATGTGCCGAGAGTCCCACTGGAAATGCCTCCTCCTCTCCATCCTCATGTATGGCTGCCTGGGTGCAGTGGCCTGGTGTCAGCTGGCCAGAGTCACCAAGCTCAGCTTTGATAGCTCCTTCAAGGACAAGTCTATGATCTACCATGACAGCCCGTGCTCCGACGGCTATGTTTATATCCCGCTGGCCTTCCTCTCCATGCTGTACGTGGTGTACCTGGTGGAGTGCTGGCACTGCCACGTCAAGAGGGAGCTGCAGTATAAGGCAGACGTGGACAGTGTGTACGAGTGCATCAACCGCATGCAGCAAGCCACTCCGTGCATCTGGTGGAAGGCCATCAGCTACCACTTTGTACGGCGAACCCGGCAGGTGACCCGGTACCGCAACGGCGATGCCTACACCACCACGCAGGTCTACCACGAGAGGGTCAACACGCACGTGGCTGAAGCTGAGTTTGACTACTCTCACTGTGGATACAAGGACATCTCCAAAGAGCTCCTGGGCTTGGAGAGCTATACAGCCACCAAGCTGAGGTTCACCAAGTGCTTCAGCTTTGCCAACATTGAGTCTGAGAACTCTTACCTGACTCAGAGAGCTCATTTCTTCACAGAGATTGAGGGGCTAGATGACTACATGGAGGTGAGGGAAGGCATGCAGCTCAAAAATGTGGATTTTAAAGAGCTTATGATGGCCTACGGAGACCCGGATCACCTCCCGTGGTACGTGTCCCATTATGCTTTCTGGGTGGCAGCTATCCTGATGATCTCATGGCCGCTCAGGGTACTCATAGAGTATCAGACTGCGTATGTCCATTACCACGTGGAGAAGCTGCTGGGCCTGGAGTACACGGCGCCCGTGGCGGCAGAGGAGCCCCTGTACCGGTACCGTATGCCCCGGGACAGCACACAGGACAGCACCGAGCTGGAGTGGCACATCTGCACCAACCGGCAGCTGATTCCCAGCTACTCGGAGGCCATGCTCATGGACCTGGCCAGCTCCCCGGCCTACAACAGCTACACGGTGTGTCGCTATGGCCAGACAGCCCACGGCTGTGAGCGCTGCAACCGCGCCTCCAGCACCTCCTCCATCTTCTCACGCCACGCTTTCCACAGCTGCAGCGGCACCTCCCGCCTCTCCCTCAACACCAGCCGCTTCTCCCTCTGCCGCGTCCATGGCTCCCACAGGACAGGCCTCTGGAGGAGCCGCAGCAGCAGCATTGCAGAGCGGGGCTGCCAGGACGAGCAGTGCTGCTCCTACTCCAGCCAGCTGGCTGTCAACGAGAACCCCCCCACCTACCACGATGCCCGATTCTTCCCTGTCCTGATCGTGCACAGGCCGGAGGGGCAGGACAGGCGGCATTTCTATGTCAGGCGCTCCTCCTGCCTAGAAACCTCTCTGTGACAGAACTCTGTGGTCACTTGGCTCCTCTGCTCTGGGACAGGGACTGCAGAGGTGACACCCGTGGGGAGCCTGCAAGTGTCAGTCTCTACAGCAGGTCAGCAGGACAAGTTTCAGCTCTTCCCCCTGCCACTGAAAGAGGACATAGAGACTCTGACCAACACCTAACCTCATTTCCAAGATTTTCTCCCCCTCCACCTGGTCTCCCATGTCTTCATTCCCCATTCCTCTCACTCTTTCACTTCTTACCCTTCCCTTCCTCTGCTCCTTGATTTCCTGCCTCTCCTCCCATCCCACCCTCATTCTTTTCTTTGCATTTCAGTCACAACATTTGGTTGTTGTGGCTGCTGGAGGATTTTAAATGCTTGTGCTTTGCCAGTACATTTGCCCTCCTGGATGCTTTGCAAGGTAAGAACCCTAGATAAAGCAAGAAACAAGGCACACAGCCAGCCAGAGTCAAGTCAGAAGGAGAATTCAGATCTGCAGGTGCTGAGTCACCTCCTGCAAACCCCAAATGAGGTGCTTTTTAAAAAAATTATTTTCCCCAGTCTTTTTTTCCTCTTCTTTTGTCATTCCTTCTGTCCTTTATTCATGCTCTTCTCCTCTCTCTTTATCCTCATCTTCCATTTTTTTCAGTTCTTTCACTTCTGCTTTACAGTTCTTCTGGGGTTTTGCCAGTGAGGATATCTTTCGCAGTGTAATTATGTTCCATTGGGCAAAAGTAAGGTTTTCATGGCACAAATGTCACTGACTGCTCACACTACCACAAATGAAGCCCCTGAGAAGTGCTGAGGGCTTCTTTCAGGAGCAGCGTTGTACACCGATATAGCAAAATGCCCTTTACTCACACTGCCCTGCCTGGTCTGCAGCAGAGACGCTGCTGCATTTCCAGCTGTAGTTTACCTTGTCCAGCTCCACCCCTGATAGCAATCAGCGAGAGCCATAATGTAGATTAGTGCCCTGTTAATGCCACTATTTTTAGGACAGTAGGCCTGGTTTGTGGTTGTTTCATTCCTTCAACTTGAGTGCAGCAGCACAGGCTTGACAAGGGGAGAGGGGCTGGAGAGAGAAAGGTAAATATGGTATTAACCCTCCCACAGAGAGTCTGGAGCTGTTAGGAAGCTCTTCCACCCACAGTGTCTATTACAGCAGTTGTAGGACTGCTTACATTACCTTTCAGCTTTCTGTGTGCCCTGAGGAGGGCTTTTGGTCTGCAGCCCACTTCGCCTTCCCAGGCGAGATGTGGTGCCACCCCAGCCCCAGGCAGAGAGCACAGCTGAGAGCCAGCCCCACTGGCCGCTCCTGCTGGGGCTCCAAGCTCTTCCTGCAAGGCTTCCCCTGCAGCAGGTGTAGTACCTTCCAGAACTAGTGCCAGCCTCTCCAAGTCCACAGGGTGTCTGGTGCTGCCAGACTGTGCCACTGCACTCTGGGCTGAGGGCTCTGCCCCCTGGCCTGGCCCCCTCCGAGCCGGGGCTGCTCTGAGAAGCTTGTGGCCACACTGAGGACCCACCGGGGACCTCGCACCTGCCAGACCTCCGTCCCACAAGGGGTGTTGTATGCCGAGCAAGCTCCGTGCCCCTTTGTCACATGGCTGGTGGAGATTATTATCCACTCTGACTCACAGGAGAATGCAATACGATCGCAGTACATAGGTCACTTTCAAAACCAGTGTTGTCTCACCCTACCTTACAAGTAGGTAAGAAACTGAGCCCCCAGAGGGGCTGGCAACAAGTGCTTCCTCCCAAGTCAATTTTGTGTGTATCAACATGTAATATGAAATTTGTAAAGTCATATTGATATGTGTAGATTATATGTAACTCTGCATACTTATATGGTGATTTCTTACGGCATTGACTGTTGCACCATGTTAAATACATTTTGGTTTTGTTTGATGACTCTGTTTTGATGTGCTGTGTTTATTTCAACTCCAGAAATGGAAACATTGGCAATACCTGGTTAACCTGCTGCAAATGACGGCACCATCAGAAAGGTTTTTAAAATTCTTATGATTTGATCTTTTTTAATATAAATACTTCATGTGTGATTTATGTGACATTTTCATTCTGACAGCTTGGCATTTATCACAAAAGACAGATAACACATATGATGTGTTAGTTTATCACTTCTAAAAAAAAATAACCATCCCAGACATGTGGAGGAACAATGTTTGGGCTTGGAGTGATGATTATGATTGAGCTGGGGCCAAACTGGATAACCTTGAAACTTAGAGAAAAATCCGAATTTAGATCCACCAATTTCCACCTAGTTTCCCTCATCTATACCATGCCACCTGCCACACCCAGGCAGAGCTGGGAGAGTTTGGGAACTAGGAAAGGATCAGGCCAAGGATCAGAACTCAAAGCTCAGACTCACACCTGATATCCTGGTATTCTGAAGACAAAGTAAATGCAGGTCTTTAATAGAGTTCCCTGTCCTTCTTTGCATTCACACGGAAAGTTAAAACCAGCACATATGAAAGATGTAAGAGCTGGATGAGGCTGAAACAGAGAGGCTGTAATATTTCAATACAGTTGCTTGCTTGAAGAAGGTGGTTGAGAGGAAGACAAGAAAAGAGAAGGGAGGAGATGGTAGAATAATATAGATTCAAAGAGAACAGAGTTCAGCTGTATCTAAGAGAATTCCTAAATGAGCAGCATAACTCAGTTATGGCAAGCTTAGCCCAGACAGAGGCAGGATGAGTTTCAGCCTTCTTGTGAGCTTCTGTTGCTGCTGCAGCCACACGTGGCTTTAAATACCATACCCAAGGTCTTGGGATGGCCAGTTTTGTCCCACGTGTATGCCAAGATGAGGAGTTATATTTGGGGCCTCAGAAGTGGCCACATTAAACACTATTATTATCTGACATGAGCAATCCATTATGATGGGTTTGACAGAGAATGGAGATAGTTTATTCTCAGTTTAGTCCTTTCCAGTGACCTGAAATGCCATTGCATTATCCAGTAGCTCTCAAGCTGTGTCCTTGTCAAATTTTGGAAAGTCCTCAGGGTTTGTGCTTCCTCAGTCACTGCATTCTGGGCCAACTTTGGGCCATTAATTTGAGAAGCCATCCCTAAGCTGCAAAAGCCCTCACACTCAGGGAGCTTCCTCCCATCACTTGCTGTAGCCTCTGGTGGTGACCAAGAAGCTGGGAGCAGCTCTTGTTCTAGCCTGGGACTAAATATGCTGGCTTCAACAGATCTCCCATTCAGGAAGCATCTGAATATCCATCCTGGGTCTACTACATTGTAGAGCAGAGCTACTCCTGTACTCCTGCAACCCTTGAATGCCACTTCATCCTTGTTCTTGCCATTGCCACGGCCTCCTGATGCAGGATGAGGAATCTGCCCCCTAGCAATGGAGGGGTTAATGCTGCTTCTCAAATCCCACCTCAGAGGATGGAGCAGACAAGTTCTTGAATCCCAGTGCAAACCAGGCAGCTCTATAGAAAACACCTTGTATAAAACACGAGAATTTTCTATCCAGTTGCAGACTGACTACTTCAACAGTGGAGCAGTGGTATATGCCAGCAGCTTTTGTTGAACTTTTAGGGCTATGGCTTCTTATGTGGAAATGGGGATTTGCTTTCTCACTGGGATAGCCTATTCCAGATGTCCTCTTGGGTCTCAGTAGTTAGAAAAGGCTTAACAGTAGAAGAAGGTGAGAAAGGCCAGGAAATAGTTCTCTTCCTTCTGCCATCTCACTTTCCCCTCCCTCCCTCCCTCCCTCTCTCTCTCCCTCCCTCCCTTTTGTCCTTTTTTCTCTTTTTCTTCATTTTCAGAAGTCTCCCAGCACTGGGCATTCACCTCTGGATTATGGTATAATAATAATAGGTATTCAGGCATTTTCTGGAATATACCTACACTTCCCACTGCGTCTGGTGAGATGTGGCAAAACACTGTTGCAGCAGAAGTAAGGAAAGAATGTAATCCAGAGAGCCAAAAGCTGTGTTCTGTGTGTGTGAACAGTGAGCACTGTCACTGATGTTACAGCCTGGAGAATAAAGCCATGGTGCTAATTCAGTGCCACAAGAGGCCAAGAGAGTTTATTTTTCTCCAGTTCCTAAAAACATTTAAGATTCACCAGTTCCTTTGCTTTCTGCATGGTGATACTGCACTCCTCTGTGAGTTTTCCCACTGCAGTTTGCACTTCAACTGGCAGTGTGTGCAGAATTTCAGTCCAGTTTTCATATGGCTCTTCCTGCCTATCACTGTTAACACAAAGTCCTTCTCAGAACAGCTGAAGTCAGATCTTTTGATGGGAAAAATCCTCCTTGGTCTACTGCTTCCAGCAAAGCTTTGCTCTCTTACACCAGCCCTGAATCTGGCCTGTGCCATGCTACAACTGGAGCACTTCCTGAGCCCATGGGACCAGTGTAGTGTAAGCCTCTGTAATTGTTGGGCTGTAAGAAATCCTTAGAAGGAAAACACCATAGAAACATGTCATTATTCTAATGGCCTTTTTTTTTTCTCATGAAACAGCTAAGATCTGCAAAAGTAGCTACCTTCTGGAGGGTGCTATTGCCCTAAGTGCAGGAACAGACCATATAGCTGGATGGATGCCTGGGGGAGAGGCAGCAACGACAGCAAGTGTGCATGAAGCTTTTAGCGAGCACCAGCACAAAACCTCTCAGCCCAAGAGCTGCAGTGATCCCCGCGATTTCCTGTCCCCAGGTGCAACTAGACTTCCCACAAGCACTCGAATGGATGGCTTCGTCAGTGTCTCCTCCCAGCTACCTCATTGCAGCAGGAGGCACTGGGGAGGGAATGACATTTCCATTCCAGTAATGAAATCTTCTTGGCATTGCTTCAGTCCCCTAGGAATTCCTATCAGAAATGCAAATTACTTGGGAGGGGGAGTGAAGATTAGAGTTTGGAATGGAATTATATGAGCTAGTTGTGCCTCAGTTTCTCCTTCCCCCTCCAGGGGATAGTGCAGATTCCCTGCGTTCCTCCGTTTAGCCAGGTTTCCACAGCGTTTCGGGTGCTGCTGGGCAAGTGCTGCACGCTGATGGCTGTGGCAGAGCTGGGAGCTGCATCGTGTTGTAACGATATTGCTCTTTATGGCGCCTTTCAACCCAGATTCTCACCGTAACTCCTACGAAAAAGCAGCGCTAGATTTTTAAAAAAACTGTTTGTAAGTGACTTTTCCCACGCCGTTCCACTAACCCTGTGGCAGCAGAGATCTCCCTCCTGAGCTCTCTCCCTATTTTTCCGCTAGTGGAAAAATGGTCAAGGCCGAGCCGATCCTGCCTGAAGGGCACGGGTGGATCTCCTCACCTTGCCGGTGCTCCTCCACAGCTCAGCTGCCGGGATGGGGTGACCGACACCCGCGGAGCAAGGGGCCGAACGGTGAGGAGAGTGAGGCCGAAGCGAGGAGCTGGAGAGGGCCGGCCGAGGGAGATGGGGCAGGGGGTGCTTGTGCATGAGGCGGGGCTCTGCTCATCCCGGCAGAGCCTCGGCTTGGGGGGGCTGAGTCCCGGTGGTGGCCCCAAGTCCTCCTCCCCTGGAGGGCCGATGGTGCGCTGGGGCTCCAGAGGGGCCACATGGATGTAGGGGGATGACCGTGCCCCGGCAGCTCCCGCGGATGTGGGTCATCGCTCCCGGCGCTCTGGAAACCAGGCCGCTCGGCGGAGCAGCCCTCGGGGGGCGCCGCCTCCACACACCTCCCGACCGCGGCCGCTGCCGCCCCACCCCGCCCCTCCCCGTCCCGTCCCGTCCCGCCCTCCCGGGGGCTCGGAGCCCCGGTCCCGTCCCGGGGCGGCGGAGCGGGGGCGGCGGGCGCGGTGATTCGCCGCTTCGGGGGCGGTGGGCGCCCGGCTCATGCATATTCATGATGTGATGTCAGAGGGGGAGCACAGCGCACGGTGACCGCCCGAGAGCGCCATTTCCTGAAGGAGGCGGCGGCGGCGGCTGGGCAGGGACGGACGGACGGACGGACGGACGGAGCGACCCACGGAGTGGCGCCGCGGCGGCCAAGCCGGCAGGGGGAGATCGCCCGGCGGCGGCGACGGGAGCGGAGTGGACCTGACCCGACCCGCGCCGTCGCCCCTCAGCAGGTTCTCCCGGGGCTCGCCCCGGCCGGAGCCAGAAGTTTGAGCGTGCCCGTAGCCTGCCGGGCGAGCCCGGAATCGGGCGGCGACGCGGGGCTGCCCCAGCCGCTGTCGCCGCCGCCGCCTGCACGGGCGGTGGGAGCCCCCCGCGGCGCCGGGACCAGGGGAGAGGATGGTGGTGCGGGAGAGATGGAGCTGAAGCGGAGCATGGCGATCCCGCGGCTCCTCGTGCTGGGACTCTGGGCTGCGGCACTCCGGGACGTCGCTGCCGTGGCAGGTGAGCGGGGCTGACAGCCCGGTGGCGGCGGGGCACTGCCCCCCGAGACCCCGGGTGCGGCGGGAGGGGCTGCGGGGCTCGGCTCCTGCCGCCGGCCGAGTCTCCCCGCGGGCAGCTCCCGCTCCGCCGCCTCCACGAGTGTCGACAGCCCGCTGAGGGTCGCCGGGCAGGAGCGGCCGGGGCGCCTGGTCCGCCCGGTGCGGCGGCCGCGGGGCCTCGGGCAGCCACAGGTGGGATCGGGGCCGGCGCATTTTGCCCCTCCCGGCCGGGCACGGGCGTCTCCGCCGCGTCTGTGGGACCAGCGACGTGGCGCTCGGGAGCCGGCGGGGAGCCCGAGCTGTGCGAGCCTCGCCTGGCTGCGAGTAATCCTCGCCGGGATTCGAGGAGGCATTGCTCTGGCGTGTGCCTAGCGCGGGCCGTCGCCGAGGAAAGCCGGGCGCTGGCGCATTCCTCAGTGGCTTTTGTTGGTTTTTTCCGCCATGAACTCGTTTTCCGAAGTTTCACACCCCGGTCGGCAAGGAAAGCAGCGTGTTGAAGCGTCTCGGCGCCCCGGCCAGCCTCCTCCCGACTTGAGCGGGAGTTTGGGCTCCGCGCTGTGTGTGGAGCGATGTGCGTGCAGTGGCACGGAGCTGGGGAGGCTGTGGCACAGGCTGCATCGCTAGATCAGTGTCCTAAGGAATCTGAGGAGCAAAAAACCCTGCATGCATGAGCAGACGTCTTCCTCTCTCTCCACTCCCAACATCACAAAAAACATATTCTGTTCCTAGGAATTAAAATATTCAGAGATAGCAAGTTTAAAAAGCAAACAAACAGATGTGTCATGTATTTTGACAACTAGTGTGTTCACTTGCTGTCAATTCAGACAATTGCTTGATAAGTAATTTAAAACAGTTCTATTTCCTACCTATACATTTCACAATCTGCAGCTCTTACAGGTAGGCTTGGCGGAACCTATTTGGATGAAATTACTTCTTGCACAGTTGAATCAAGAATGTTGTCAGATGAGAAATAGTGAGTGGGAGAGTAAAACGAGGAATAGGTGGAAATTAAAATTCTTATGCGATTCTTCCTGATACCTGCAGGAAGAGATGCTGCAGCCAAAACTGCGTTACTGACCTGTGAAGTTATTAAAAATACCTGACCTGTAATTCTTCATTTCGGTTGAAATTGATGGAGGGATTATACTTGGACAATATGTACAACTCTGACTGAACACTTGTACTGTATGTTAATTTCCTACATCATTGATTCCTCTGCTAACTGAAAACCATATAGAATCTCTAACAATATTTCCTGGTTTAATTTATGACTAACTCTTTCAGCAGGGCAGTCTGAAGGTTGTTGAGTAGTTTAATTTTCCATGAAGGCACCTGTAATGAAAATGTCTGTCAGTTTCTGCATGTGTAGCAGCCTGGCTATATCAGTTTTGTGTAACACAGAGAGAGCTGCTATGAAGCTTTCACGTATTATTCCAGTGCTTTGAGTTGTGAAAGGGAGGATTTTTTCTGGCATGCACTGGGACATGTAGTTTGTGTCACATTTAAGTAATGTGAGGTTAGATCATCCTCACCCAAGGTGATAAAATCCTTAGCCTAGCAAATGAGCTGTAGCAACTAAACTCAAATAATCAGCTTCCCAATTTTCCAGTGCTCCCCGTGAATTTGTTAAATGAATAACAGCAGATAGAAAGGCAAAAGACTGAGTGTCGGGAAACCAGCTGGGGAATCTCATTAAGGAAAGGAATAAAGACCTTCTGCCTGTGTTCTGGGTTTTCTCCTAGACTACTGGTACTCATCTGGGTACAGGCTGCTGGTGGCAGAGCGCTGGCTGGTCCCACAGTGCTGGCTCCCCTTCTCCCAGCTGTTACAACCACGCTGTGAGCTCCTCTGCTGCTCCTCTGCCCTGTGAGGTGGTGCCCTCGTGGCTGTGGGAGGGTGGCGTTTTAGCAAGGAGGGAAGTGGCAGATCTGAAATCTGTGTTGGATTGCTGGAAAGGCTGTAACAGAGTTTGAGAGCAACAGGGCTGCTCACTAAGCAGCACTTTCTGACTGGCTCTGTGGGTAGCAAGGCATCCTGCGAGAAGCTGACCAACCGGTGAACTGCGTGAAGTTGTAATGTACTGTGATACGTGGCCAGGCAAGAGTGATGGAGTAATTTTTTTCTGAAGGACGTGGAGTCCACTGCCAGGGCATAATACTGGACTAGGCTAGACCTGTTCTGGTCTGTCAGTCCTGTGCCACTGCATAGGAAATAGCCACTCTCCCTAACAAAACTAACTTTACATTTATTTTCTACCTTCCTGCTTTCCCACGGTCTCCTTTGATCTTCTGGTTCCTCCTTTATATGCCTGTCTTTCTTAAATGTGCTTAGATAGTTGGCTTCCATGTCTTCTCATGCTAACAAATTCCATACATTCACTTCTGCTTGAGGGAAACACTCCTGGTCCACCCACACACGTAACAGCGCTCCAGGGCAAATTCTGATCACTTCTGTGTCCATAAACCTGAGCAGCTTCACCAGCTCTGGCCCTGCTGCTTTGGGGTGCCAGTGGTGTAGCTCTGGGTACAGTGGGGTCCTTTGGCTGGGCTGAAGGGTCCTCCAGGCGGCTCATTCCGCACACACCCGCGTCACGCAACAGAAATATCTGTTCTCTAAACAGTTCTGCTCCTCAGTGAGGTATGGTGTGGAATAGGCGTTGTTTTCGTGGGTTTTGCAAATTGTAGAGAAGCTCTCTGTAAGGCAGGAGAACAGTGTATGCTGAATAACAAAACATAATTGATTCTTTCTCATATCCACGCTCTTTGCAAATGCGTACAAGGGAGCAAGCACGATGTTTTCTTAGCAGCACAAGAACAGCATAGCTTAAATCCAGGCCTGGGGAAAAGAGGGAGGTGTGGCAGCATGTTGAAGGGATGCAGTTAGCACTGCTGGAACACTGACACGGCGAAGCTCCCGGCATTTCTGTGCGTCTCTGCTTGGGCACTGCTCTGCAGAACATCACCCTGCTGTTACACGAGTTGAAAAAATCCCCATGTACATGCTGAACCACCACTTTTCTCCAGCAACTGTGCTTTCAGTGCTTGCATTTGCTTAGCAGATGTAGTAGAGCAGTGCTGAGACTAACACAGTCCTCTGCAGCGTGTGCTGGTAGGGTGCGTAATTCCAGACCACCAACCTAGAGTAATTTGCTGTACTCCAACCCCCCTTCTTCTGGGGGTGGGGCGGAGTAGTATTTTTTTTTTAGGTATGAAATTTACAGGACCTCCAATCAAATTAAAGGTGTCCCAGGGTCAACCCGTGAAACTAAATTGCAGCCTCGAGGGAATGGAAGATCCCGAGATGTTGTGGATCAAGGACGGAGCAGTGGTGCAAAGCGTAGACCAGGTGTACATTCCAGTAGATGAAGAACACTGGATCGGCTTCCTCAGGTACAACAGATGCAGACAAGGAAGAATATCATGGAAACTATTGCACAGTTTTCTGCTGTCAGCTATATCTCTGCAACTGCAGTGCCCTCAGTGGGGCAAAGTCCTTAGGTCTGCAGTTCACTGTGTGGCAAGGGCATAACTGAGAGCAGAACTGAAGCCACTGAGTGCTGAGATTTTATCCACTAGAACCATATTGGTTTTCTGACTACTGTGGGGACAGGTGCTTTGCTAATGCTTGTGATGCTTGAGACGTGACTTTGAGGTGAAAGGATGGTCTTGCTTTGTTTGTTCATCTTGTTCTGCCATGCAGCAGTATAAATAGGTTTTCTCTCGCACTCATCCTGTTCTCTTACTCTCTCTCTTGAGCTGTCAATTTGCCTAAAGGGTGAGGATTGTTGATTGAAATGATACTCCTAGGACTACATCCCCTTCCTTTCTTTGGGGAGGAATGTTTGTCCTCTGAACCATCACTGATTCATTTTGCAATGAATCCTAATTTATTCCTAATACATTTACACTACGTGATATCGGTCCTGACCCATTCAGAGGCATGAAACTCTTGTGCAAAGCAGATCTCTATACTTTTATTTGAGCAGAAGAGGGATGTACTGAGATAAACAAGACCCAAGGTTCTGCTCTGTCTTTTTTTATGCATTTAAAGAGCTTGTACAGACAAATATACCAACACCACACCACGAGAGCTCAAAACTGTTGGCTGACTGAGAATCACTCTTCCCCGAGCTCTGGCTTCGTCTCCTGTTACATTTCTTGGATTGACACTGCACAGGGTCTCCAATTCCAGCAACTACAAGTCTTTGTGTTAAAGCTTGTCTGTAAAAAACATTTTGGTAGGAAAAACATCTGTGCACAGTAAAACTATTGCATAACATTATGTTGTGGAAACAGTTTGTCTTGAAACTATACTGTTTACTTCCCCCCAGTTCCACGAGGTAACTCTGTCCTTCACAATCTCATTCTGATCTCCTTTCTTGCCTCTTGTTTTACTCTGCTGAGAACTCTCTCTGCAGCACCAGAGATAAGTTAGGGTGCTAAATCTGGATGCATCTGAACCTCTCTCTCCTTCTTCCTTTCTTCTTCCAAAGAGATCATTTCTACCACCCACCTGTGACTCTGCTGTGATCACTGTGTTTCAGAACATGGGCAGGACAGCTGATGCCATTTGAAGGTCCAGCTCTGAAAATCGGGCTGTAGTGGGTCCATTGTGTGCATTTCAGCAAACTCTCCCCCCTTTCTGTCTTCCTTCCTGAGACATCCTTGCCCTTCTCCTGGAGGACTGCTAGCCTTAGAAAGGTGGGCATCAGCTGTGTGGGGGATGCCTGCATGGCAGCAGGCGCGAGGCTGCACGGCCTGTGGGGAGCAGGCAGCTCTGGTGCCCTGATGGGCTCTCCGAGCCACACTGTGGCCTTTGGCAGCTGAGACCTCGCTGCTTTGTTACCAAATTCTGCCCCTGCTCACCATTCACCAGCATAACCCCTTGAAATCACAAACTGGGAGGCCCAAGGAGTTTTGCAGCGTGAGCCGCTCTGGAATCGGGATAGGGCTGAGCGCAGCTGAGGCAGGGGGACCCTTTTCTGCCCCATCTGTTCCTGTACAGGCTGGGCCAGTCCTGTTGCCTGAGGCAAAGCAGTCCAGCTCACCAGAGGTTTGCAGTGCAGAGTTTCCTGCTAGCTCAGATGTTGTAGGCCAAGCTGTTGCACTTGAAGGCTAGCTAGAGTCATGATTCAGGATGGAGATGACCTCTTCCTATCCTCAGAGGACACAGATGACTGGTTTTCTGCGAGAATGTTTTGGAGGAAGACTGTCTGCTCTGCAAGGACTTTCTCCACCCACTTTAGAGAGGAGCCTCCCATCTCTGCTGTTTTGCCATGTGCTTTGTGCTGGCTGGCTGTTGATCTCCTCCCCAGAGCTGGCTGTGTCTCAGTGGGTGTTTTCCATGCATCTGGTTTGCAAAACACTGGAGGGTCCTTTGGGGCAAAAACATGCTTTATCCACATAAAATATCGATATGGCTTTTGACTTTTTTCAGCTTGAAATCCGTCGAGCGGACAGATTCTGGGAAGTACTGGTGCCAGGTTGAGAACGGGGGGAAGAAGGAAGAATCACAACAAGTGTGGCTCATAGTGGAAGGTAAGGAGGAGTAGTAGTGCTGGTTTCCTTTCACGGCTGACCCACCAATATGCTCCAGGTCGAAGTGGTGAGAGCAGATTGCTCCAGTGACAGGCTTCTTGGCTCTGAACCATTGCTGCTGACTGCAGGGAAATCACTACAGAGCAGGAGTAAGAGCTAGGAGAACTGCTTCAAAGGGCAGAGCTGTCCGTTCATTGCCTTCTGGTTTTATTTTGGCGTGTTAGGAAACAAGATCTTTTTGTGCAAGCACATTTCTTTCCAGCTTTTAAATCTATTGTTGCGGTCATCTCTAAATAATTCATAGAATGGTGAATAGTTCAAGTTGAGTGGGATCCATGGGGCTCATCTGGTCCAACCCACTTCTCTAAGCAGGGTCACAGTCTGCTTCTGTGTGTCAGCCGAGCAGGTCTTTGTGGGCAAGCTACAGTTTTAACACAGTTGTGAGTTCTGTGAGAAGTGCTGTACTCAGCACTGCATAGCTGTGGCTGCTCTGTGTGGCACTTTTGTGTCCAGGGTTGTCTGATAGGAATGGCTTCTACATGGCTGCTAAATATCACCCAAGGCAGTGTGGATTGGTGTCTTCTTACTTTCTCTAGTTTCATTTCCCTTGAGCCATGATTCTGTTAGATCCTCTGTTAGGAGCTAGTAGTCATAGGATGGCTTAATTTTTGGTGAGGAAGTTGACAGGAATAATGCATTTTCAGCAAGAAGTAGTTTTTTGGATGTGTTTGGTAGCATTTTGGGGCAGAGCTGAATTGAGAGTCCTAGACAGGGGGGAGCAGGGAGGGTGTTGTGGGAGGTGATGTGGTTGGGGTGTTTTACAGCAAAGGTCTTGCTCACTCAGAGCATGGGAACATTCATAGCAGCTCTCACAAGAGGAGTAACACATTCAACCTTCCATAAATCCCAGGCTTTTGTCCACCTAAATTTTACAGCTTGAAACACTCTCTTGTGTGGAGTTTCTATTTCTATCCAATTACCACGGTCTGCTCCAGAGGTGGCTGCATTTGCATGGTGGGTGCATTAGGAGTGACTGGGTAGCTCAGCGTGCCAAGCTGAAGTAAACATGCTGGCCTTCTGGACTGCACAGGCAAAAAGTATCTAAGTCACAAAAAACCAGCTGCAGTTAGGTAAGGTGGAGTATGTTGAGAATGAAGTCCAAAGCTTACAGCTGAAGTGAAAAAAATGCAACCATTTGCCTTTATGAGAAGAACAAGTACAGCACAAGGTAGTTAAACTTGAACTGGGCATGTAATCATGTGTAAAGGGAGTTGGTGGATATAATTAAAAATTAACAAGTAGTGATAAGGGGTGGAGTTTAAAAAATGTGTCAGCTCTTAGCATAAGAAAGCACCTGGGTTTTCAGACCCACCTTCGCTGTTATCTCTGTGTATTTCTTCTCTGGAGGTGCCAGCTTTGTGTAGCAGTGGCTGCTCAATCAATAACAACTGTCCTCTGATTGAAAGAGGATCTTTACTCTGGTGATTTGCAGCCTTCACTAGGTGCTGACATGCCTCAGTGTGGCACACAAACAAATGTGGACTATTGGTGATCTAACTTAAAGTGAACTTGACTGCATTTCTATGCTGTGTAATAATATCTGCTTAGGTAGTCTGTATCTGCCAGATTTTCTAGCAATGGTATTTGAACTGTCTTTGTAATAAAAATGTTTGATCTTATGAAACACTTCTTTGAATTTACAAAACCAAAACTTTTTTGAACCTGTTTCCTGGTTTAGAAACTAGTCTCTGGCCTTGTTGAGAACATGATGGTGTTTGATGGCTGGAGAGGTGATCTCAGAGGCACACTGTGGAGTGTTAAAAAATGGATTGGGTTTCTTACAGAGCTTTCTGTCTCAAAATACACCTTTGACTATGTGGCTGTTCCTGGGGCTGCTAGCCCCCATTGTGGCTACAGTCAGAGACCAAGCCACACCTGTGTGGGCACATTCTCCTGAATCAATCAATTCTGTCTCAAAACTGCACATAAAAATCAGCCTTAAAGGTTGGATACTGCATTGGAAGAGGGGAATAGGTGGGATGATTTCCTTGATTTCCTGCTGATTTCCTGACTGCTGGCTGCTCAGTGCCTCCGTGGGGTGTCTGTGAAAAGGATGTGCTGGCACTCACCTCTTGTACCAGGAACTGGGAGGCTAAATGTGTCACAGGCAGCGAGCTGCCCAGGTAACATACAGACGGGGGCAGTACGAGTTCCTCAGCTGGATGAGTCAGCTGCACTGCTTCAGCTATGAAAGTTTTTAATTGTGGTCTTGTCTGCTCTGTTTAGCTGCTCCCAAAGTGAGAAAACCTGCTGAGCTGGGCAGGATCTTCCTGAAAGTTTACCTTGGGTGTCATGACAAATGGACAGGAGGCAGGGATCCTGCTCACAGGTAGAGAAATGGTGATTATTTTCCCCTTTAATCCTCCTTGGAGAAGGAAGGCAAAGCAGGCAGAGGTGTCACAGCTGGTATCTCAAAAGCTTACTCATTTTTATTGTTTATGTATGAATGCAATAAAAAAATGAAGTGAAATATGTCAGCAAAAACAAGCAGTATGCCATGACAATGGATATACGTGTCCTGAATATTAGCCTTTGCACAGATAGGCACTCTCATTCCTCAGGAGACTTGGGTTTAGACCTGTTTTAATCTGTTCATTTACTTACTACTCTAAGGGAAGGAGGCAAGGAAGGCACAAAGGAGCTGCTACCTGAAAGATGAAACTGTGACTGGCCAGTCAGTGAAAGACTGAGGAAAGCACTTTTGTCTGTAGCTTGCAGAAAATGTCAGGCTTCTAAATCCCTATTAGGCACCTGTATTAATTGCCTGCTGGTGGAGGTGCTTGGGCCTGTCATCTTTGGCCAGGGACAGACAGTATAATTTCAGCATGTGAATGCACAATGTTGTCAGCTCATCTGTTTCTGTGAGGCAACAGATCAGCAGCTTCCAGAACACACTTTTTCCAGCTGAGAATGCCTGATTTTGGTTGGGGTAAGTGGTGTTGGTAGCAGCAGTGTTCGACACACAAAGATTTCTGTATAGAAGGGAACTGACCATTTCTCTGGGCCTTCAGCTCTTCCAACAATCACCAGAAGTGACTGGCTGTCCTGCAGGGTCAGCACTGCTGCTGATGGCTGCTGAAATTTGTGCTACTGGTTTGGAGCAATGAAACCACAAGAGCTTTGGCATTGCCCATAAGAAGAACCACATCTCTTGATGTGTGGAATTACACTCAGCTATTGCCATTTAGAGATGACCTAAGGTAGGTAGCATTGCAGCTGCATTCTGCTCCCCGTGGGCCTGGCCTGATACCTGTTGTACCAACCAGGAGTCTTTCCATGGTGGGGAGCAGGTAATTGCTGAGAGAGCTGTGTCCGTGGATAGCCTTCAGCTCTGAAACAAATTACCCCTGGCTCCGAGGCAGCCTGGTTGTCGTGGTGTCACAGTGTGCTGGAAGGCATCTCCATTCAATTAAGCTCCAGAGAGAGCATTGTAAATGCTCCAGTCTCTCACCGCGAGGGTTCTTTCCTCATTCATGGCTTTGTTAAAGCCGGCAGTTCAACGCTTTCTCAAGCTTCAGTTTTTAATGCATGGCAAGAGGTATCTGCAGCTGGATTAGCTGTCTTTTAAAGTGGTGTCTGCCACCGCTTAAGTTATTGACTGTTGCCTCTTTAAACTCCATTCTCTCCAGCTGAAAAATTGAGAAAATACTACCACTAAAAGCTGTTTCATAGGGGGGTCTTGAATTGAAAGCGGTTTTTCAAAGGCATTGTGGGAAGCAAGCACTCTTTCTCTCTGACTTCCAGGAGTAGTAGTACTTAGGTGTTCCTGCCCTGAGGTGATGAAGCATATCTGACCCTTGGTTTTTGTAGAGGCCTTGGAGGGCGTCGGATTCAGCCTAGCAGCAGGACAGATGGATGTCCAGTGCTGGGCACTGGTGTTAATGAAAATAAACAAGAGGCGGTTGCTCCAGTTATTGTCACTTGTCTGTTGCTTTTCCAGGTGTGCCCTACTTTACTGTGGAACCTGAGGATGTGTCTGTGTCCCCTAATGCTCCATTTCATATGGCCTGTGCTGCTGTTGGTCCCCCTGAGCCAGTGACAATTGTCTGGTGGATGGGAGACTCGAGAGTGGGGCTTCCAGACGTCTCCCCCTCCATCTTAAATGTGTCAGGTAAGGCTGCTGCCACTGCAGGGGGTCACTTGAAGCATCAGAAGAGGAGAACAGCTCTCTTCTGATCGTGCCCTGTGCGTTGGGTAGCCACATATTGTGGGAATGATGTTTAGCTCTGCATTAAAGGCTGAGTGGTCGTGATCACACATGATCACACACAAGGATTATCTTGAGGAGTGGTGGTTGCCCAGTGTTTTTGCTGCTGGCTTGAGGCACACAGGCTCTTACAGAGTTTGGGTGGGCCTGGCACTCTTGCTGAAGATGCTGTTGAACAGATGATGCATTGGGTGCCTCTTGTTCCACCTCGTGGAGGGTGTTCATGGTTATATGAAGTGACTCTGTTGGTGCCATTTCTCTTGGAACTCTCCAAGCATTTGCATGTAGCAAATGCCATCCCCTCCTTCTGTGCATAGCCCTGCTTTCCCCTCTCTTACCCATCCCGATCTCTGTTCTTGCAGGCTTGCTGGATGCTTTTATCATTAAAATCTGACTGCCTCATGTAATTGGTACTTCAAGAGTGATTGTATCAGTGCTGAAATGGGCTGGTTGATACACTTCAAGACCAAGGTTTGCCCCAGAGCAGAGCTTTCCTCAGCAGAGTCAGCAGAAAAACTCAGGAGCCAGTAGGTGTTAGGGCCTCTTTTCAGACCACTTCCAGAAAAAGGTGATGTTTCTCTACCTAGAACTGACTGCAGCTACCTCTTGCAGTTACCTCTTAAAAGTAACTTCATTGTAGTTAGTTGTCAAACAGCCTGCTGTTTTATTATTATCAACTCCCCTGACCCAAAGTTTAACTAGTTATTTAGAAAGAAAAGGTTTTAAACTAAGAGTTGTCTCTGGGGCCTCTTTATCAGTGTTAATACAGTTACATCCAGGGAGAGTTTTTGTATGTCTTTGACCATCCTTTGAGCTGTCCAGTCCTATTCAGGCTTTCCTTAGAACCTTTTTTATTCACAAATCAAAACATGATTTGTGATTTGAAATGGTTTTAATCATCTGCTCCCTCTCTTAGGTAGCCACCAACGCTGTTTCTAAGTTGGAAATGAAAACTGCTCCCTTGTGATATAATCTGCCTGTTGAAATGGAAACTGAAAAGACAGATAGTCAAGAGGAGAAAGACAATAAAAAAATAACTCACCCCTCCTCCACTAACTCATCCCACAGTGCCTCACAAAATATCTGTTGTTGGGGGACAGTGGCTTGGAAGCCTGAAAAAGACATCTACTCCTAGTGATTCTCCAAACGAATTGCTATTTTATTTATTAAGTGTCTTCTGCACTCTTATTTGCTTCCAGTGTTCTTTGGGATGCCCCTTGGGCACACCCTCTTTCATTGCACTTTGGGGTGTCCCTTGGGCATATCTTGTCTTTGCAACTTGAAACATTAGCAGAACACAATCTGTATGGTTGGATTACCAAAGCATGTCAAAAGAGGCAGTTGGTAAGAAAACAAGCATTGCAGTCTGAAGAAAATAGTAACAAAATACTTGGCTAGAAAGCAAGCATTTAGAAGGTTCAGCAATGTTGTATTTGGAAAGCAGTGCTGGCATGGTGTTAGGGAACATGCAGTTCCTGGTTTGTGGTATATTTTGTATTTTCCTCAGGGCAGGGCTGTGTTAGGTTCTGTCTTGGGACAGGCCTACCACCTCAGGTGCTGCTCTGCTGTGCTGTCTGGCCTTCAGCCTCTTGGCAGCCTCTTCCTCTGGTTGACAGGGATGAGAATAGCACTCCCTGCTCTCTCCCATTTCACCTGCTTTGCAATGCTGTTAGTCTCAGGCTTGGGAGATGAGTCAATGGTCAGACACACTGTGCAAGCTGCTCTGTGCAGCTCTGAAATTATTTTCCTTCCTAAATTGTATGCCCACAATGAGCCAATCTTTAACTTTTCTCAGAGTCTTTTCGGGCAACTGGGGGCCAAGCCACGTGACAATAGCTGGTGGACACAGTTCTCCAGGCAGCCTTGCAAATCTATCTCAATTCTGATATATTTGCAATATCTGTGTGTGTCCTGGGACAGCCAGACATCGTGCCATGATGCCATGGGATGGATGGATGGATGGATGGATGGATGGATGGATGGATGGATGGATGCTCACAGAAGACATTCTGACTTGTATCACCCCTGGAAAGTGTTTCAGTGCTGAGGCAGTAGCATTTAACTCCTGCTTCCTTTGTGTGTCTTCAGAAGTCTGATGCAAGGTGGGGGACAGGTGGGCATTGACTAGAAATAGGCAGCATCTGACTGAAGGTTTGCCTGGGCTAATAGCCCAGTTGGAAGATGAATGTTGCTCAAGTGTAGGCTGAGACCCAAAGCATTGGGCTTTGTGTGAGCTCACAGTTCAGCACAATCCTTGCTCCAAAGATGCTCACCAGAATGTGAGAAGCAGACATCTACTACCTGAGCACTATGAGCTGCTGTCCTGACAGATTCTTCCTTCCTTTTCAGTGCTTTCAGATACTTCCATGAAAGCTTTTCTGCATTGCCACACTCCCTCCATTAAAAATGTGTTTAGCACATTAGTTACATTGAAATCTGCATGCCTTTGATTGGCACCCAGCTCACCCCTCCAACTGCCTGGAGCTGGATGTCACAAATAACTGAAATTCTGCTGAAGGTTGAAGCTGGATTATATAGCTATTTGTGTTTCCTTCCCTTTTCTTGGCTGCTCTCCAGGTATTAATCAAAGCACAGTTTTCTCCTGCGAAGCTCACAACGTAAAGGGATTGTCTTCATCTCGGACTGCCACTGTTCAAATTAAAGGTGAGAGACTGGGTGCCAGGGACTGGGCAAGGGCCTCAGATTTGCTCTCTGGGGAGGGAAAGTCGAGCTCCTTAATGCCAGGAGGTGCCTCAAGGCTGCCAGCACTGGCTGGAGCTCTCAGCAGTGGAAACAATGCTTTGTGTTCTAACAGCAGTTCCCACTTCCTATGCAGGGCTGTATCCCGGGCTATTGAAAATAATCCACATCGGATTCAGGAGTGGAAATGTGATGTCAAATGACAGCTTTTCCTTGAAAAGAAGAGAGCTGGGGCGATTAAGTTCTTTGTGAGAGATGAAGCTGATATAAATTTGTAGCAGGGAAGTCTTTCCCTCTTGGGAGTAGATGGGTCTTGTTAGAGCTAAAGAGGCCATTACTTCTGCTTGCTTTTATTAGCATCACATTAGATACTAGAAAAAGTCAAGAAGGTGATCACCAGTGGCCACTAAGGTCTGCTCATCCACATTGGGTTTATGAATTTTATTTTTGAAATTCTTTGCTCTTTAAAAGCTCATTGAAAACAAGTAATTCCTAGCCTGTGCATGACCAGTTGCCATTTGGAAGTCTCCAGGCTCATGTGACATTTCCTCTGTTCCTCCAGGTAACTGAAACAGGGATAATCAAAGCAATCAGCTCTTCCCCTCTTCTTCATGTTGAGATGCTTCTGCATTTGAATTTTTAGTCATGCTTTAATGCACTTTTAATTACGTGATCATCAGTTCCAGGAGAGGCATGGCACAAAAATAATTTGTTCCAAGTGGTAGCCTATTGCTCAGCAGAGATACAAGCAATCTTTTATGTACTGTAGTTGTAGTAGCTCATGTTCATTAAAGGACAGATCGAAATCCAGCTGTAACCTACTGCTCCTGGAGTGTGTTTTTGTTCAGGACATTGTGGTTACTGCTATGCCAAGAATGCAGAACGTTGCACTAGTAAGATTTATAACTTAATTTAAAACCATTTGGAGTTGTTGCCTTAAAGGCTTGTCTACACAGCGCAGTTAGCTATTATAGAATATATCTTCTATGGATATTTTATCCTGGGATAAATTTAATTCACAAAGCTATTACACTTTAAAAAATCTTGTCAAGCCATACATTGAAAAAAAGAATTAGCATAAACAAGCTTTTGAAGTTTTTCATTTTAATACAGATTATTATTTTTTTAACCATTAATAAGATGAAGAAGTAACGACCTCAGAACTCTCTCATTTCCCAGCAATTATGTTTAGCTGAAAAGTGTTCCTCAGGGATCATCAGCTAATGAATCCACACAGCCTATTTATGGGGGTCATATTGCCATCACACACTTGGGTCACACACACATGTTCTAGAGCTGAGAAAGAGCAAGCTTAAGTCACTCAGCTAACATTGCACCAGATATGGCAAGTCCCAGAGACAAAAATTCAGGTTTTGAATAGCAAGTCCAGTGCTGTATTCATAAAAGTAATGTCTGTAGTACCTCATACATATGTCTAAAAACGTAGTTATAAATTTACCTAAGTGACGAGGCTTTTCTAAATAGAAAAGTTTTGAAGATCTAGTATAGCCCTGTTAAAATTAAAGCAAAGCTCCTACACAGCAGAAATAGGGCAGGTCCAAATAATGTTTATTTAGTTCTTGGTCCTATGAACATGCAGAATTCAAGGAAGTTACTTCTGGATGTAGCTGTCTGCGCATGCATGTTCAAGGCCTTCCTCTCTTACACAAACCCATCTGCTGATGAGGACTCTAAATCTTTCTACAATTTATTAAACAATTAGTTTCTTCTGTGTTTCCAGAGGCAAATATTTTTGCTAGGACATTGTCAAACTGTTAACATTTCTTCCTATTTGCTCCTATTGTTGTTCATTATCTATTCTCTGTAGTGCCCACAATGTGCTGGGTGTACTCCAAGCAGAAAATTACTGTTATTGTGGCCCACGGTCCCCAGCCATTACAAAGCCCCATTGTTCAGCCACTCTCTAAGCGCAGAGGAAGCTAACTCTCTTGTGTTAACACTCAAGGTCCTGTTTTCTGACAGGCTTTTCTCCCCTTTATGTGTGCAGCTAACACTTTTAGGGTTGTATCCCGTGTTTCAGAGCACAACAGGAAACAGCCACCCACAGTTTTTTCCCAGGAGATGAGGGGATAATGCATCCGGCCATTGCCTGCAGTTAGGGGAAGGTGCTGGCAATCCAGCCCTCCTCAGCCACTGTCTCCTTCACACAGGGAGTGTGTTAGCAGCTGGTTCTTCTCACTGGTGCACAGCACATACCTCCTTTGGGCCTGCCATCCTGCGTTGAAAAGTACACGTTCTGCTAAACCCAAAAGTTACAGGTGTGTCTGCAAAAACTTGAGTTATGGACAATGTTTCAGCAATACCCAGTAAGCAGTAAAAGCAGAATTTTTTCCCCTTAAAGACCCTACAGACCTGAACACAAAACATCAAAAGAGAATGAAACAAAGATGCAGGAAAGTCTTAAGTTAACTAACTAATAACTCATTGACCAGCTTCCATCCCAGACCCTTGGTCTGCTGCTCCACCCCCCACCCACACACCCACACATTATCTAGGTGCCAGGCTCTGCCCTGGGTCCTGGTAACTGGTTAACCAGACAACAAAGGCTTTTTAGGGTTAATCTGTGTCACCATCTATTTGTCTCCTCCAGGCCCTCTGCAGAGACCTGAGTGTTTGGGCTCTGCATTTCTCTTGCAAGATGGCCCTGTGGATATGCTGAATGCAGCAGTATTGTGGTTGTCCTTGGTGCAGTGAAATACAAAGGTGCTCTGGCAGGGTAGAAGATGCAGCTGGAGAAATCCCAGCTTGCAATTGCTTTTCCATTGCTGCTTTCTGATGGATACAACTCAGGAGGCATGGAAAATTCAATCTGCAGGCAGAGCCTTGTCCTGAGGGTGGGTTTCTGAAAGAGGACTCCTGAGGTGTACAATTTGTTGAGGTGCTGCAGGAAAACTCTTACAAGCACCAGCGTACAATTTTTTAAAATGAGAAGAAGGTCAGGAGAGAGGTTAGTTTTCATGAAGCTGCTAATTTTGTCAGGAGTGAAGTGCCAGAATGAAAACTCAGAGGTGAAAAAGAGGTGGTGACCGGAATGATAGGAATTAACTATGTGGAATTGCAGTGAGAGGAAAGGAGAAATCAAAGGGAAGCATCAAAGATCCTAAAAGGAAGCTAAGCAGTTTGGTGCTGTGCTGTGGTGGTAGGAAGCATGAGCATCTGACTAACTGTCCAGTCTTGGAATCCTGATTTTGTTCCTGGCCCTGCCCTTAATTTGTGGAGTGGTATCAGCCATGTGTGGCAGTGTGACAGGCACTCCCCTTGGCTTGAATTTCCCCTCTGTAAAACAGAGTTTATTCATCCCAAGCCTGAGGAGGCAGTTTTCAATCCAGGCTCTGTCCCCAGGTGTTTCAGTGGGAGTTTGCAGTGGACACCTGGAGGCAGCACAAAGAGGTCTTCTGCAAATCCAGCTCCAGGGTATTCAGGTCACTGCAGCAAGCCACCCTCCACCTGGTGCTGGCAGAGCTGGTGTCAAGGGCTGGACTGAGAAGCCGAGGTGGGATTTTAAAGCCCTGATTTAGTTCACAATGTGGGTCCACAGGCAGCTGTGTGCAGGGCTGAGTCATGCCCTGCAATGGAGGGGGAAGGGAAGAGAGCTGAGTAGCAAAGGTGCAAACATCACACACTGGCATTGCTATCAAAGAGATCAACCACTGCCTGTATGCATCTATAGACAGTGATGAATGGCTGACAATAGCTTGTCCATGTTAAAATAATAGTTTCACTCACAACAATTCAGGGACATTCTCTAAAGATGTGGTATTTTAGCACATTTCTGTTAGTGATTTCATTGCGTAATTTTTAGCCTCAAGCCTCTTCCATTTCCACGTGAATACCTGCTCAGTTCTGTGTACACTGAAAGGTCTCTTTGTTTCCTTTCCAGCCATGCCTCTCCCGCCTCTCAATGTGACTGTAAGCCAAGTCACCAGCAGCAATGCCAGCGTGGTCTGGGTGCCAGGATTTGATGGCCGTGCACCTCTCCATTCTTGCACTCTTCAGGTATGGCCTCTCTGCCTTGTGCCCTGCCCTGCATAAATAATTGGACTCTTCTAAGCCACATTTCCTGGGCTATCATTTGCTCTCCCAACATTTTAGCCGTGTTCCAATTCTTACTTCAGAGCCTTAAAACATAAAAACTTAACAGGAGGCAACTCATAGGTGCCAAAGAGCAGGTCATGAGCTTCATGCTCAAAAGCTAGTTGTTAAGGACTGGCCACATTCTCCTGGCCAGCAGGTTATCAGTTGCTTCGTGGCAGCTGCTCCACAGAGGTTATTACACTGCAGCACACGTGGGGCACACAGCACTCTGTGGGAAGTGCCCTGGAGCAGCTGTGGCTGCAGGTGCCCACCCTTCCTGCAAGGAGCAGTGGCCCATGGTAGCTTGTTCCAGGGCAGGTGCCTGTGAGTCCCGTGCCAAAGCAGGCCTGTGCTGTGGGATGCCAGAAGAAGTGCAGGAATTCGCACATACTGATGAATCCAAGGGATGAGTAGCTTGCAGAGTATAGGATGTGGTACAGGAAAGGGAGGAATGATGGAAGCAGAAGGCAGATTAGGCTTTTTGATACAAGATCAGGCCTATTTGCATGTCTCAGAGCAAATTTAAGCCCTGTCTCTAAATTTTGATTGGTTTTCTGTTGCTAAAGACCAGTTCTTCCCAGAAAATCAAGCTTGATACTATTCTGTAGCTCTGCTAGGTGCAGAGTACTCCACATCTGTGAAAAACTGGTCTGCTCCTTGAAGTTCCTGAAAACAATGGTATGTGTCCAACCTCAGGCAGCATTAGTTTCTATCATTGCATACTTAGCTGTAGAATCAGATCAAAGAGCAGGTAGCCCAGTGAGAAAATAAATGGTGATACCCAAAGCAGGCTGTGCAAACACAGCTAGGCACATTCCCCATGGATTTATTTGCCAGGCCCCTATGCTTTCCCTACCTGATTACAGCAGCCTTATGAGCTGGAGTGGAATTTTTATGCAGTCTTGCCAACTATGCAGAGGAGGATTATAAACTTAAGGTATGCTGGAAGCAGTCTAGCTAATTTACTTGTAGTCCTCTTTTTATTTGAGGGGAAACCAGAAGTTTCATGCTCTGATGTTTATTATATTTCTGAAGTAAAGGAAATAATAATTTAGTTTCAACTCACTGGCAGAAAGAACTCCTGAATGCAGCTGGCCCTGGTTTGTGGGTTTTGTTGCTACTTCTGTTCTTTTTTGCAGTTGAAAATACTTTTCTTCCTCTGTTTGACAATGTCAGTTATCTCGGGCTGGAACAGCCTATTCTCTCTGGCTTGCACGCTGCAATGCTAATCATTCCGGGGTTTAAGTTCTCCCTCACTTTTGGCAGGGGCAGGGCTGGGGGATGGGACATGTGGAAAAGAGGCTGAATCAGAGCAGCCCAGTTTCTGTCAACTCAGCAGTCTCTCACCCCTTTTCTAAGCCTTTTCTGTTCTATTTGGGGAGGACAGAGTTCCTGCATTTGAGTCTGGGAGCGGGATAACTTGGCAATGACCCTGCACTGTCAGAAAACTGTGCTTCCTCTAACTCCCACATTGAGAGAGTCTGTGCGAGGCATTGACCTACATTTCCATGTGAAAATGCACATGTTCCTGGCTCCTCATGATTGCACTTGTGCCGGGAGTCTCCCAGAAAGAGAAGGGGGATTGGAAGTTTGCTGTGCTGTTCTGGCACTCAGGCATTGCAGCGGGTGCCCCAGGAGCGCCGTGTTCAGACAAGCAGATTGCCTCTGGGGACAGGGCAGGGCATGGCAGTGTTTTCTGACTGCTAAGCCAAGTTCCAGGTGTGAAAGGGGCAGATGCACTACCACCAGCTCTTGGGAGTGTTGAACAGAAATACATCATCTAGCAGACAGGGTTTAACAAAATAGTTGTCTTGTTTTTTCCGTGCTGCGGGTGACAGTGATAATGACAACAATATGCTTTTCTACTCAGGAAACTTGAGATTCTTCCTTTCTACCAGCCAAATAAACCAGTGTGCCAGAAGTGTATGTGAGAGTGAGCAGAAGGGCAGTGAGAAAGGAAGAAGGGCTGCCATATAAAATACATAAAGTCCAGATGACTTTTTCGCTTTTGTCAGTACATCTTGCTTTTACTCTCTGCTTTGCTATTTTGCATGCACTTGAAGAGAAAGTCTGAGCCTGGGAGCTATGCAGTGATTTCTGCTATTGTTAGTACAAAAGTAGGAGCATTCACTCTGTCTGTACATTAAAAGCACACAGTGATATCAGATTTAAATTAACATTCATGCTGCTTTAGAGCTCGGATTTGGCAACAAGAAAAAGAAAGATGTAGGAGTGGTAAGAAGTTTTTTTCCAGTTTAATTTGAAACAAGTTAGTTGAACCAAGTTAACTATGTCTACCATACCTCTCATCCACTACAAAATTGAAAATATATAAAGTTCTGGAAAAAAGAGTTGAGCAAAAGGTGACAGTAGGCAACAGGCAAGTTGCTCTACTGGTTTTCATTGCCCAGATTTAAACAACCCTCAGAAGCTGGCTGCTACCACTCAAAGTGATAAGCACATTTAGTTTTCTTTAAAGGAATAATAATCAACTGTAGAAAGTGTAACATAGGGAAGGAAATGTTTTAAAATATGGAACCAAATTTTCATCTGGTGGAAAATTTCTGTACTGCCCAAAATGATGTCACTTCATGATTCTTAGTTTGACAAGTCCCATTTCAGTATTTTAAGCACTACTGGTGCTGTATCTATTGTTACACATCCCTAAACTGACAATTAAATGAATTCTTATCCATGTGGACATGTTAGTCATATTGTTTATGGTAACAGTCATCTCGTTTCACTCTTGGCACAGGTATCTGAGTCCCCAGGTGGCCAGGAGGTGTCCACTGAAGTGACCCCAGTGCCGCCCTTCTCCTACACCGTGCAAGGCCTGAAGCATTCCACCAACTACAGCGTCCGTGTGCAGTGCAGCAATGAGATGGGCAGCTCCCCTTTCACTGACAGGGTTTATTTCCAGACCCTGGAGCTTGGTAAGAAACAGCAGACAAGAACAGGACAGCAGTTCTGAACCTGAAAAAGAGACTATTATAAATGTCATTAACTCCTTGCTGCTTCTGCAGTATGGGAAACATTATGCTGTTAGATTGCTAATGCATTCCAAGGGTCTCCCAGAGCAGAACAATAATACACAGTCCCAAGTGGTAGCAGCAATGATGTGTAACACAGGGCTTTACCCAGCCATGGGGTTTCTGCATGCTGGTCCCATTAGCTCTGTGAGATCCGTGGGATCTTGAGAGAAATGAGAGGTGCTGACCTGTCTTCTCCACTTGAAACCACACACAGAGTGCTGGTGGTTTGCAGAAGTTATTCCCTCTCCTGACACCCTCTCTTTTCTGGATGATCTCAGGAAAGAGGGTGAAACTGCCATTTTCAGTGTGGATAGTGCCTTATTTTCCTGCACAAGTGATGGTGTTCTGTTCTCTGCTTTCAGCTCCAAACAGCACCCCTCAAAATATCCATGTTATTCAAAGAGATCCTGGTCTAATTTTGGAGTGGGAAGGTGTGACTCCAGATGTGCTGAAAGAAAATGTCCTGGGATACAGACTGGAATGGATTCAGGATAATGTAACTCAGGTAACAGATTGAGAAGTTACTGAGCCATTGAGCACAGAATTACAGAAGGTTTGTACTAAATTTTCTAGGCATTAAGGTCCCTCATCCATACCAGGGGATTAGTTTACTGACACTGCTTTTGTGTAAATGGATGCATTCTGACATTAGGGAATGCCCCATTATTTGACTTCAAGATATAGGACCATTTCCTCCTTCCTGCCATATTCAGAATTCCTTCACTTGAATGTTCATCTGCAGACAGACCAGTTCTCTGCCATTCCTTGCACAGGCAGGACAACAGAGAGAATCCATTTGTCTGTCTCTGCCTCTTTCTGGGCTGTCCAGCTCAGTACAGGATGTGGGCTTTCTGTCTCCTGTGACCGGGCCTTGGCTTTCCAAATGCTAGCAGCAAAGGTGTATTTAACAAGTGAATTGTTATTGTATTTAACAAGTGAGTTGTGCTGTAAATCACAGAAAGAAGGTTGTGGATTCCTTAGCTTCATTTATAATACTTAGGGAGTTGAAAGGACCCTGACAGGGTAGAAGGCCTTTCATTTATTTGTTGGCATTGACCTTTCCCAGGTATCTATCAGCCTTTGAAGTTCACAGCATTTCTTATGGTTTCTAACTTCCTAATAGATGTTTACCCAGTGCTTATTAATGAAGAGCAACCCTGTAATAGTAGACAGCTAGAGGGAAAAAAGAATTATTTCCTATTTTGTATGACCCATTTCACACTAGGTCAGCGTCATTGACTTTGTGTGATGGTATTTTGAGTTCTCGTTGAATTTACTCTGTGTCAGTGGTGGCAGCCAAATGTTCATGGGTTTGCTGTATGAGGAAGGTCCATAAAACTACTGAAAATATCTTGACCTTGCCATTGTAAGTGAAAATTTGGGCTGAAATTCAGAAGCCATTCAGGATTTGGTCAGCAAGTTAAAACAGACAGACAGATTCCTCCCTTGGATTAAAACCACCAGATGCATTACAGTAAACCACAAGAAGGAGGTATATCTTTTAATAGCAGAAAAAAACCCTATTTCTATAGCAACGTGCATGGGAGGACTTCAAAGGAAGAAATTATTAAACCTCCTATCTCCCTTATGCCTTGGGAAACTATTAGCAATTTTTGGGAAGAGAAACCCAAGACAACCGCCCAAATCTCAGGCAAAACTGAGATAAGGGCCCAGAAGTCACAACTCCCAGCCCTTGTTATAGTGCCAGTGAAGTACATGTTTGGTACTGTTTTGGTTTAAAGGTGAAGTTTTACATTAGATGCCTTTGAAAACAGCTCACTGTTCATTGTCATTTGCACTCAGGGGGAGATGATTGTGCAGGACACAAAAGCCAATCTCTCCATGTGGAATCCTCTCAAAGACCTCATTATCAGGGTGTGTGTGCTGAACTCTGCAGGGTGTGGGCCCTGGAGTGACCTCTTCCTGCTCGAAGCCCAGGAGGTCATGGGTAAGTGTCCACTATTTTCTCCCTTCACTTGGGGAAAAAAGTCAGAAATACTGGGACTGCTGTTTTTTCACAGTATTTTTCTTTCAGTGCTTATTACTTACATGTGGGGTTATACAACAGCACACTTCATCAAGGAGACTAGAAATTCAATAATCTTCAAAGAGCTGGTATAAACAAAACAGCTTCTGGCCTCCACTGTGTCTTCTTCGAACAGGGTTTTACTGTGCTTAGTGCAGAGCAGAAGGGCAGACACAAGAGAAAATATGCAAATTAGGATTTACACAGATTTACACAAGTAAACGTGGCAGAAGACTTCTCCAGAAGAGATTGTCTTCTTTGATTTAATTTTATGACATTCCTGACTAGTTTTAGTGAAGCCTGATTTAAACTGTGGCCACATGGGGGTTCATAATGGTTTTACTGGATGTGTATATGTTAAATCAGTTTAGCTGTCTCCATGGAAAAGCTGAGCTACTGGTAGAAGAGGAAGATGATGGTACAGATGCTGTACCATGCAATCTGGACCATGTGGATGGGTTTGTTGAGAGTAAAGGACATGCACATGTGGAGTGCACTCCTAGTGCTGAAGGGCAGTTGGGCTCACCTGGGGTGATTTCCTGGCTGCTTGTGTTTCCCTGTGAGTGGGAGGTAAGTGGCAGGCAGGCTATGAAGTAAGACAGGATGTTATATGGGGAGATGGATAGAAGGGAGAAGGGAAAAGTTCCTGTTTGTGAAGGAAACTGTAACAGAAGTAAGAGGAAAATGTTCCAAATAAAGATACAGATTGGTGATAAGAAGTCATAGAGGTGTGACTGTACAAAAATTCCACATTCTCCTGAGGTTTTGTTTCCAAGTGGCCGTGGCAGGACAAGATATCTAATTTCTAAGTCTATCTAATATCAAAGTCTCTAATTTCTGATGCTGACCTGTCTGCTGCTGCTACCTTCTCACTCTACATGTCTCTGAGGAATCACATGGACATTGATCTCTCCTGATCTCTCCACGCTGAGGGATGGCAGGGAGACTCAATAGAGGAGTTCCCAAGCATGCCGGAGATGGGGATACAGGTGGAGCAACCAGTAGAGAACTGTATCCTTACTTGCAGTAGTGCATTTAGTGCCAGTTTTAGCATGCACATTACTCAGGTCCTTTGGCAGCCCAGTTCCTGTGACAAAGTCAGCACTGAAGGTCAGGTGTGAGCATGCAGTCACTGTGGGATCAAAGCCCTCAAATTATTTAAAAGAGATTGAAGGGGTGGGAAGGTTCAGAGCTGAACCCACTGAGGTTGGTCACTAGCTCCATCAATTTTTTTCCTCCTATTTTTTGATTGGGTATTTTCTGTGGCACCCAAATACATACAAAAGTATCTGAAAGAACCAGGGTTTCCTTTGGAAAACAGCCATCACTGGCAAGAAGCCCCAGGGAATGTTTAGGGTTTGCATTTTACGGGGAGCTGGAATGGGGTAATCCTGAAAGCACTATATGTTGTTGCTTGATTGTTTTTATTTACAAACCACTTCAAAAAAAGCAGCATCGGGAGTGGTGCTTGTTTTGGCCAAATGCTGTCTGGAAGCACATGTATTTCTTCACAAGTGTAATAGGCTGGAAGTAAAAGTTCACTGTGGAAACACTGACAGGCCTTAAGCAGCAGAGCTGCAGAAAGACTGCAGTTTTGTTTCAGGCCTGGTAGAAAACATAAGTCGCTTCCTTTCCTAAAATAGCAGCCTGGCACTGGTTGCTTTATGTGAGAAATGCCAGGGGTGGTTTCTGCCCAGCTCCCAGTGTGGCAAAAAGGATGACTAAGCTCGTATAAACTTTAAGTCAAATTTGTCATCACAGCAAAGCTAGTGGGAGCTCCACCCTACTTATGCAGAGATCTTGAGTGCTGTTAACAAAGATTGTTTTAATATTTTGAGAAACTTTCTCAGAAGAAACCTCTTTTTTCATGGCAGAGTGAGGAACAGAGTGGTGTAATAGCTTTTTCCTATCTGTAATCTTCACAATTTTAGGCAGAAGACTCTTGGATTATGTTCTTTGCACACTTTTGAAATATAAACTTTTTATGAAATAAAAGGGTCCATCATCCGAGGGCTCCTAAATACTCTTCTAAACTCTTCTAATAATACTGAATTCTCTTCGCCTGGTGCAGTCTTAAGGCATGTGCTTGTTGAAAAAGGGGTTGCAGGAGATGGGAGAGAGAGTTGAGAGAGGAGAGGCAACTTGTGGGCTGTAGCCTCCTCTCAAACTCAGTGACACGAGAGGGAAGCAAGGATGTGTGGGGCAGAGCAGGAGAAGCAGTGAATTTCAACATTCATTTCTATTTCTGGCACATTTGCTATAAACTGTGAGATGGGCTTCTGATTCCCAGAAGTTTAGAAACAGGGAGAATAATTTATTTTAGTTTTATTTTCATCCATACTCCTTTTGGAGGGGCTCCCCAGAAGTTAACCTAAATCCCTGCTCTCTCACCAGACAGAGACTAGAAAAATAAGCCAAGAGAGGTTTGTCTCACCACAGGGAGAAGGAAGCCTTATTGTTAACTATGAGAGAGGACCTTTCTCATCAGTGTTGTTAGCTGTTTCTGCCCTGATTGTTAGGCAGAATCACACCAAGTGAATGCCTTGGGAATAGTGGAGAGGGTTGGAGTTACCTCTGGTTTTTTTGAGAAAGACAGCTTCTGTTTCTGATCTCTCCCTCCTCATAAACAGCCTTGAAGGCTGGGTTGAAAATTGCAGCAAGAGGGAGTATCATAAGCCCCAGAGCCTGTAAAGCCTTCTGGATGGTAAAAGAAAATGTGAGTCACTGAAGGAGATAAGATGCTGGAAAATAAGTACTGAGAATCTGATAATTTGCTTCAAGTGGAGAAGTACTAGTCTGCTTCCTCCTTTTGTCTACAATTCTGTGTCCTTAAGCTCTACCTATTTATTAACCAATACTACTTCTTTAAAAACCTGGATGATAAGGCTCCTCCATGCAGCTGTTAATCAAGCCTCAGGAGCCTCTTGCCTGCCAGGACTCTGCCAGCAAGGGTTGTCTGACTATTTTTCATATGCATCTGTGCAGAGATCCATCCAAATTCCAGCCCATTAACCTAACACCTCTTTTAAGAACAGGTTTATTTTTACTGTCATGACTTATATCAGGATTACTTACATCATCAAAGATGATTCTTCCTTGCCTTCAGGTAAAGGGCAATCAGCTGCTGAGGGTGAGCAAGTGAGCATGAAGATGAAGGAGGTGCTCAGGGACCTGGTACCTTTTCTTGTTAGCTCTTAAACCATTTGGAATGAGGGCCATCCTAGATTTTAAAAAATCCATTCAAATTCACATTTAATCCTTAGTAATTGTATTTGGAGAAGAAATCTCTCAGGGAGTTGGATTAATTTATCATTTTTTGCCAGGCATACATAATATTCTTTTTATTCAGAACTGTATTGCTTATCTTCCTTGCCTGACAGCTTGCTCAGCTTGGCAGTGTCTCCATTTCTTCTGTAGACATTTTGTAGTCAAAAGTATACATATTCTGGGAGCAAATATTCTTTTCTTTGGGGAGAGACATTGAGAAGCTGCAACCACCAAACAACATTGTAAAGTTACAGCTAATACCAAGTCCCTCATGATGCTTCTCTTTCTGGGAGGGGTTAGAGGAAAAGTGTAAATATTTTAAACCATATTGCCATGAGGAAATTGTCCTTCTCTGCTGTCTTTCAAAATGTTGCCTGGCTGACATTCAGGTAGTGCTGTGTTACCTGGTCAAGGTTCTGGTCTGTCTCAAACAGGGCAGGGTGAAACCCAACACAGAATGATCATGCTGAGGAACCTTCTTGTCCTGAGGCTCCAGTTTGAAGCGCCCCAGATCATGAGCTCATGTGAAATAATATAATCTGGTGCAGCACCTGTTACATTCTCAAGGCTCAAAGCCAGTAGTTTCTGACAACTAGATGGTTCTGCTCTGCCTTTGCTGTGAGAAAGAGCTCGTTTGCCTGATGATTGGCTGAGTACCTGAGTATGATTGGCATACCTGTTTATGCCAAATTCCAGTATACAAAGATCCACCATCCAGCAGCATGGCTTTCCCATTTAAAATCTAAAGGAGAAATTGGTCTGTTTAACATTAGCAGTCTTATGTTTTCTGACTGGTGTTTTCTCCATCATCTAGGTGGCCAGAGACAACCTCCATATGGGACATCCTGGGTTCCTGTGGCACTGGGCATTCTCACAGCTCTGGTCACAGCTGTTGCCCTGGCTCTTATTCTCCTTCGAAAAAGAAGAAAGGAAACTCGGTTTGGGTAAGGGAGTTTCTCCTTGTGCTGGTTAGAGAGATCTCTGCTTTCTCTTCTGTTGTGGTTTCTGACTCAATTATTTTTCAAAATAATTTGGCTGGAGTACTTTTGGCAGTTTCTTTGAGTAACTGTATTGGTTGTTTTTTTGTTGGAATTTTTTGGGGGGTTTGTTGTTACTGGCTTTTTCCCATAGTTTTGAGGTGCCTGCCTTTTCTTCAAAATGACACCACCAAAAATACAGTAGAAAAAATGTTACGTTAATAGCAATGCCTTATTAGACTATACAAATATAAACTCTATGAAGGTAATTCTTAGCACTGCTGCTTAAGAGAAAAGATCCACAGATGAAATATCTGTATTCTTATGGTCTGAGCCCTTTATCCCATGCTGGTTTTCAGTCTATCAGCTGATTATAACTTCCTGACTGCCCAGAACCTCTGGATTCCCAGTAAAGTTTCCTGTCCATCACCTCTGACTCTTGGCTGTGGTTTGCTCCCTACTGCAAACAAGGTTCCCTCTCTTTCCAGTCTCCCAGACCTCCCTGTCATAGCAGCATCTCTGCTCCTATGACTCCTGCAACCAGCCCCGACCTGCAGCTTCTCCCAGGCACTTGGGAGGAGTGATTCCCCTGTTTTGGAAGGCTGTAGGTGCATCAGCAAAGCAGCATAAACCCATTGTTTCTCCTCTCCAGAGACACCCTCTTTAACAAAACAGTCTGCAGAATTTATATGGCAAGGGGGGAGAAACCATCCATACTGTTCAACACACACTTCTAGAATTGATTGGCCCGTGTAATCATGGTTCTGTGTGTCTTTTCTGCCTTCTAGCCATGCCTTTGGCAGTGTGGTTGGCAGAGGGGATCCAGCAGTCCATTTCAGAGCTGCCAGGTCTTTCAACAGGGAGGGCCCAGAGCTCATTGAAGCAACATGTAAGTAAAATGACCTGAGTGATTCTGCCTGGGAAGCTGTGTTCATGCATTTACAATGCTCTCTCTGTTTTCACTGAAACTGATGTTTCTTGATAAAAAACATGGGATTAATTTACAATGAGGCTTAGACACTGTGAATTGCAGAGGTGAAAGGCCAGAATGGCTGTTTCCATACCAATTACATAGCACTTGCTAATTACAGCTACGGTCATTATGTATATTAATGCAAGACATAAATTCACCACTCCCTTGCCCCAGTTTCACAATACAAGGACTCCTTCAACTGGAATATAATCCAGTGGTGAGATAAATATGGCTGAACAATATTAGCAGGACTTTTTAAATTCAGTATGCTGAGCTGTGCTACAAGCATGAACCAATCAATCAGTCTTGGAAAGCAGGAATTAATTACTTATCAAAGAGGAGATTGAGTTCCAGGAATGGTCAGATGATCCATTAAGGTGATGCATTTCTGTCTCCTGGTTCAGGAAGGGCATGGCTCTCTGTGGCAGCACTGCTTAGCTGGGGTAGGATGATGCTCCAGTCACTAATTAAAATGGTGCAGCTCCATCAGCTAAAATTAAGTTGTGTGAACCAGTGTCTATCAGTGGCCCTTCAGATTGGATTTGGTCTTCTCAGCATTCTTTACATTATTTCTGTAATCCTGTTGATCTTGGAGTGTTTAATGGTGGTATTATCACACCCTCTCCCTTTAAGTACTGTAAGTACATTTTCTGATGGTTGAAAGTTACTGGCCATTTGTCTGAGGTGAGGCTAGAGGGCATGGAAGGGAATTCTGCCCTTTTCCCTGCTTACAGTGTGGGAATCAGATTGGAGATGGAGATTAGAACAGATGACTCTTAATGTTGTGACAGAATATTTAAATATCTCTTATTTGATGCTTCATTTGTTTTGTTGTTTGGTTTTTTTCCAGTGGAGAGTATAGGGATCAGTGATGAGTTGAAGACAAAACTAAAAGATGTCTTAATCCAAGAACAGCAGTTCACCTTGGGAAGAATGTTGGGCAAGGGTAAGAACCAAAACTGAACAAGGCTTTACATTGAAAATCCCATTTGTGTTAATTTAACTATTGAGTAGGAAGAAGCAATTAAAAGCAGCCTGTTTTCTCTCCAGCTTGTAGATGGAAATTTAAATGGAACTATCCCTTCCGCTGGGATAAAACATTTCAGGGGTTTAGCATAACTAAGAGGATATTGGCTAAGCCATTCCTGTAATATGGCTCTACACAATCATGAACTGCAGCCTATGCTCAGCTTTCCAAAGCAGTGTTAATTCACTAGTGATGTGAACTTCTTGCAGAAATTTAAACAAAGGAATATTCAATTAACATTCCCCTTTTCCTTTTTCTTTATAAGACTAGTTTTATTGCAGGGTTTTTTGACCCTTTCCCACAGGGAGCATTCTTCCCCTCCATCCCTCCTAGAACAAATGTGTTTCTTTCAGAGCAGGAAGATGACCTTCCTGCAGAAGTGGTCTCAGAGGGCTTAACAATGCTAAGTAATCAAACAGCTGTGTCATCTGTTAGTGTTAGCTCTTGGTTAGTTTCTGGGATCCTACTTCAACCCTCTTGGGCTGCTCCCATGACAGGTAAACTGAAATTGGCTGCAGAGGGGCCCCAGGGCATGGCCTTGGTGTGGGGATGCCAGCTGGCAAGACCTGGTCTGTGTTGTCAGCCCCACTGCCACAAGCCCAGGTCACATGTTAAAACATGACATAACTGCATTATCTTGGGCTCTGCTGGCTCTACAGCTCCATAGTATGGGAGCAGCACAAAATACCTTTGTTCCTTCCCATTTTCCTGATTTGTGGTCAGATCCACTGCTCATGGTTTTTGTGAAGTAAGCACATGCCATAGAGTAGTGAAGGACACTGGTGAAGAGCCAGTGGGAAGATAATGCTTCTGGGGTAGGTGTCCTGAGTGCCATATTTTGCTTCCTTCTTTTCAGTGTCAGAGTTCCTCGTACTAATGCACTGTGGGTGGGATAAGCAGTTACAAAATTAGGGAGAGCAAATCTAGAGCCAGATCTAATGCAAAGAGGCTGTTAGGCTGTGGTATAAAGCCTCATTAGGCTAAATATTTGAAAGAGGTTTTGGCCTGTTGCATTTCCTCTTAACTCATTAGAGGACACACCTGGGCAAAATACTGCCTTCTGTGAATCAACATATCACTCACACACAAGTAGATGCTCTGTTTTCTCTGGTCTCCTGTGATTCATAGAAGTAATTCTCTGAGTTTTGTGTGATAAGGCTGACTGTGTCTCAAATGGTTGAGCCCTGGCACTATCACTGAGCTCTGATGGCCGTCAATACTAAGAGCTTCCTCAGCCATCCCATCCCCTTACTGCTCCAGCAAAGAGACTCCTCTCTGAACAGAACCTCACTCAGACTCATCCCTCATGATTTGGCTTCCCCAGAAATGTCTGCCCAGCCTAAACTCTGTCTCTGCATCATCTGTCTGGTCAGGAATTGCTTTTTTCCCTTCTCATTTTCCTTTGCCTTCTGGACTGCCAGCACAGTGAGCTCTGTCTACTGGTAGTGGTATCTCTTCTAGACACACATGTGCTGAAAGCTGCTGTCTGGAACTGCAGAATGAAAAACAGAGCATTTCTTATGGGTACTCAGCTTCTTTGCCAGTGACCCCTGAAGTGAACCTGCTGTGAATCATACTTTCTTCACAAGAAGCTGTTCCCTCACTGCCTACTCTGATAATTTTGCAGGAGAGTTTGGGTCAGTTCGAGAGGCACTACTGAAGCTAGATGATGGCTCTTTCCAGAAAGTGGCAGTGAAGATGCTGAAAGGTATGTGGGAGCAGGGCTACCTGAATTACTCAAGAAAAGAGAGCTTGGAAAGATTAAATGTTGTCTGTCCTATTCTCAGCAAATATCCCCTGGTGCTCTTTATTTTTCTCTGAGCTTCCCACTCAGCCACTGTGCCCGTGTTGTCTCCCATCCCTTTCATGTCAGTCTTTTTGTAGTGGAAGCTCTTCAGGAAAGGACCTATACCACCTACTTGCTTCTACAGGACATAGCACATGGTGAACGCAACCAAAACCACTCCATCATGTAGCACAGACAGTTCAGACAGGTCTGCTTTGCCCTGATAATTCAGCAGTGAAAGAACAGTATTCCTGCAAGCACATAGCCTGGAATAAACAGAAGAGTGTCTGGGCTGAATGCAGTGACAAGCCAACTCATCTCAGTCAGCACATTTGACTGAGCAGCCCAGCTCCCTTCTGATTTGCCATTTGGTGAGTGTACATAACAAGGGCAACTAACAGGTAGAAGTCTGTAACAAGAAAAGCAATTAAGAGATAGGTATAAATCAAAGGAAATGTGCATATATCTGTGTTTATATATGTTAACCTATGTTATTTGATCCCTTTTGCCTGTAAGGCAAAAATTAACTGTGACTGACTGAAAGCAAACTCACTTATCTCTGGAGCCCAGTTTGCTGTCACAGAATAACAGGCTTGTACTAATACACTTAGTACCATCTAGTGTAACTTGTATCATTTTATCCAGCTTTAACAATAATTCTAATCAGCTTGCAAGCTTCTGTGTAGTCAGATGTCTCCCTTCAGGCATCTAACTAAGGAACAATCTGTCAGCCTCCAGAGGCACCTTCCTTTCTTCATTGACTGTAAAAAGGGAATCTCCTTTTGTCTTCTGAATTGTATTGAAATGACTTGCCTAAAGTAGGTAATGTGAACACTCCCCTACAGGTCTGAGTCTGATCTTGCAGCAGGACTGGAGGACTCTTGCTAAATTCAACAGCAGCAGTGGTGGGAGTAGTCGACTGGGATACTTCTAGATTATATATATATATATTTTCATAAATCTGGAGTCATAGCAATGAGAAATAATTTACTTCAGAATTTTGCTGATGTACATCACTGCTGAATTTGGTCCAAGCTATCCAGTAGTGTGGTTATTTAAGAAATCTTAGCTCTAGTGCCTTTCAAGACTCAATCATGCTAAGAGACATAAAGGCATTTACCTTCATGGCTTCCTTGTCAGAGATTAATTGGGCCCTGTTGTGCCAGTCACAGGCTCTGCCATCTCCTCAGTTTCAACATTTTCTTTCATTTGCATGATGTCTCCTCTCCCTGACATTTGTAGTTTAGGTTCTTTTACCTAATTAATTCTTAGTCTTTAACCCTCACACGGTTTGCACAGCTTCCAAGGAAAGTTCTTACTCAGAAAAAGCTGCTAACCAGTGGCTCTTTACCAAGAACCAATTTACCAGATGTCCCTGATATGTGCTTACTGCTGCCCATCCCAGGAGAGTGTCAGGCTCTGCTTTGTTGTAAAATGGCTCATCTAGCTATAGGTCTGAGGAGATGTGCTGTGCCACAAAGAACAAGCTTCTGACAATCACTATATGTAATGCACCTTGGAGCCACCTACAAAGAAAGAAAACTCACAGTCCCTTTTTCCAGCTGACATCTTCACCTCTACTGACATTGAGGAGTTCCTGCGCGAGGCTGCCTGCATGAAGGAGTTTGACCACCCTCACGTCACCAAGCTGATCGGTAAGGCAGCGCTGCTGCTCATGCCACAGAGCTCCTCCTGCTCCTGCATGATCCCACACAGCCCCACTCCCCCCAGCAGGGCTGCTGCAGCCTCCTCTGTGCTGCCTGGAGTGCTGTGCAGGCCAGCACTGCTCCTTCCCAGGGGCTTGGAGTGTGTGCAATGCTCTCCACACCTGCCCTCACACACCACAACAGCCATCTCCTCTTTAAGCTGGTTCTTTGGCTCTTGCAAATGCATCAGGGAGACTTTGGCTGGCTGAGACGTGTCTGAACTGCTGTGAAATGTGAACAGGTGGGCAGGTAGGCTATAAATGGGAGGAAGATTGTGCCTTTCCAAAATACTGAGTAAGAAGCAAGACATTCATGGGTAGACACTTTGGAATGCAGGTATTTTCCATAATGTGGAGATTGCTTTGCAGAGCCTGGGCTTGGGGCTGTCTGGTCTGGAGTGATCCTAGAAGCATTTATAGTTGGTCCTGCAAGGAGAGCTGAGAGGCTCTAGGCTCTTAGTACAGCCTCTGGAGCAAACAGGGTTAGAGGCATCTTACCACCTGGCACAAAGCCACAGAAGCTTGGAGCATGGAATCTACCCACCAAAACTGCACATTTTCCTCCAGATCTGTCAGAGAAAGGCACAGCAGCCTGTAAGATTCCTCCTGGGAATAATCTATTTGCTAACACCCCTTTGCTGTGTGTGTCCTCACCAGGAGTCAGCCTACGAAGCCGTCCCAAGGGCCGTCTCCCAATTCCCATGGTGATCCTGCCCTTCATGAAGCATGGAGACCTCCATGCTTTTCTGCTGATGTCAAGGATTGGGGAAAACCCATTTGTAAGTCTGTCTTACTGTAGAATTCCTTCTGGGAGGTTAGGGATTTTCAGAGAATGTATTTGGAGCAGCTCAGGATTGGTGTCCCAAAGGCACTGGCAGGTGATTGGATTTTAATACCAGGGGAAGTTGTGAGATGTGGTCTTAAAGTATTTAATTCCATGCATGCTGGGGACCAGCTCCTCCATCCCATCCCATCCCATCCCATCCCATCCCATCCCATCCCATCCCATCCCATCCCATCCCATCCCATCCCATCCCATCCCATCCCATCCCATCCCATCCCATCCCATCCCATCCCATCCCATCCCATCCCATCCCATCCCATCCCATCCCATCCCATCCCATCCCATCCCATCCCATCCCATCCCATCCCATCCCATCCCATCCCATCCCATCCCATCCCATCCCATCCCATCCCATCCCATCCCATCCCATCCCATCCCATCCCATCCCATCCCATCCCATCCCATCCCATCCCATCCCATCCCATCCCATCCCATCCCATCCCATCCCATCCCATCCCATCCCATCCCATCCCATCCCATCCCATCCCATCCCATCCCATCCCATCCCATCCCATCCCATCCCATCCCATCCCATCCCATCCCATCCCATCCCATCCCATCCCATCCCATCCCATCCCATCCCATCCCATCCCATCCCATCCCATCCCATCCCATCCCATCCCATCCCATCCCATCCCATCCCATCCCATCCCATCCCATCCCATCCCATCCCATCCCATCCCATCCCATCCCATCCCATCCCATCCCATCCCATCCCATCCCTGTATTCCCCATCCCTGCTCTGTAAAGTGGCAGCAAACTTTGCATTTTTGTCATGTGCTTGAAAGCCTTTGGGAATAGAACCTAAACTGTTATTTCTTACAGAACTTGCCTGTTCAGACACTCCTCAAGTTCATGATTGACATTGCCAGCGGGATGGAGTACTTAAGCTCAAAAAATTTCATACACAGGGACCTTGCAGCTCGGAACTGCATGTAAGTGATTAATGAGTTTTTAATGAAAAGAAAGACCAGAGTGGGTGAGAGAGGGATAAAAAATCTTTTGCATGACAGAAGTGTCAGGGGTCCTGCCTAAGAATGCTGATGCTTGCATTAAGTGACAACAGACATAGGGGAGCCATAGTCATTGTGGTGGGGTGTGTGGTGGTGCTGCTGGGAGCAGGGAGCAACTCCTAAAGTCCCACTGATCTTTCAAACAGGCCCTTTTTATAATGAACTTTTCTGTCATTGGTTTGCAGATAGAGTTTCACAGAGTTGATTACAGTATGTGTTTCTAATTAGCCACTCCAGTGGTTGTGTGTCAGCAAAGGCTATTTGTTCCACAATGTCAAGCAACCAGCAGGAGGGAATGGGTTTGGCTGTGTTAGGAGAAAAGAACTTCCATTGTATGATGAAGTCTGTATTTCTGGTATCTATTTTGAGGACTTGATTATCACAATATAAGAACTGTAGTTTCCTTGAAAGCTTGTGGAGAATGCCTCTAAAAATATTTGCATGGTGAACACACCATATGATCCCACTTCACGGTTCTTGACACCAAACTACCTTGACTGCTTTGAAGGAAAGAAAAGTCCTTTTTTTATCTTTTCCACTCTGCTTCTTCCCTGAGAATGGAGTATGGAACAGCTCATTGTGACAGCAGTACTCTGCCTCTGAACAAAACCACAACAACCAATAAAATCCACAATGAGATACAGATTTCCAAAGGCGTTTCAATGTCCAGATGTACAGGCAAAAGAGCCTGATAGTTATGATGAAAAATGATGGATTAGCCTGCTTTGGCATTTATGAGAAACCCAGACTGATTTTCTGTTTTTGTAGACATCCTCCAGAGGAAGCTGAATGGCTATTTCAGCACATTTTCTGGAGAAGCAGTGAGTTCTTTATGAGGCCTGGGAGCATGAAGTTTGTGGCCTTTACTTGGACTGTCTGCCAACATGTATAGGTTTAAGTGGGTGACAGAGCAATTCAGACCATTAACCAGGCTTGGAGAGATGTTGCAGATCTAGCAGTTCAAGCAGTTTTAACAGGCAGTCTAGGCAATCACCCTATGATTTTTTTGATTTCCAGTATGGGGTGCAGGTCTTGGTGATAGCAGTGAGCATTGCAGATGTCCTCTGATAATCTTGGAAACGGAAGGTATCCGAGTTTGCTTTGTGTAAGAGTCTAGACCATCTGAGCCTATCCACTTCCTTACTTCCTTAGTCATGATTAGTGCCCTGTTAGTCTGAAGGAACTAGTTTGAGACTACTAAGCTATTTCACATTGGTCACCAAGTAGATGAAATCATTCTCCTTCTGTGTAATACTTGGTGAGCTGTATACCTTTTTTTATTTTTTGGATTTTTGGGTATTTTTTTGTCTGAGGTAGCCAATAAATGCTTTCCTTTCCTCATCTGTGAAAACTTTCCCATAGGTTGGATGAGAACATGAACGTGAGTGTCGCAGACTTTGGACTTTCTAAGAAAATCTACAGTGGAGACTACTACCGCCAGGGCTGTGCCTCCAAGCTGCCAGTGAAGTGGCTGGCTCTGGAAAGCCTGGCAGATAATCTGTACACAACGCACAGCGATGTGGTGAGGTTTGCTCCGGTGCCCTGGGGACCACTTGTATTCCTGCTGGAGTGGAGGATTCCCACTGAGGGTGGGAAAAGGCCCTGGTGATAGGAAAGAGAGTTCACCTTGTGTTTGAGGGATGATGTCAGAACTTAAGGCTAAAAATATAGGAGTGTTTAATGGAGAAGACATCAACCCTTTGAAGGTGACATTTGAAATGTGTGTGACCCACACACTTAGGCACAAGTGCAGCAAAGGTGCTCTGTGCTGCAGAAGGCATTGGTGGAACTCTGTAGATCTGAATACGTCAATGCTTACACTCCCCATATCTTTGCCCCTGGGGAGCAGGGCTAAACCCATTCATCTGAAATTGTTACTTATTTTCCTTTTGGGATTTTTTTTTCTGGTACCATCTTCGCTCTTCCTTGCTGCCTTTTGATCTATTTTCACACTAGTTGTGTCCTTCAGTGCTGTGGTCTTGCCTTTCCAGTTGTCCCTGTCACGGTGTCCTTGAAGAGATAACCAAGAGTGCCTTGTAATGTGGCTGCTGTGTTGCCCAGCCATTGCTGCATCCACTGCACACTGGGTTTAGTGATTGGTGATCACTAGTTAAGCCAGGTTACAACAAGCATTGGACAGGGGTTTGCTTATAAAAATAATAACTTTTTGCACCTCACAAACCTTGCAGTTGAGTTGAAAAGTACAAGTATGGCTGTGTGGTGTAGAGCAGAAATGAATGTGAGCCATAAGGGGGGGTTTGTTCTTGCCCTGCTTATTGGCTAAACTCTGCTTTCTCTTGTGTCTGTACATTACTAGAAACTCAGAATCTGGTGAAATGAATTAAGAAACTGATTTGTGAGCCCCAAACCAAAATATTCTTCTATCTGGGAATCAAAAAATTGATACCACATACCTTAAAGAACCTAAGTAGGAAAGGTCTGCAGGTGGAAGACAGGAGTAGCTCCAAATCTTCCCCTGCTCCACTGCAGGATGGGGCTGGACAGGGCCTTCAGCTGTCTCCTAAGATGATGTGCCAGCACCAGAAGCATCTGGTGGGTCATTTCTGTTTTGTAGCTAGAATTTGGATAGTCCTTGCATCACTGCTGCTCAGATGACATTACCCAGCACAGCCTGAGCATACTGAAAGCAAGCCCAGCGAGCAGGGAACGGTCTGTTCACTTGTTCTGTGTGCTGTTCTCTTTCAGTGGGCGTTTGGGGTGACCATGTGGGAGATTGTGACCCGAGGGCAAACCCCTTATGCTGGCATTGAGAATGCAGAAATCTACAACTACCTCATCAGTGGCAACAGGCTGAAGCAGCCCCCGGAGTGCCTGGAAGATGTGTGAGTACTTCCTCACCCTGCTGACATGATTTTTTGAGGAATTTGGCACGCTGGAAGGAAACAGAGGCAGCTGGCTGGGATGCTGATCTGAATCTCTCCACTTTCCAGTACACAGAGCCATTCACTAGAAAGTCCCTGGGTTAGCTACTAGATATTCTTTGCTGGCAGAGCTCCCAGGAACCTGTGGTATCTACACAAGCAGCTAACTTGGCTCAATGGTTTCAACAGGGTCAACATTAGCAGTTCTTGGCTTTGTGGAACTGTAATTGTGTTTCCAGAATCACTGAACCCTGGCTTCTCAGGCCAACATCTGAGCAAAGGGATGAGTTCCATGGCACACCCTGAAAGATGAATAGAGAGGCAGTCTAGCAAGACTACAAGGAAACTGGATTGCAGAGGCAGTGGCCTGCATGTGTCATTCAAAGGTTTGCCCAGTTTTGAAATTTTGATCTACTACCCTCAGAAATAGCAGGCTGAAAGAGAAGAGAGCAGGTGGGACAAACTAAGGTTGTGTAGATCAGTGTCCCACCTTAAATTACATCTAGGAACAAATCCAGGACAATCTTGAAGATTCTGGTTGCAGACATTTTCAGACTTACAGGAAGGACCTAGATAGTCCACAGGGCAGCAGGCAGCCACATGCTGCAGCCTGTGCTCCTGCCTTAATCCTGCTGCCAAGGGTTCACTCGTGGCCAGAAGGTCACAGGAAATGTTTGCTCAGGAACCCTTCTTCCATGAGTGGTGGTTGGAGGTTCCTGGTGTCCTCACATGGAGCTGGGATCCCCCAGGGAGTGTCACCATAACTTATCCCAAAGTAAAACTTGCCTTGCCTGGACAAGATGAAATCATTTCACTGAGGGCCCAAGCAAGGCTCTGTGTGTTGTGCCCAAAGCAAGATATAACTATGAGCACTGATTTTAGTGGTCTAAGGCCTCTTTCCTCCCTCTTCCCTCCTGCTCTGATAGTGGATTATTTAATGTAGCTGCTTTCACCTTTCCCTTTTCTCCTACATAGGGAATAATCTGTACTTGTGTTACTAAAGGTGAACACTTTCATCTTCTCAGCAGTACATTTTTTACTGAATACAGTTATATCACTGCTTAAATTAATTGCACATCTGCATCATGGCTGCTCTGAGGAGCTTTGGTTGTGGAGCTTATGGCTGTAAGATGTTAGAGATGCAGAAAGTAGAGAAGATACTCACAAACCTACTAGATAGTCACTGGAGAAAAATGCATCAAAAACTATTGAAAAAGTACAACCATCTTTTGTGAGGTGCTTGAGCTACAGGTTATTGAGACCTGAGAGAATATACCAGAAAAGTCTCACTACATGCTCAGCCTCAGCTTACATGCTTTCCCCAAGTGTTGCTACTGGACTTTGTCAGGCACAGGGTACTGGGGCAAAGGGACCTTTGAGTTGATTCAGCATAGCCAATCTTTTTCTACTTTTCCTTCAAATGGATTATTCAATGGATAGCAAAGGTAAAAGCAAGTGTTTAATTTGGTTGCACAGAACTGGAAGTTTCTGTTTTATCTGCAGCATTTATAGTCGTTTCTACTGTTTGTGAGGGATGTAAATCAGGATTAAGACAACTGAACCATAGAAGCTTTCTGTAAAAGTAGTGTGAGATCAGAAACAGTCTTGTAAGTCTGATCGCAAGGAATACAAAAAGTAAAATAAAACCCATCATGAAATGCTTTATTTCCCAGTAAAGGCCACATCAGATTTTTTGTTCCATTTACAAGTTCAACTGAGGTTCATTTGTATGCAGTGTTTTTCAGTGCCAGCACTGTGCTTTGTTCCCGTTCCCTGCAAAACTGGCAACAATAACAGCATAGGAGTGCAGCTGCCAGTCTTGTGGGTGATGCATCAAGAGGAGCAGGACAATGGCTCTGGCCGTGCTCCAGCACGGCCCTGCGGCCGCGGCCCGGCCGGTGGGAGCGCGGCCAGCGCCGACACCGAGCTGGGAGCTCAGGGCACTGAGCTCTCTCCCCTTGCCCAAGCACGGGCCTGCTGAGCCAGGGACTGTCCGCTCATGCTGGCCCTGGGGCGCCAGAGCTGAGCTGGCTGCGTTTGACTGTAGGAGGAAAGCTGCAGGACGGGACCTGGTAATGGCCCTGTCTTCTGCACTGGAGTGGCACCTTTGTAGTTGAAGGCCATTTCAGCATCCCTCTTCCAGCACTGAAGCTGTTGCCCGTTCTTTAACAGCCCTCTAAACAAACCCAGGGTGCCTTTTTCCAGTCCTGTTGACAACCTGTCAGGCAGCAGCAGCAGCACACTTCCGTTGCTCTGGGAGCTGAGTTAACATGGCATGAAAGAAAGGATACTCTGGAAATAACATGCACCTCCTGCAATTTAATCTTTGTTTTCTTCCTGTGATTTATCTGCTCTTGAACTAGAATTTGGAGGGACAGCTTCAAGCTGTGGCAGAGGTTGTGAGGGTGCTTTTTGTGAATAAATTCAAAAACTATTACTCGGTGATGTCACACTCAAAGTCCTATTCTAGCTCCCTAGAGACAGCAGAACAAGGGTTTTACCAGGAAATTCAGCATGCTTTGGCAGGGCTTTTGGGTTTTTGGTACCATCTAAATAACATTTTTGACCAAAGGGAGAATGCCCTTAAAAATGAGAAGAAACAAGAAATTACACCCATAATGGCCATCCATGCTGTATCACCTGTGCCAGGCCAAAGCTGACAGTTTTTCGGGGAAGTGTCTGTGTTTTTTAGGCTTCACTGCCCAGAGCCCCTCTTCAGAGGTGCAGAGCATGGCTGCTTCACTTCTCAATGTTCTTGTCTCCCTCTGTTTTGCAGCTATGATCTCATGTGCAGATGTTGGCATCCTGAGCCCAAGCTACGGCCCAGCTTTGCAGTACTCCGCTCCCAGCTGGAAATGATTCGCGGGAGGATGTCCACACTCTCTTCCAGTCAAGATCCTCTCTATGTCAACATTGGGAAGGACAAAGAGGCATCTGCAAGTGAGCCTGCCCTGCACGCCTCCTTTGGAAACATAGATGCTGAGGAGACTGTTGCTGGGGCAGCTGCTGCTGTCACAAGTGACTATCGCTATATCATGAGCCCCTTGTGCCTTGGAGATGATGCTGAGGGTGAAAGGCATCCAGATGGACAAGAAGGGGAGGACAAAAGCCTTCTGTATGAGCTAGAGACAGAAGGAGAGAAGAGTTGCTAGCCTGTACATAGCAGTGACACCCTGCTTCCCTGGGACTGGATGTGTGCAGCGTGGTGCTGTCTCCTGGGGCTCTGATGCCGGTTCTGGAAGAGCTTTGAACAGCACTGGCCAGGGCTCTTGGTCAGCTTCTGTAGCTTTCACCACCCTTGTGGGCTGCAGAGGCAAGTAGCTTGGAAGAACTGCAACCCCAACAACCCCTTGGATATAGAGAGGGAGGCAGTAGGGTTACAGGTTGACCACATCCTGCTGAAAGGAGTTCAGAGCTAAGGCAGCAGTCGGAGTCTGTGCTCTGCTTCTTCTCACTGAGTGCTGGAGCAGAGCTGAATACACCCTCTGTTCAGTCAGTGCTTGCTCTTGTGTAGATGTTGTCTTCAATCCTGGCTGCGTGACTTTGGGACTGGTACCCCTGAAAACTCTAGTGGGTATTTATATTGTCATTCAGGACAAGAGGGCAAAATTCCCCTCGTGCTCACTCAGCAGTACTGCCTAGACTTGTTGCCTACCTCAGTGGTTCTCAAACTGATCAGCGGATCTGCTCCTACCCAGCACTGAATTTGAACATCTGGTTCATTTCATGCGGTGACATTTGCTGCTTCCTCAGTCCAGGGCTCTTTTAAGAGTTTCAGACATTTTGGTGAGCAAAGAGATTAGAAAAAAAAAATGAAAATCCAGCATTACTCTTCTCCCCATGTATCTTTTTTTTATGTCTTTCTTTTTCTTCTGTTTGATGCCAGTTCAGGCCTGACTAGACTTGCAGCTGACATTAAAATGCAAAGGGAGGGAGAGCAGCTGGCTTGTGTGAGGGCAGAATCCAACTTCAAAGGAATGGAAAGGAAGCAGTGTAGAGAGGATTTTACAGCAGTATGGGGAAACAGTGTTAATTAATGCTAAGTGCTGCCCTCCAGGAGAGGAAGAAGACTGAGATACAGAATGGTGACTTGCTCAGTTTCAGCAGGAGCGGGATTCAGCATTTGCTTCAAAGTTTGATTATCTCTATCATTCTCTTTATTAGCCCTATATCTTCTTCAAATAATGAAGAACTGTAGCTGCTACAGTGACATGTGAAATCAATTTCAGGAAGATGTGTGTTGAGGGGAGGGATCAACTGGAAGATTTCTTTCTGAAGAGAGAGGCCTCGTGATGAAAAAGCTTGAGAACCACTGGCCTTCCTATTTAGGAGGCTTTTTGGCATGCTGTAAAAGTCACATAAAACGTGGAATAGTATCACTGCAGCCTTCCAGACAGGGCAAAATTAATGGGTTTGCTCTTTGGGTTTTGTTTTGTTTTCCAATCAGCATGTCTGACTCACTGTAACTGCAAGTGCTTGTGTGGTTTTTAATAATTTAATATTTTACTGTAAATCAGCATTTGTTTTGTGCAGTGGTTCCCAGCCAGGAAGTGCAGTTACATCTTACTCTACTTATCCTAAATATTTGCTAGATCTTAATTTCTTTTATTTTCACTGCGCTGAAAACTTGGCAGTATTTCTTAGGATTCCACATTGCACTTTCTCATACTAATACCACAAATGTCAGCATTTACTGAGTTGGCAAAGGTGGGACCAAAAAGTCAAATGAGATTGCAGACTTGGTATCAGAACAATCCACCCGTCAATACCCAGTATTTGCTTATTGTCAAGTCGGGGTCTAAATATAAAATTCAGGTCAAGCTTCAGCCCTTATGAGAACTCTTCCTAGGGAAGGAGAATTTCAGCCTGAGACTTGAGCATGGGCCCTTTCTGTTAAGTTTCCAACTGAACAGAGATGTCCCAGAGGTGTCTCCAGAAATTCAGTATGGTTTCTCAGTCACAGATACAAATGCTACCATCTTACACCCCAGGCAGTCCAGGGTTTTCTCTTCTCTTAGCTGGAATACTGTAAATGCAGGTGAGAAGATAACACCTAACAAAGGGTAACACAAACCTGTGCAGTGCACTTTTGCAGTGAGGGCAGAAGGCTATGCTCCCTGCAGCTGCCTAGGAAGTGCAGATGTACATATAGTCTCTAACTCTGGGAAGCATGTCTTTAGTTTTTATGCATTTTTTAATAATAAAACCTGTACTGTGTTTGAGTCCCAGCCTCTTAACTGTAGCAGAATGTGTGATGATGCTCACTAACTGTGTGGGGTCATAGTCAGCCCAGCGTTCACCAAGCATGACTGAGCTACTTCTTGGGGACAGAGAATACGTTTGGCCTGCCCAGGTTACAGTTACCCTGCATTGCTCCAGCCTTGAGATTGTGAAGGCCAAAATCTGATGGGCAGGGGCCAGTGGTTCCACGCAGAGAGGCTCTGCAGCCACCACTTTGCAGGCACCTGGGGAAGAGCCCTCTCTGGGACGTGGTGCTTCCCACCCAGGAATGCAGGACCTGTGCATCAGTTGCTCCCTGAAAGTTGTCACGTGCGCCCATCCAGCTACTGGCAGTGCTCTCGGTGGAAAAGAGGTTTGGAGGAGGTGGGTAGAATTCAGATCCTGACTCAAGTGTTCCAAGCACAACATAAAAGAGCCCCTGGATTTCCAACTTGCAGAGAAGAAAAGGCGTACCTCACGCTTTTATTCTTCACAAGCAAACAGCACGCTGCACGCCCTCTGCCTGCAGCTCACACAGAGAGGAAGAGTGATGGGAAACGGCACAAGCACTCACCCCCCCATCTGCAATGCAGGAAAAACGACTTCCAAAGCATGAAGCAGCTGATTTGGTTAATATTTTAAGTTTCCAGTTCCCAGTTATGTCCCTTAGATCTGTTTCAAATGATGATTTAATCCTTTTGCATAAAAGCTTGGAGACCAGGTACAAACAAGGCTGTATTGTGGGTGGGAGAGGCAACACCAGAAGAACTAGTGAAAAAAGAGGGAGGGAAGGAGATTTTAAAATGGGGACAGATGGGATGAGCTGTCAAGAGGGAGTCAGAAAGCAGAAATGTGAAATTTGATATATGACATACCAGAACAGAGATGGCATTGCCTCAGCTGAGACCAAGCAGGTGTCTGAGGTGGGGGCTGGCTGTGTGTTTTGGTAAAGGATGAGGTGCTCTCTCTGGTCCAGCCCAGGTGCCCTGCAGTACTTTGCTGTCAAATCACAAAGAGGCTGTACAGAGCTGGCTTGGCCCTGCATCTGCTTGGAGACAGCATTGTGATCCTGACCCCAGGGAAGCTCCAGCCTAACAGCTCTGATTTAGGCTCCAGCCTGGCACACTGTTTTCCTAATTAAACAAAATGTTTCTCCCACAGCCACCCTCTTTTTCCACCACCCAGTACAACAGCGCAGCCCTCCCATCTTCCCAAGCAGCAGCCCTTGCCCAGTGTACTGGAGACGTCCAACATGTGCACGTTTATGCTGAAGCAACTTCTGTCCCATATGGATAAGCCTGACCATGCTCCTTCATCCACATCTCCCTGAGACGGGGTCTCCTTCTTTATAACAGAGGCTCTGGCCACAGGGGCAGTTACCAGCTAGGTTGTGAGGCAGCATGACTGCACAGCACCCAGCAAGAGCGCAGCAGAAGCTCACAGCACTGCCTGTGTTGCATAGGAGTAGTTAGTGCAGGAGGAGACATGCCCCTGTCCCCTCCAGTGCCAGGGCTGACTGCTGGGCCGTGCTGGCAGCTCAGCCTGCAGATCTGGGGATGCTGCAGCCTGATCCAGCCTGCTTAGTGTGGGCAATGGTGTGCTCAGGGCTGGCAGCTCAGCAGATGCTTGCGGTGAGTGCATGGATATGCCTGGGAGCTGCTGCACAGCCAGCTACACTGGAACCAGCCACCTTCTTTCTTCACCTGTGCTTGGAGGGAATTGTTGAAGTCTTGACTCTGTAAAAACACTGCCTAGAAGTGAAATGCAATTAATTTTGAGTAAAAATCTGAGTCTCACCAACCAGTGAAAGGAACGATATTTGCACATATTTTCCTGATTTACATTCTACACATTGCTAGTAGTGTTCATCCTCTCCTGATGCTCAGTAATCACCAACTTTTGCAAATTCTCTTATTTTTTACCAGGGATTTCTGTGAGGAACCCTCATAGACAGTCCTAATTTTACACTGATTTGTTACTTCATACCTGCTGCATTCCCTTAAAATAGCAAGTTGTTCTACAAACAATGGATTCCTGTGGATTTGGATCCAATGGGTGATTGCAACCTCTGGGTGAAGCTTGCCACTAGTTAAGGTTCTTACAAGACCTTTTCCCTTGGTGGGGTCTCTGGCATCTAATGCTCATTGAATTTCCATCTGCAGTGAAAGAACTGATGTGGAAGTAATAGGGTCTGCCACACGCAGACTTTTTTCAGAAAACTTATAGGAACTTAATTATCCTTCAGACCTCAGTCTTGCCATCGCATTTGGCCGAAATAAAGCAGTGGATTCAAAAGCTATTAGGGCCAACACGTGCAGCTGGTGATCAGAGAGCCTTGTTACCATGGGAAACAGAGCTAGAAATCAATTACTTAGTCCAAGAACTGAAAAGACTGATGGACATGGGTTTTGATTACATTTTCTGTCATATAAAGGGAATTCAGCGTCAGTATGAATCAGGCCTCAGTCACTGCACTGAGGTCTGGCAACAACAAAGATGATTGACTCCTCACTTCCTAATTACTCCATGGATCCTCCAGCTTGAGGCATGCCAAGCCAAGTCACTCCCAACGGCAGTTAGATGAAACAGAACATCTTTTGGTTATATTTGGCAGTAGGACTGAAATTAGGGAACAGGTATTTCAGCAGCACAGAAAATATCTGAACAGCTTTTGTTTCCTCCAGTTTCTTTTCACTGGCTTGAAATAGATCTGAAAGAAATGTGAGACCCCAGGAGATAGATGGCACTTGTTGATTTAAGCTTTGCTCAGTTCAGTATAGATTTTGTAGAACTGGACTAGTTTCCAGAAGAGTCTATAGGAGCTGGCTCTTGCCAGCATGTGGTGTAAGGAAGCACAAATTCGTGACAAGGAAAGAGGGCTTGCATGCATAAATGATCCAGCTGGAGTACAGGATATTGCAGCACGTACTGATAACCATGCAGTGCCAGTAAAGGTGACAGAAAAGGGGGAGCTGACAGAAATGACGGGTCACTGGAGAGCAGCAGGCTGCACACTGCAACATGGCAGTTACTGCAGCAAATTCAGAAGGTCTCTGCTCTCTTAGTTAATATATAAGACAATGATCCTGGCTGCTACCCTGTCATTACCTGAGCTGCGTGGGAGACTGCTGCTGCCTCTCCGCTTCTGCCAGTGAATGCCTCTGCGACAGCGACTTTTGCTTGTGTGACACGGTGCTAGCCAGAGCAGAGCGCCCTTCAGTCACTGGCTGCTGCCTCTCACTGCTTCTTCTTATTAAATTATCTTTAAAGAAGCTAAAAGCTCCCAAGGTTCACATTGCTAGTTGATGTAAAGCAGCATGCCTCCCCAAAGTCAGGCAAGGTTCAGAACTAATTAATATGTTTCCTGGTATTATTTGTCTACAGAATCCCTCTTCTTACACAGAGATACAAAGATAAAGAGGAGCAGAAATACTGTGCAGGTGTGTGGCAGGGCATATGAGGATGGACTGAGCTTTAATAGCCTTTTGGTGACCACAAACCTTGTACCTGAGCTGCAGGGTGTAAGGGCAAAGCAAGATGCAGACTTGGGGCTTATGCAGGGGATGCAAACTGCATTCCAGAGAGAAGCAGACAGCTGTTGCCCGAAGCCCTGCAAAGTAAAAAAACCTGTGTCAAATCAGAACTTCAAGCCTTAGCATTTCATCGGACAGCTGGGGCAGTTTAAGACCCTCTCCCCAATATTTGTGTGCTCCTTCTCTGCTGTAATTGGGAACCCCATCAGCCAGGGCCAGCAGTGCTGGTACTGCTCAGGGTATGAAGATACACCTGATGATATGCAGAAAAGGATGAAGCACAGGCACATGTTTCCACCAGCGCTGCTGAGGGGGTGGAAATCTCTGGCAGAGCAAACAGCCGGTGACTTCTCACACTCCCTCCCCCCATCTGATTCACTCAGCTTGTCTGCCAACACTCCCAATTACACCAATGCACTTCCATTGAAACTGATATGCTGGGCTGTACCTGAGGCAGTGATCAGGCTCACTATGTGAAATCTTTCCCATATTTCCCACCTATTGATGAAGTCTCCCTGGGTAATCACTGAAACTGATCGTTGCTGCTGCCCTACCAGCCAGTGGCTTTTTCTGCAGGCATCATCAAGCGAGGATCCAAATGAGAGGGGCTGAACCTATTAATTTATGGCAGAAATTGGCACGGCTCAGTATTTCTCTGTTTCCTTTCTTAATATACTCCACAAAATATTGCCAGTCTGCTGAGCTCTGTCAAGCTGTAGGGTAGGGAGCTGCAGTGCTGGAACTAAAGACACAGTTGGCCCACAGAGACTTTTTGGGGGGGATTTATGTTCACCCACTCAACCATTTAGTCTCAGTGGAGCAGACCTCATCCCAGAGGCCTCCTGCACTGCAGGTCTGAACCACCCATTGCTGATAGTGGTGTAAATCTGTGAGAAAGGCACTGAGATCATCAGATCAGATTTCTGGCATGAAAATAGCACAGCTGAGGGAAGGATGTGGTATGTAACCCGGAAATGAACCCAGTCTGCCTTTATGCCATGCCCTGATCTCTCCTGGGTGAAGATGATCTGCTGGGATGACGTTGGTTTGCTTCCTTGAGCCCATTCAGCTGCTAAGCATTGTGTAGCACTGTTGAGCCCTGATGCTGATCCCACAGCAGGGGCACTGTGCAGCAGCTCACGGAAGTCCAGGGGATGATGCCGTCACAAGGCTGGCAAGAATTCAACATCGTGCTTTGCAGCTTGCCTGTTTATCAGAAATCTGTGAATGTAGAAAATACACACTTTCCTTTGTTCCAGAAAGGCTCTAACATTTCATGAGAAAAAATTAATGGATTTATTTCCTCAGTAAACATCTCACAGGACATCACTGACACTGAATTTGGCAAATAAAGAAAAATCTGTTCTTAGCACAACATTAGTGCAAATGGGGATTAAATCTTAAAGAAGACAAGGCTTTCTGTGGTCTTCCCATACAGTAGCAGGATTAGGTGTGTCTGTGTCTCTCCCACAACACTTTTCCTGAACCTGCTAGCACAGATGGAAGCAAGGCACAGCCTTGTCGTCACCAGGTGTGGTTAAAGGGCACAACATGCCTTTCCCTCAGTGCAGATGAACCCACAGACAATGGCTTCTCTTCCAACAGTTTCTTCTCACTTGAGCTTTTGCTCACAAGGAGGATGCTGGAAAACAGGAGCAAACCTTGGTGATGGGGCCCCTCATCCACAGCAGAGCCCAGGGCAGCCTGAAGTGAGCAATCCTGAGGAAGTTTGGGGATCGATTCAGTTTTGTACCCCCAGGGCCAGCTGCTGAGGACTGGCCAGTGAGCCAGTGTTGTCTGCTCCAGAGAGAGCTCAGAGAGGGCAGAGGTGGGATAACGTGCCAGTCGGGGACATTTTGTAGTCTCTAGCATGACATTTGTGTCTCAGAAATGCCAGTCTCCTCTCCTACAGAATGAATTTGAGCTGCTCTTGGGACTTGTATAACATCAGACTTTGCCTGATTTTTAAAATCTCTCACATTCATTGTTCATAATCCTAAGAAATATGCCCATAAAGGCAGTTGAACATAGGCCCTTCAGAAAGCTGAAGTCATTTAATGATCTGCAGGTCTATAGGGGAAACCTTTCCCAGCAGGCTCTGTTTCCCCTGCAGCTCTCCCTGCTGTCTGCTCATCCATGAAATGCTATTTTGCATCCCACAAATGCAATTTCAATACCTCCCAATGGCCTCACTCGCCTTCCTGTCCCTGCCCCAGCTCAGACTGAGAACAGCCATCCAGCCTGGCTTGGGGCAGCCGTAGCACCAGCAGCAGCCCCTGATCCCCGCTAGCACTTACACCCACAAGGATGCTGTGTGTGACCAGTCGGATCCTTCTCCTTGCTGACCAGTTCAAGATCCTTGTCACCACGCTACTGAACTGTTCTAAGGGTCCTTGGCAGCAGGCACATTTCTTGAGATGGCTTCAGTGCTTTACTCTGCTTAGTGACCTTGCTGGTGAACAGTGAAGGGTAATCCTGCTTGTGTTTCTGAATGTTTTTTTTAATCAGGATTCAGTTGCCAAGAAGGAGTAGCAGATTGCTGAGTGAGAGAAAATTCTATATTCTAGGTCCATACAGGCTAAGATTTGGGGAATTTTCCTGGTCAGACTTTACTTCTGCTCACTTATAACTATTGACTCCTGCAAAACTACAGGAAGCAACTGAAATGAGAAGTTGGCCCCAGACTAGTAATTTTGCCTGCATTGACATTCAGCATGCAAAACCTGATGAGATTTCTGGATGTAGATTTGGTGAGCTTCCCTATGAAGCAAGCTTGGGAGGGATGCAGAAATATCTTCAAGTGCCAGCTCTCAGACCATACAGAGTTTGTTGCTTCTTTGTGCCTTAAACTGCTTGTGCAGTTTTGTGATGTGGTTATGTTATTTATCAGCAGCATCTATGAAGCAAGTCCATATTTGATGATTGCCTTTTCTGTGCCTTTTTAGTAGTTTCTCTGGAAGCAGTGAAATGTTATTTCAGTGAATATATGTGAAAACACTGACTTGAACTGGACACCTTAGCATGTCCTTGTTTTAGACAAGGATGCTGCATTCATAGTGAATGTCCTGACAGTCCCTCCTCACACTGACTGGGGGAGTTTTGACTGAGGACATGCTGGGAGATGGGCTGTGAGAATGCATCTGCTGCTCACAGGCTGCCCAAGGGCTGCCAGTTCCCAGACCTGGTGAGGAGCTGGGCTGAGGAAACCATCCCTGCCCAAATGACTACAGCACAAGCTGCAGGCTGCTAAATCCAGCGGCTTTGGTCTGCGAACATGCTCTGACTGCACTGCTCACTGATGCAGCTGGAGCTTTTTGAGCAAGTTTCCCTGCCTCAGGCCAGACTCTGAGAGCTGGTGCTCCGCTGCCAGGTGTCCGAGCTGGTCTCTGCATTGCATGCCTGCCTCAGGAGCTTTATTTTTCCTTTGTATCAGCTTCAGAGGTAGGATGTGGGTAGCAGACAAGTGCTTAGGGCAGCGAGTTTCTTTGAATGGCAAAACTGTCCACGCTGCTGCTTAGTAATACAAGGGCAGCGCTGCTGGGGCTGGGAGATGGGGAGGGGAGCGGGTGCCCTCGTGCCCGGGTGGTACAGCCGGCACCTTGAGCTCCCCTCACCTGCTGTTGACCACTCAGACACCCTTGGGGAGGGCAAAAAATTGTCAATGCGTGGGAGCCTCTAGATGGTGCACAACAGTCTAAGAATGCTTTCCAACCCACCCATAAAACCCGTGACCCCATTGTTCTGCCTCTGAGCAGTACCCCAGTGCCTGATGCCTGCCTCATCCCTCCCTTTCCCCTCGTCCTCTCTCTCCCTTTTCCTCCCTCCCTGTCAGCCCCCGGGTAGGTCTCCCGCTTTGGGGAAGCTCCAAGCCTTGACCCCAGTATGCCAGTGGCAGTCTGGGCTGCAGGGACAGAGCTCTGCCTCTTGCAGGAGGGGCGAGCTGTGCCTGCTTCGTGCCTCCTTTCACCGGGAGAGGCTGCAGGGCACGGGTGGAGTCTGTTAGATCTGTAATATCGTTTGGGGCTCTCGAAACTGCTGTAAATGAGGATGTTGCTGCATAAGAACTACTGGCTTCATATATCTGAGAAATCACCACCATTTCAGTTTAAAAGGAAATAATTCTAGGAGCCAGGGAGAGGCCTGGGTGCTGTCGGGAAGTTCAGCCAGGAGCGCAGCTGCTTTCGCACTGCTGCCGGCAGACGTGTGCAGGCGGTTTGCAGCTGGAGCTTCCTGCCGGGGCTCCGCGACAGCTCCGCGCTCACGTGGACGACTAGCGATCGGTGTCTGGGTTCCCTCGGCGTGAGTACGGCGGCGGAGGAGCCCTGGGCCGCGGGCACCGAGGCACCCGATGCCGCGCCCGCCCGGGGGTTCTGGGGCGCAGGGCAGCCCCTGCCCCTCGCACAGCGCTGTGTGTCCCCCGCACATCCCTGTGTGCCCCCCGCAGCCCTGCAGGGCGGCTCTGTGCCCCGGCCCCCCGCACAGCCCTGTGTGCCCCCCGCAGCCCTGCAGGGCGGCTCTGTGCCCCGGCCCCCCGCCCCCGTGTACCGGTGGGACCCGGGTCGATGGCGCTGCGATAGCGATCTGACCTCGGTTTAACCCCTCGCCTGCGGTGTCGCCCGTCACCGTGAGGAAGGGGCAGCCCGAGGCCTGGGGACTGTGGGTTTGAACCATCCGGCCAGGAAAGGGTTTGTTAGGCTGCGGTCTCTTCAAAACGGGAAAAGGAAGGAAAAAAGACTGGGCTCTGCTAGGCTTGTGGCAGCCAAAACTGCGGCATACAAAGCAGCTGGGAAAGACAGCGAGGCTGGGAGAGCTCCGCCGGGGTGGCCGGGGCTGCTCCCTTCGGCGGGCGATGGTCTTTGGCCAGATCCCAAAGGTACCTTGTGTCCCTAAGGAACTCGCCTGCAGCACGAAAGCCAAATCCCAGTGTCCCATCACTGGTGCATTCCCATGGGGTTTCTGCGTTCAATAGCCACCGTGCCGGGAGTAAACTGCAGAGAGGCGCCGGAGCTGGCGCCAGCTGCTCCCCTCCTGGGTGCTGCCGCAGGTCTCCCAGCTCTCTGCAGAATGACTGAGGTGAGGAGCTCAAGTGCAGCCTTGTTTCAGCCCTGCCTTCTTTGGGCTGGGGAAGGCAGCAGCTTGGGAATTCGGAGGTCGAAACTGTCCCTGGCCCTTGTGGAGGGAAGCTGGGACAAACCCTGAGAAGGAGAGGACTTGGCCACCTTGCAGTTTTCTGTAAAAGAGAGAGCAGAAGCACAGGCTCCTGCAAGTGTCCGGAGACAGGAAGATGTAAGAAGGAAGGCTGCAAGGGGGAGCAGTCGATGAGGCCTTGGGGGGCTTTATTTCATCTGTGAAACAAAAACAGAAACAAAGTTAGGGGCATGTCTTCTTCTTTGCCTGCCATTTTTCCTTGTTGAATTAAAGAAAACCTGGACAGACTTTCCTCTCCACCTTACCTCTCCAGTCCCAGTGGCTGCCTCTTTCCTGGCCTCTGGCTTTGGAAAGAAGAACCTTTCTTGCTGTACAATTGCACTGTAATGTGCGGCTCTGGTGACCGGTATAAAGGGAAGGTTCAGGTTTAAATTGAGACAAAGATACACAATAGCAGCAGCTCCAATGTAACCACGGGAAACTCTCAGAAAGCGACCATCATCAATGAACTCTTTCCATGTATTAAGAAGGTCATTATTTGGAATGCAAAACCCATGCTGCAAAGCTAGTAAATGTCAGCTCTACAATTATCTCAGCGATCTTTATTTGGTTCCCATGCATGTAATGCTGATTTCATGAAAAATTCACACATTATTTTCTTCATTATTTTCTTCATATGATCCTGACTCTCTCAACGCCCAGGAAGTTGCAGCCTTAATCTGACATTTTGCAGGCTTTGAGTGATTGATTAAAGCATTTACATAACATACTTCAAACATAAGGGTTATGGTGGTTGTTAAATGCAATTATTGTAATTTAAAGGTAATTATTTTTACATTTTGATTAATTATAAATGGATATTATTGATGGGAGAACAAAATTTGTTTATAGGGGTTTGATTTCTACAGTCATCAGGAATAAACAGAGCAGGTAATGAGTTTGGTGGCAATAAAATGCCAGCCTTAGGCATAGACCATATTTAGCACCACCCTTTCTCTTTGTATCACACTTCCTTCCTCCCACAAGCTCAGCCCACTCAAAACCTGCATCATTTCTTCTTATAAGAGGATGTGCCTGTTTCTGCTCAGTTTTTTAAAGCCCTTGTTTCCTATATATGCTCCTCGGTAGGAGCACTCCTATTGGATTTCCAGGCCCATTTTATCACTCTTAATGGGATGGGTGGGGATGGAAGAACTGACAACGCTGGGTGTTGATTTCAGGTGTAGAGGCCAACAGTGAACGATGTGTGAACCGGAGGGTGGAGAGAAATGGGGCAGTGAGTGGGAGCCTCTGGGTAAACATGATATTGAAGAGCAGTGAGGTCCCCGGGTGAACATGCCCCTGGAAGAACAGGTACTGACTGCTCTGTCCCCACTTCCCCTGTTTAAAGGTCTTATTCAGAAGGGAAAGGAGGGGAAAAGGAGGATAATTATTTTTCTTCCTTCCTTATTTAAGGGTCCTCAATCTCTAATGAACTTTAGTTTCCCAATACTTATCTTTCAAAAAAAAAAAAAGCCAACAAACAGAAGATTTTTTCTGCAAAATTGCACTTGTAATTTGGGCATCTCTGCTTCAAATAATGTGTACATTTTTAAAGTTAAGATTTCCCAATATAACTTGGATAGGAACTTTTTCAACACAGCAGTCATGAGATCTATCTCTTTCCAATAAAGGATATTTTTTGCACTTCAAGACCAAACCAACACTTTTTCTTTTTTATTCTTTTAGCTGTAACATGCACTTGGCTCATTTTTGTGATATTCACAAACAAACACCATCAGGTTTCCTTCAAAACCACTCTAGTCATAATGTCTTTTCCCCCTGCGAGATTATCAAAGACTTACTTCCCCTCCATGGGTTATCTTTTATTTTTCCAACTCCAATATCTTTGATTGTCTTGGCATTACTTCTTTATCCTTTTATATGTTTGCAACATCATTGCAGTTAATGTCAAACAGTAAATTTTATTTGGGTGACGTTTCCTCTGTTCGGCCTATTAAGTAAAACAGATCCTGCAGCTGGGAATGGGGCACTTCATCCCTTATAGCAGCAGAAATTTCAAGAAAGCTATGAAATTTCCAAAAAGACAGGTCCTAAGCTCACCAGTGCTTTCTCCATTGACATCCAAACCCTTCTAACTTCAGCTGTAAGGTTGTAAAAGCCCAAAGCAAGTTTATGTACCAGTTAATATATCTAACCTTTGTATACAGATTCCTCAAATATGATGTAAGGTATCTTTGATCTTCTCAGAGATCTGAGAACTAATCACTCAATTCAGTATCTATTCAACACAAAGTTCAGTTTTGCAGAAATACGAATCTTTGTCTAATGAGACACTTCCCTTTTTACCTCCCTCATGGACTCCCCAGCTATATTGTCACACATTCTCAGTAATGTCACAATGCCTGGGGGAATGCAGATTGCTGCAATGACTGAGCACCTATTGAGGCCAAGACCTCCAACACAGAAACTTCAGCCCAGGGCTACATATGGTGCTGTTTGCCACCAGCTTTTGTTTAAGTTTTAAATTAGTTTCCATTACATGTGATCTGCCTTTACCTTAGTCAACTTAAAATTATTATTCAAGACTGCACGGGAGGCCTGACCTTCCTCATTGCATGCAGCTACAGTTGCCACACAATTCAGCCAACCTGCACACATCCATGTTGCTCAGAGCTCATGGGGGTTTACGTATTATTATTTCTTTTCGATCAACATTTGTTCCATTATTTCATTGTATACCAAATATAGATTTTCTGGATAAGAGTATCCAGAATCTCCTTTTGCCTACACCACGTCGGACTGTTATGTTCAGAGGTAGTAGTGAATACGTCCCTTTGCTGACGGGCTTTCATTTAACTCTTTGGGCGCACACGCAGCTCCCGGTAACTCGGGGATCGGTGTGAGTGCAGTTCCGTGGGCGCTGCACAAACACTCCGGTCCCCGGGAGCCCTGCCGGGTCCGAGAGCCTTGTGCCAGCGGCAGCAGCGCCCACAGCATGGAAAATCCTTCTGAACTCCAGCCGCGCTCCGTCGGCGTTCGCCCGCAGCTCCAGCTACCGCCGGAACATCGCACCCCGCAGCGCACGAGCCGCCCGTCCGTAATTCACAAACGCGGCAGGCGGAGGAAAGACGAGGAGCCGCGGGCAGGCGCGGCAGGGCGGTGTCGCGGCAGGCGCGCGGCGGCGGGGCCGGGCCCGGCGTGCCCGCGGGAACCGCTCGGGGCGCGGCTGCCCCTCGGGAAGGGCGCGCGCGCGCCGCGGCCACGGGAGGCGCTGCCGCGCGGCCCCACGCGCGAGCGGCGTGTTCTCCCTCGCGCACGGCCGGGGGAGGGGCGGGAAGGGCGTGGCCGGCGGCACTCTGGGAGCGGAAGCGCGTCGGCGGGCGGCTCCGGCCAATCGGCGGCGCGCCGCTGGCGGGGCGTCGCGAGGCAGCTGGTCCGCGCGGCCGCCGCCGGTCCCCGGTGCCCCCGGCGCTCCTCCCGCACGGCCGCCCTCCGGCACCGGCCTCGCGGGGCGGGAGAGAAGCCAGGGGAAGGGGCAGGGAACGTGCGCAGCGCACGTGATGGATGGCGGCGGCTAATGAGGACGGCAGGAGGTCGCGCGTGGCGGGCGAGGGCCGCGTGGGCCGGGGCGTTGCCGGGCGGCGCGCGGAGCCAGGTAAGAGCCGCCCGCCCCCTCTCCCTCTCCTTGGAAGTTTTTCACTCGAGGTGGCGCGAGGCGTGCGCGTGTCACGTGAGCGCGGCGGCCGCCCAATCACGCGTGCGCGCGCTGCCTGCCCGCGCGCTGCCGCCGCGCTCGCGTTTGAGGCGAGGGGGTCGCGCGCGGGACGGGGACGGGACCGGCGGCCGCTCGCTCTCCTCGCGCCCCCCCGCGCCGTTCTGTCCAGGAGTGCGAGCGGGCGGGACCCGGGGGGGCGGGCAGTGGGTAGCGGCCGGCGGTCACCTGACCGGGGGGGGTTGTTCAAAGGGGCCGAGCGGCATCCGGGCGCTCTATCCAGGAAGGGTCGGGTAGGGTGAGGCCCGGCCCTGGGCAGCTGCCGCTGCTCCCAGGGACCGGTCCCCGCTGGGGGCGTGCCCAGCGCCACCTATAAGACAGGGCTGGGTTACTGGAGAGCCTTTCCCGGGAGGCGGCACCGGTGCCCCCTGGGTGCCAGAGGCCGGCGGGCTGGGCGGGGCCGGAGCGGGGCCCCTCGGCCGGGGGCGGGGCGGCCCGCAGGCGGCGCGCGTGCGCCCCGGCACGCCGCGGGGGCGCGCGGGGCAGGCACCACTGGTGGCCCCGGTACCGACCTGTTCGGGACTGCTCGCGCTGAGTGAGGAGTTTGGAAGGCAGTCGAAGCGCGAAGGCGAGCTCAGCCAGGAGTAGGCAGGCACGAGGAGTAGCGGCTGTTTCAGCAACCCGGGGAGATGAGTGGTTTCCCATTATGTGGTTGGAGCATCTTGCCTGACTCATTAAGATGTCAGATCTTGCACAACAGTCACGCTGCCTTTCTCCCGACCTGAACTGTGTGAGGGCATGGGCCGTCTGTAGTCGCACTTGATGGGATGGGCTAGAGCCCCGAAGATTTGAAGTTGCTGTAGACTGAAAACCGAGAGGGCTTTAAAGAAGAGGGGCGGGCTGAAGCTTTGGTCTTGTCGCTTGCACGTGTTCTGCCCGATGGAGCTGTAGCACCTTTTGAGTGCCTTGTGAATATGTACTGAGAACTGGAAAGGGAAATTGATTCTACTTTAAAAGTGTTCCCGTACATGAGCATTTTTGTGCATCTTTTTGTAGGAAGAACCCCATGTTTCTTAGGTTTGGTGGAGATGGGCAGCATTCATTCACTTCTGTATTTCATCTGACAGCAGATGATTGTTAACCTCACCCACTGCTGGCTCAGTATTGGTGCAGACATTGTTATGCCTGCCATGGGGGAAAACATGCAACTGGAGGAAACCACTTGTGAATAAACTTGGTTACCTTCCAGAAAAGAAAAAAAAAAGAAAAACAAGGAAATTCTTAAATTCTTTCTCTTTGACTGTAGGCCACTTCTTCATTTAAACACAAATCCACTAGATGGTTTATTAAGTTTGTGGTTGTTTTTAAAACCTGATTTCTTAAGAAATGGGAAGTCCAAAACATTTTCCTTACAAACACAATGAAATAGGTCTCTGGCTGGTGGAGTGAGAAAGAGCTCTTCTCTATGAGGAGGTTGTTGTCTGCTGTTTCATAGACAGCAGTGGATCTACAAAATACACTCTGCCATGGCATGTGCATAGGGATCAGTGTCATTAGCTGCAGCACCAGCAGGGCTTTCCCCTTGTCTTATTCTTTCATAACTAAGGATGTGTTGTGCTGTATTGGATTGGTTTTTGTTAATAAGACTGGGTTACCTTAGAACAAAGAATCAAGTTTTGATGGTGCAGTTGCTCTTCTCTTTCCACACAAAGATGAAATGTGCTTTCACTGTTGGATTTTGGCTAGTTTTAGTACCTGGGATGAATCCTTTACTGAACTGGTTAAGGAAGAATGCAGTGACAATGGTGTGTATGAGAAGGATGATGAAGGTGTGTCATAAGAAGAAAGCAACCAGAAGAAAGCTCTTTTAATTTTTTTTTTTAAATCAAGCCCAGAGCAGAAAGGCATTAAAGAAATGTGAACAGCATAAAAGAGAGAAAATGAAAGGTTTTATCTAGTTCCCTCTCTACAACAAAAATGCATTCTTTGTTCCAATCACAATCTTCAGGAAAAGCCAATTTGGAGAATTACAAGACTGTGACCCGGTGTGATGCTTGTGATGCTGTGATTGTGCTGTTTTTCTAACTCTCATACAGTGCTTTCTGTTAATTTGTTGTGGTTTGCCTTACCACAGGTAAGTCAATAAACAGTAATGAAGGTGGGTATAAACCTGGAACACATTGCTAACAGTCTGGACTTTAATTAGTGTCACTTTCTTTTTCACCCTTACTTGAGAGGGGAATACCGGTTCCTTGGCAGTTCTAACTTGCTGAGCCATTAGTGGCTCTGTAGCAATGAGTATTGCTATAAAGTAGCTGAATGAGTAGGATTGTCCTGAGCTCAGGTCTATTTGCCTCATTTTTTTTTTTTCTTCTATGATGTGGACAAGATCCCCAGCTGAAGATACATATATGTGATAAATGTTCCTCATGATGGCCATAAAGGGATGGAAATTCATCAAAATGGTGCTATTCCTGCTGATTATATCTGGTTTCTGCCAGTGTTGCATGGCAAAAAGCAAAGCATTGCTTTATTGTTTTATTTTGTGATTTTTGGTAGTTGAAACAATAGCATGTTAAGAAGTACAGCATTCATTGAATGTATGAGTAATGGGCATATCACTGACTGATGAAATATGGGAAGTAATGTAAAATACATTAACCTAAATATAACATGTTTTATACAGATAAAAAGAGCATTTATTATTAGTTAACTTTGCCTTTTTTTCCTGGCCTCTCACCAGTGGTTGATTCTTAACAGAAATCACAGAATCATTTAGGTTGGAAAAGATCTCTAAAATCATGGAATCCAACCTTTGACCCATGGCCACCTGTCACTAGACCATGGCACTGAGTGCCACATCCAGTTGGGTGCGTTTCCATTTTGCAATCTTCAGTGTTGGGGAAGTGTTTCCCAAAAGTTCCGGTAACTCTTGAGAAATGTAAAATACATTGTATGTTGCAGGATTAATGCTCTTGTCAAACTGCTGACTTCATGGGGAGCTGGAAGTTTGGACTCCATGGCATGGTATGGCTGCTGGAGAGGGGAAGCAGGAGTTTCTCTCTTTCCTCCACCCTCCCAGGTATGTGCCTTGTTTCTGCAAAAGCAGCTGCTGCTCTTGCAGGTGTGTAGCTCTCAGTTGATGAAACACTTTCTGAACTACCACCTATTCATCCTGCATTAGTCAGGGCTCTGACTGTGATGTGAATTTGGTTTTAGTATAAAGCAAGGCTCTGGGCTGAAAGCTGGCAGTGCCCAAGCTGTGTCAGACTTTTTGTGGGCATAAGTGCTTGCTGGCTGCAGCTGTAGCATGTGTTTCTGTGTGTTTGCATCAGCAAGAAAGCTAAAAAATGTTCTATAAATATCTGAAAAACACTTTTTCCTGCAACAGTTGATTTCTTTCAATATTTTCTTAACCTCACTTTTGGTCTAGATTCTGACACCACTTTCATCTTTTATCATCTTGGCACTGAACTATATTTCTTCACTAAAGCTAAGAAAAGAATTTAAGCTAGTTTACTATCAAAAATAACATCAGGTAAACTTTTCCCAAAGTAAATTTGTCCTGGTTCTGCTGCTTAAGGACAGAGGTCTGGAGCTGACATAGATGCTGCTAATTATTGCAGACGTGTGTACAGCTAACATTAAGCTCTGGGAGACTGCTACTGCAGGAGAAGGAGTTGGAGGCCAGTGGGGCTGGTTATGGCATAGAAAATGGGACTAGATACCGTTCTGTATGCAGCTTAATCTAGAGTTTATGTTGGATTAACAGACTTTCCTGTGGGTTGCTACTGTTAATCATTCTCCAAAGTGGCAAAACATTATCTAAAGAAAGAATGGTTTTTGTATTTTAACTTTTCTACTGCGCACATTGCTCAGTACTTCTGGTTGTAACATCACTACGTTTTCAGCTCTTTAAATGCTTGTGGATTTTGGTTTGTTGGTTGGTGGTTGGTTTTGGGTTTTTTTTTAATGTCCTAAACGTGGGATTTTTGAGCCCAGTCAGGGCTGTCTGGTTGTTGTTAGTGGTAAACTTTAGACTGCTGTAATAAACTGCTGACTGCTGCTGTGGGTGTGTTACACTGGCACAGCTGGTTTTGATAGCTGTTGTTTCCAGGTTGTGACTGTAGTTTCAGCTAGTGCTTGTTTTTAGCAAGTGAATTTAAGAGCTGAAAGCGTCCTTTATGCTCCTGTAGTAGTGTCTTTCTGTGCTGTGTGACAGAAAAGTCCTGGCGTGTATCTACTTGTGTAGTAGCAATCTTTGTATTCAGGGGATTGCTAACAACAAATGTAATCAACACCTCTTGAGTGTTTTTCACAAGTTGACAGCTGTTCTGTTTTGCCTATATATAGTTACATGTGTATATACTATATGTTCTCCCACATATACATCTGTAGCGAAGCCTGGGTCTTTGTTACTGAATCTTTACCACGGGTTAAATGTAAGAATGGCTGAAGAACAGTTTGTTGCTGCAGCTCCAGCACTTACAGTTTCTTATAACTTGTAGCAGGTAGGCTTGAATGGGTGCTTTATAGCACCATGTGGGCGTTACTGAAAACAGGAGTGTGATTTGCTGGGTGCTGAAATGCAGCTTGTAAAGACTCTAGTTCATACCTTCAAGGGAATATGTCTGCAAGAAGCATTTGGGGGAAGAGTGTAGGTCTTGGTAGTGAACTTAAAGATTTCAAATACCTTATACTAGCCAGTAATGGGATGGTTGTAACTCCCTCTGATCAGGGGTTCAGTAGGTGCAAGTCAGTTCAGTACTGTGCTGCCAATTCATGTTTATCACAAACAAGTCCTTAAAACTGATGTTCACAGTGGTCTAAACAAGATGTTGTTCTCCAGTGCAACACTGCTGTTTCTTGCCAGCTTTAAGCTGCTTAGAACTGGGTTACTTAAGCTGGTGGAAGTCTGTAGTATTGCTGTGACTTTTACTGATGAATCTGTTCTCTTGATAAACCAGGGGTTCAGTTTTGGTGCAGGCAAGCATTTCTACCTGCCTTAGGTAAAATTGTAGCAAAATCTCTGGCAATGTCAACAGTATCTGGTTTGTTTCTTTTATCATGACTGGAACATGTGGCTTTTGGGCCATGAACATGGGGTACTGTCTGCTCTTGAGTTCTATGTCTGTTCTCAGTTGTACAAATTACTCTCTTGCTGAAAAAAACCCCATTTATTTCTGTATTGTCACTGTTCAGAAGCAAACTGGTTAATACAAAATAGCATCTCTATCCTGTGGCCCTAAAACTCAATGACTGCTCCAAAGAATATGTGACGACTGTAGGTATAAAATGCTATCCCTGAAATTGGTGTAATTATTTCTGACTGGATTTGTTAGAGGAAAAATACTATGCTGGATCCAACACCTTAAAGCTGTTGCAGCTTCATGCTCCAAATATGACCAGTAATAAGACTGAAAATATATTGCTGGTAGCTACAAGCCCATAGAGCACATGCACACATGACATTTACATATAAACATGACTGGCCACAGCAATCAGGCAGACATAGACATACAGGAGCACATACAGACACAACCATATCCTGCTCCCTTCCCTGTCTGAGCAGGAGGAGGTCATACACATACATGCATATAGATATATATGTGTGTGTTTGTGTGTGTATATATATATTTATATGTATGGTAGGGACCCTTCAGCAGCAGAGTTTAGACGCTGTTGGTTCCTGAATCCCAGTCTCCCTGGTTGCTGGCTTGTGGACACAGCAGTTCTGGGCCACAGTGCTGTTCCTGGTGCTGGCTGTCTCTCAGGTGCCTGAGACTGCCCTGGTTACGTGGTGCCAGCACCCTGCACGTTAGAGACAGAGGTGTGCATCCATGTACAGAGCTGGTGGCATTCCTCTGGGCCTCCATGCACACCCACCTGTATTAATGTTTTGATGCACGTTTGTCAAGTCTCTTAAAAATCTATTTTCTTTAGTTCTGTGCTTCTGAGATAATTTTCTGTAGCATAAACTTATGCTGCCAAGAAATTTCCAAAGGGTGCTGACCTTTTGTAATGTTGCTGCTCTTCTGCCCATTTTCAAATAAGACAAGATTGAGGGTGACAGAATGAGGAGCAGTCCTGACAAAATTATAGTTTGTGGTAGGTGCAAATTTGGGAGTATGGGTGAGCCTGGACCGTGGTGTCACCCTGATGTCTTTGCCTTCTAGCACCATGTATAAGTCTCTGCGTTTCATAGTAGACACAGTGTTGTAAAATAAATAATCTTAATGGAAAAAGGGATGGGATGGAAGGCTTCACGGAGGTGTTTTTGCCCGCAGCCATGATGCATTTTGGTGTGAATTCCCTTAACATTCAGAATTGTGTTTTAGTGGGCTTATTGTCAGAAGTGCCTGGTTTATAACATGTAATTAATTCCCTTGGTGTCTGTGAAGGCCTGCCAGGCTGGGCATGGGGCGGCAGCTGCGCGGCCCAGGAGCTCTGTCGAGGCCGTGCCTGGGCTGGGCTGAGCCCGGGCTCTCCGTTTGTCAGCGCCTCGGTAACACCGCCCAGGGCCCGGCTCGGGGCGCGGTGTGACGGGTCTGTGTCTGCCCTCCCACAGGCACCGCAGCTGCCGTGGTCACAGTCTGAGCCGCGCTTTGGCCGGTCAGCGAGAACTTGCTCAGACGATGGAAATAGCGCTGACTGCGTTGCTTCCTCAGCTGAGGGTTTCCGCGGGAGGTGGCCGGTTCCTGCCGGCGGCAGCGCTGCCAAGTGTGGAGAGGCGCGGTGCGCGTTGACGGCGCAGGGAGCGGTGCTCCTTTCCCGGAGGAGGTGGCCGCTGCCCTGGGCACGGGGATGGCGGGGCGGCGCCGCCCCGCTCGACCCGCCGGGGGGCGCCGTGCGCCGCGGGCCTCGCGCGCACTCCCTGCGCGGAGGGAGGCGGAGCCGCGCGACCGGGGCTTTCGACGGCCGCCGGTGCGCGAGCGATGCGCGAGCGCGCCCGTTCGAGAAGCTTCCCCGCGCGCGCGGTGCTGCGCGGGCCGGGCCGGGCCGGTCACCGGGCCCTGCGCTCGGCGCGGGCACGTGACGGGCAGGCGGGAGGGAGGGGGATGCCGGCCTGCTGTGCGCATGCGCGCGCTGCGGCGCCATGACGTCAGCACGGTGCGCACGCACGTTGTCCCCAGCTGGCGGACACACGGTCCGCGTGAGAAAGGAAGCGGGAGGCCGCGCGCGCTTCGCGCACGGTAACGACCGGGGAGCGGGGCCGCGCCGGGAGCAGCGGCCGCGTCGCGCGCGAACCCCGCGCGCCTCTGCGCGCGCCCTCCGCCCGCCGCCCGAACTGCGAAAATTGACACCAGGCGCGGGCACGAGGCGGCCGGGCCCGGGCCCGTCGGCCGCGCCCCGGCGGCCACGCGAGGCGCCGCTGCGCGCGGACTGCCTCGGGAGCGCCGGTGGCGCGCGCCCCGCCGGGCAGAGCCGCGCCGGGTCCCGGCAAAGAGCGGCGCGGTTTTCCCACGTGCGCTCGGTCCGCTGCCCTCAGCCAGCTGGCGCGGGCGCTCGTTCTGGCCCCCGCTGCTCCTGGGCGGCTGCCGCTCCCCGTCCCGAGGCTTCTGGCTGGGGTCCGTTCGGCGCGGCCGGGGAGGGCAGCGGGGTCGGGCGGGGGAGGAGGGCGTTCAAAGCGACAGGTGCTGCGCTCGGCCCGCAGCCGTGACGCCACCTGCCCGGGGCGGGGCCCCCGTCTCTCGCCGCCGTTCCCGGGGCGGCCCCTCCTGGTGCCCGCTCGGTCGGTCGGTGTTAAACGGCGGCGCGGCGCGTGGGGTGTCTGCTGCCATTGGGCGCGCGCCGTGGGGTCTCGGCGGCAGCGCGCGGCGGGTGGGGGCGGGCGGGGCAGCCCCGGGGCTCGCGCGCCGCCGGTGCTCCCCTTCCCACGGCGTTTCCCGGGCCCGCCCGCCCCGCAGCGCCGTGCGCGGAGCCGCGTCCCGGTCGGCGCGTGGGGAATTGGGTTTGTTTGTTTACATGAGAAGGACGCTTTGCATCTGATTGTCATCCTGCTTTTGGCGGGTCTTAGTGCGACTTGTGAGTGGTTTTGGCCACTGCGCCCTGCGTGGACGCTGCTTCTCAATTACAAGGTCTCTGTGTAGAGAGGGGAAATCTCTGACGCTATTCAGAACGTCAGCTTCCACAAATACACGTGTTTCCCCTGAAATATTGCATTAGAGTCTATGTGCTATAATAAAACAGGTTCCTGTGTGTCACCAAATGCAATAAAATATATTAAATTGTTTTCTGGTAAGAGACTGTGCTAGCATTGAAATAACGTAGATTTTGATTACTCTAATTGCCCATAATCTCATTTTAACCACGCACGTTTTAGACTGACTGTGCGTGGTGCTTGTGGTAGAAATAGCTACTGCTGTACAACATAAGAACTTTGAGCGTTGGAGAACAGAAACTATTACTCTGTAGGTCTTTATATGCATAGAATTTCTGCTGAATGCATGGTTGTTGAGCTTTTTTTTTTTTGTAATTTTTTTTCTGGTATGTCTTTAGTAAGATAATATAGTCTAATAAATTTAAAGGATTCAAGTAAATGTAAAGCTACAGACATCCTGCATACGTTAAACCAGATCTGAAACCACTTTGATGGTGTGTTTCCTTTGTGAGCAAATACAGTTTTGGTGTATACCGCACAGCATTAGTGTGATCTCACTTTCCAACTGTATGTTTACTGTACATATCCAACTGTGTTATATGTGTATGTGCAAAGTAAGTTGGTGGAAAATCATGTAGAACTTATGTGGTTCCTTTTTCACCACTCTGTGTATCTGAGATTTATTTCTATTCTGTTCTTATAGGTGAATATGAAAGCGCTTGTGTCTTGGGGATAACCTTTTTCATTGCTGGGACTTGAGGTGTAATCTACTGAAAGAGCAGAGCAATATACTTGAATTCATTTTGTATCCTGGACTCTGTTAAGGAGTCCTCAGTGGGTAGGGGGTTATGGGTATGCTTGTGGGGAAGGATTTCCTCTGCAAAGTTAAACTGAAAACCAGACCTTGTAAATTCACAGGTATCAAAATCTGTGCAGAACAGTTTTGGTTTATTTCCTCCAATTTAAGTTTTACATTAGGTTTTAAAGTGTGATGTGTAAGGGGTAAAAATGGATCTCTCATATTTCCTACCTGTTAAGAACATTTATCATATGAATGATAAATGGGGTATAAATTGTCTCTTGAGCTTTGAGGTCATTTGCCACATGCATGTGACAGCTTGTTAGCACAGAGGGGTTTTTCTTCCGTCAGTACCCCAGTCCTAACAAAATAAAGATGTCTTATTAAATATCCAGTTCACTTAAAACTTAGGAATTAAGAGTTAATTCTCTTGAAAGAGATATGGTTGTTTTCTAAGCCATAGGATTATAGAACAGTTTTGGTTGGAAGGGACCTTAAGGGACACCTAGATCCAGCCTTCCTGTCATGGACAGGGACACCTTCTGTTAGACCAGGTTGCTAAAAGCCCCATCTCCATCCTGTTGTTGAACTCTTGCAGTGTTGAGGCATCCAAAGTTTCTCTGGATAACCTGTTGCAGTGCCTAACCACCCTTGTAGTAAAGAATTTATTTCTAATATCCAATCTAAATTTCTGTCTTTCATTCTGACGCCATTTCCCCATTTTCTGTCACTGCCTTTGTGAAGGTCACTCTCCAGATTTGTTGTAGGTCGCCTTTAGGTACTGAAAGGCTGCAATTATTATGTCTCCCCAGAGCCTCTTCCAGGCTGAACAACCCCAACTCCCTCAGCTTCTTCACAGGAGAGGTGTTCTGTCCTTCTCAACATCTTTGTGCCCCTTCTCTAGATTTGCTCCAAAAGGTCTGTGTCCTTCCTGTGCTGGGGACCCCAGAGCTGGATACAGCCCTCCAGGTGGGGTCTCAGCAGAGCAGAGCAGCGGGGCGGAATCCCCTCCCTGGCCCTGCTGCCGTGCTGCTTTGGATACAACTATGCAAGTGGTCCTTCTCAGCAGGACTAGTCCATTTCTCCATCCCCCAGCCTGTGATTGATACTGGGGGTTGCCCCATGTCAGGTGTATCACCTTGCACTTGGACTTGTCGAATCTCTTATCAAGCTTGTCCAGGTCCATTTCGACATTCAGGCATGTTAGCTTCACTTACCTTGCCAGTCTGGACCCATGAGGGACACCACTTGTTGTGAATGTCCCCTGGGACTCAGAGCTGTTGATCATTACCCTCTGGATGGGACCATTGTACCAGTTTGTTATCCAGGGAATACACCACCCATCAGATCCATTTCTCTCCAGTTTAGAGAGGGGGACGTTTTCAAAGGCTTTATGGAAGTCCAGATAGACAACATCAGTAACTCTTCCACTGTCCACCAGCACAGTCACTGTTGTAGAAGGCCACTGGGTTGGTCAAGCAGGACTTGTTCTTGGTGAAACTGTGCTGGCAAGTCACCTTTGTCCTCCATGGACCTTAACATCACTTCTAGGAGGATCTGTTCCATGATCTTCCCAGCCACAGACGTGAGGTCGACAGGTCAGTAGTTCCCAGAGTACTTCTGTCTACCCTTTTTTAAAAAATGGGTGCAGTATTTTCCTTTTCCAGTCACCTGGCTGCCACGACTTCTTGACTATTAAGGAAGGTGGCTTGGCACATCAGCCAGTTCCCTCAGGACTCTGGGATGCATCTCAGCTTCTAGCAGTGGTGATTAACTCTGGTCTCCAGCTCCCACCAACTACATATTTGATAAAAGAATCAATCGTTTTTTGTCAGTGTTGTGTTCCTCATACAATAAGGATCAAAATACAAACATTTTGTGTTACCAGAAGTGCATATTTTAAATTTTCACATAGAAAAATATACAGGCTGTTTGTAAAATGAAGTAGTTTATGATATTTTGTTACAGTGTTGACATAATTCTTAACCTGGGAGGTATACACACAGAAGTGGAGTTGTGTATATACAGATAAAAGTAACTTCTTTAGTTCCCTAAACAGTGATTATGCTAATCATTACAGTACAAATGTTTTCTTGTTTGATTTAAATTATTTCCATAATTGAGAAGATAAAGGAAGCTAAGGCTGCCCACTGCTTCACATTCATCCATTTAATCTTAGCTGCATGGTCTTTTGGGGGTTAGTTTGTGGTTTTTTCCAGAGTTTATCCATTTGAAGTATTTTGTCCCTTCTTTCTCTCTCTGCCCTTGACAGACAGTTAGAAATTACTGGAGAGTGTAAGCAAAGAAGTTCCAAACACACAAACTTCAACAATTTCAATAAAGAAATTAAGAGAAAATGTTTTTAACATTTCTTTTTTCTTTCCTCCTTTACATTTTTGACAAGTTGTAGACCTCAGGGAACTCTTTCTTTCTTTCTGACAAGACCTTTATCTTTGTGACAGAAATGTGCCATTTGCTCTTCTGAAAACTTTTGCATGTTCTGCCGAATGTTGTGAAGTGAATGATCTGCAGACTAGAGGGAGTGTCTGAACAAAGTGCTTAGAAATACCAAGCAAAGCAGGGAGTTCTGTTGGGGCAAACCCTGTAGGAAAAAACAATTTAAAGGTGTCATAGCCCCCATGTCTATCAGGTGAGAATTGTATACACACATACAACCTTGATGTCTTGCACCCTGATTGTGCTCTGTTTTATAGTACTGCTTATCTTTTAAGTTTATAATGTGGAGAGCTATTGCAAAAAGGATGTCTCATGCTACTTAATTACTTTCTTAGACTGTATTGGAATAATTTTAACGGTGTTTTCTGTTTCTTCCAGAATGGTGATCACACGTAGAAGATTATCAGAACTCTGTAGAATTTGTATTTGGTTTGAGAGCTTGTGAAAGTGCTCATCATGGAGAAACAGCAGATTGTCTTGGCTAGCCAGGACGGTGGGACTGTGTCTGGTGCAGCGCCTGCTTTCTTTGTCATCTTGAAACAACAGCAGGGAAATGGAAAAGCTGACCAAGGAATCCTAGTAGCAAACAGTGATGCTTGTGCTCTCGCCAGCAGTGTATCCATTCCAGTCAAACCCAGAGTCAAGACTTGCCTCCCAGCTGACTGTGTGTCAGGGGGCATCACTGTCACCCTGGATAACAACAGCATGTGGAACGAGTTCTACCATCGCAACACAGAGATGATCCTGACGAAGCAGGGGAGGCGGATGTTCCCGTACTGCCGATACTGGATCACGGGGCTGAACTCTAGTCAGAAGTACATCCTGGTCATGGACATATCCCCAGTGGACAACCACCGATACAAATGGAATGGCCGTTGGTGGGAGCCCAGTGGGAGGGCAGAACCACATGTTCTAGGACGAGTGTTTATTCATCCAGAATCCCCTTCCACTGGCCAGTTCTGGATGCACCAGCCAGTATCCTTCTACAAACTTAAACTCACCAACAATACCCTGGACCAGGAGGGTCACATCATCCTGCATTCTATGCACCGATATCTGCCGCGACTTCACCTGGTGCCTGCAAACAAAGCCACAGAAGTCATTCAGCTTAACGGCCCCGATGTCCATACCTTTACCTTCCCACAGACAGAGTTCTTTGCAGTTACAGCCTACCAGAACATCCAGATTACCCAGCTGAAAATAGACTACAATCCTTTCGCTAAAGGCTTCAGAGATGATGGGCTGAATAGTCGGCTTCAGCGTGATGTGAAACAGAACAACAACTTAGAATTGGAAGAAGATGCTGTTTTTAGCACACCAAGCATTTGTGGTCACCCTGCTGAAGTTGATGCGTTAGATGAGCATCAGAGAAGTTTAGATTCTTCATTCATTAGTCAAAATCCATCAGACATTGAGCTGGACAAAGAGTCCTTTAATGCCGAAGGAGACTTCTTGGGTCTCCTGGACAGTGACCTGCCTTCAGGTGTTATGCCAAAGCTGAAACAAGAAGTCTCTGAAAGGTGGGTTAACACTGCATTTTCAGTACAACTGCTGGTTAAGTGGGATGTTTTGTGAATAAATAACAGGATGCTCAGTGTAGAGGTTTGCTGCTAAAGGTTGCATGACCTGAAATGGCAGAACAGTTAATATTACTAAAAACTTTTCTTTCCTCAGTCACAGTATCAGTCTTGACTTTCTAAGGTGTCTGGGGAATGCAAGAGTTCAGTATTATTTTCTGTGTTGCTTTAGTTCCCATTGTTGCGAATCATTGAGGGATTTCACTTAACTCTCTTAGCATTTTAGAAAGCTAAATTAATTTTTTCAGAGTTTTAGGGAGAGCATATTGCAGTCATTAAAACACTGCTTTTGCTTTTAGGATTGCTCACCACATTAACATGCTGTCTATCTATAGCTTCAGCTTTCATCAGTGAAAGTAATGGTGTGTGGGTATTTAGGTTGCATATGTGTAGGGATTGCTGCAAGGCAGTTGTAATTGGCAGCAAGCCACTGTTTTGTCAATAACCACTGCTTGGTGTGAATTCTTTTATTCCACAAAGAAGTGTGAGGTAGCCTGCCTGTTGGTAGTCAGTTGCCTCATATTTGCTCTGAGGTAGGGGAAGTACTTCAGAACAACTTGGTTTTTCTAAAGCAAGACTGGCAAAACTTATTTTACTGCACTTTTTTTTTTTTTACTTAGTTTTGAAAATCCAAGCAATAACATGGAGCAGACTTAGTGAATAGTTAATGTCTATGTAGAGATACTTTGAATGATAAGAAATTATTTAAAAAAACACTGAGGTTTCTTTTCTGCCATGTTGGTCCATGTCAGTTTGTTAATAACAGGCTTAATCTGCCAAAGATTTAGTGACTGAAGCAACTTTTGTAGACGAGTACACAAGAAAATTATTTAACTGCAGGGTATCAGGATGATGTTAATGGTGAAATTAGAGGTCAGTTCTTACTGGAGAAAAGTTATATTTATGATGTAGTTATACAAAGGCTGTAATGCTGTACAACTGTATTGCACAACAGCAGTGTGTTTTAGAGAGAACAGAGGTTTCCTTTGGTTTTTTTTTTTTTTGTCTTGCAAGAAGAATCTCTTTGCCCTTTGGGTAACTGAAAAACTTCAAATTACAAAGTTATTCATACTTTGACACTTTATTGAATTTATTTGTAGTAATTCTTAGGAGTTTGGAGATTTAGAGTGCCCAAACCTTTCTTTTGCAGTATTTTCATGTGTCAGTCTGTTAGTAAAAAGATCTTCTAGACTTACTTTATTCTCAAAAAATGCTGTTCTATCTCAACTTAAATTGGAAATTACGCAGATTACAGAAAAGATGGGCTTTTTTAATTCATTAGAGCATGGAGAAAAGTTTAGATAACTTTGCATGTTAGAAGTAACACTCAGGAAATAATTATTGACAGCTTTATTTTGCTTTCATAATGATATTCATTTGCCTGGAGAGGGTCATTGAAGCAGATTTAGTTGAGAACTGTTTATTCCAAGGAATAAAAGATGTTTTAAGGACTCAGAGACCTTCCTTCAAAATAGGTGATGCACATTGACAGATTTAATTTCTTTAGATCCAGAGCATGTTAGATTCCTTCTCTGGTTTTGCCTCCAAGGTAACTGATCTCTGAAATATGCTAAAATCTGTGCAGTCTGGAAAACTGCAAAGTTTTTGTTGTCTGGCTTGGAAATACCTGTCATTGATGAATAAATGTTACCACTGTCCTAGACCTACTTTCAGGCATTGGCCAGCTTTTTGTTGTGTTTTTGTAATCTGTGTGAAAAAGTCAAATTCTTTACTTGGAAAGAGAAAATTGACCTTATCCAAGAAATGGCAAAACTATCTTTATAAGGGCTGGACGTTTTCAGAACATTTATTCTCCTGTTTTATTCTGATCTGTTCACAGTGTTTTCATGCCATATAATTGAGTTTAGAAGTGTGTCAGCTTCCAAGGACAGCACTGAGACTGTGACATTTTTCTTAATCAAACCAAACACATTAATATTTACAAATCAAGGCTGGGAAGTTGTGGGTTTTTTGTTTATTTCTTTGGGGTTTTTTGTTGTGTTGTATTTTTTGGGAGGGGGGGTTTGGTGGGTTTTTTGTTTGTTTGTTTTGGGTTTTTTGTTTTTGTGGTGGGCAAATTCTTAGTAGTTGGTACTTGATAGGAGCTGGCTTGCCTTTAGGCAGGGTAGTGATTTCTGCTGAGCTTAGATTTGAGAAGCAAGTTGGGAACTGCTGCCCCTCAGACAATCCTCAAAAGAAGTGGAGTTCCTAGTGCTGTTGAGGGTGATACTTCCCACCCATACTCAATTCTTATGACATTTTTGAAAATAGAACCATGTAAAAGCTTGCATATATACCTAAGAGTAATTTGAATCCTGAGTTATTAGAGGCCTTCAGAAATTAAGGACTGTTTTCTTTTGCAAGGTTCTATGTGGGTTTTTCCCTTCTGCTTTTGCGGCCTGATAGTATGTTTAGTTTAATTAGGTGTGTTGTAAAGGAAAAAAAAGTTTGGGTTGTGGATACTTCAGTAGAAGGGCCTATCTGTGGGTGTACTTAGATGTTTAGGCCATGGAACAAACAAACTTTACTAATTCTTAAGTCTTACAGGCTTATGTACCCTCCTTTCCAAGGTCTTTTGAATTTCCTTCTTCAAAAATAAAAAAAATCTGTGGGATTTTTAATGCTCCGTTAGTCTTGTTGTTCTAATTTAGTTGTCTTGTGTTTAGTCTGGATAGTTTGAGTATTTTTCCTTTCTTGCCTTTCTTTTGGGGGAAAAAGGCAAGTGGTTATCCTTCAAACCTCTGCCATAGTTTGCCAGATTAATTCCACAAGAAATCAGATTCCCCTTCCAACTCCTTCCCAGTGTAATTTAAAATGATGTACCAAAAAAAAAAAAAGTATCTTAGTACTTTTCAAAAAATGAGCAGCTTAGTGGTTTTTAATCTGGAAAAAGCCAATAAGGCAGTCTGTCTCCTTTTGTTATATTGTAAGGGTGCCAAATACATTACTTGGGCTATAAGAAAGTTGATTTAAATATGCACTGTTCCATACCAGGTAAAGAAAGAGCTAGTTTAGACACAATTTCAACATTTTTACCTGATCTTAGATTGAGGATTTTGAGAGAACAGACTTCCTTGATTCATCTTCCCATAATTAGAGGAAGAGAAGTTTCTGTGACACTTAGGTTGCATGTACCTTCAGAATCTAAGGCCAGATAAAATTGCTTCAGTGCTTGAGAGCAACATTTTTATTCTTTGCAAAGTTGGTTATTGCATCAGAATTTTAAAACAGGATTTTGTGCAAATGCTTTATCTTCTCATACATATACATGCATGGGTCATACCTCACTCTTGTCACCACCTGGCTTATGGTTACATTATCCAGAATAAAACAATATTTGGGTCTAGAAGTTTCAGTTTTACAGCAGGGCTTTTTAGTTCCATATATCAAATAGAAATCCTGGCCTGCAAGTTTGTTAGGGTTTTTTGCCTCTTGATTTTCAAGAATTCTAAATTAGCAGAGCAGATGAGTCTTAATAATATTAATTTTAATTGTGGTTGAACTTTGCTGAATCAACCTCTTAGTTTAGTATTGTGGCAGGATTTTCAACTGCCAATAATTTATGAGTAGTCTGTCTTTTCTTTTCTTTCACAGTAACTCACTGACCCAGAAAGGCTTTTTAATCTTACATTTCACATTATTAATTACATGAAAGTTAGGAAATTTTTAATAGGAAGCTCATTGTCCAGAGAAAACAGTAGACAAAACAGGACTGGTATTCCAGTCTCCTGCTGCCTGCTGTTCTCTCAGGAGTAGTGTTTTTGCTTTAAGCTTAATAATGGTTACTTAGTGTCCTTATGAGTTGCACCAAATTTTCTGGGTAGCTTCACTTAGAGTTTCATATGTAAATATATACATTTGTAACTTGACTGCCAGCTTCCTGTTTTAATACTGCAGTGTTTCTCCATAAAGGGAATACTCCCAGCTCTGTGTTGTGGTTCTTTTGTGTCCCAGCTCTTCCCCCTGAAGTATGTCCTCAGTCTACAAAGAAGGAAGCAGCTTCTTCCTCCACTTCTTTTTCCCTTTCTCAGTCCCAGCTGTGGGTTCAACTGGGCTCAGCACCTCTTTAAAGGGATAGGGATGGATAATGTTAATGATAAAATATATACTTCCAGTATAAATAAAGCAGTATTTACTCTCTATATAATATATTAGTACTACAATTGCATTAAATGTTTCTTGAAATTGTTGTCATTTAACAAATAATTTTACTTTTAATAATGTTTTAATAACACAGAGTTGAAAATAATAATTTAATTTAATTATACATAGTGTATCATATAATAAGTAATAAGGTATTATTTGAATACTATGTGATACATTGAGTAAATAAATTCTGACCTTTTTTTCCTGAGTTTTATTCTGGATATGAATTTCTGGCTTCATACATTAGCATTTTTTTCTTATGACAAGGAGCCAGGTTCTGATACACTAAAGAATGGTGACTGTAGTTCTTTGACTGATCTGTCTGGCCCTCAAAGAAGCCCATTGAGAGCTGCCTGGACTGTTAGTCTTCAGTATCTAATGCATGGTATTTTGAGTTCTGTTTCCACTAGGATTCAGACCTAGTGGAAAATGCAGCAGAATTCAGTAGGATATTAGTATTTTGTAAGTGTTCAGACAACAGTTGAGTTTAGCAATTGTCTGCATATGGCTTCAGGGTGCATTAACTAAAATTTTGGTGCTTTAAGGGCTCACTTGGCTTTTTACTTGCAAGCATAATGGCTTTAGTGTCTTAATGAGATACACAGCAAACTAAGGCTGTTTCTGAGCATTTCAAATATGACAGCTTAGCATGAGTTCATGTTGAGTAAAAGAGGAAAAAGGGCAAATGTCACCCTGATATTAGTAAGGAAGGAAGTTGTGCTGCTGCCTTCAGATAAGAAGTTGGATTGTTGTTAATAATGGCAGTTTCTTGGGGCTTCTTGAGTGCTTCTAAAAGTGTAAGCTTGAAAATGACAGCTTATTTAGCAGACATATCTGGGAACATTTTAGTGGCTTTTTACAATATAACCAAGAATTATGAGAGGTGGTGCAATTTTGGTAAAGGAGATTGGATAAAATAAAAATCTTATGTTGTATTTTGGTTTTGTCCCTTCTCTCCCACCCCAGTCCCATTGCTAGCAGTTATGAGAGCAATTCCCGTGTGACATCTCCATTGGACCCAAATGGACAATTTAATGTAGTTATTAAAGAGGAGCCAGTAGATGACTATGACTATGAGTCAAATATTTGCACACAAGGAGTAACTGTGAAACAGGAAGACACAGATGAAGAAACTGACGAATATTCCAACACTGATGATGACGATCCCATTGTACAAAAACACCTAATGAGACGCCGTGAAACAGATGGAACTGATGGAGAATTCACATGTAGGAAGCGTATGCTAACCAGTCCTTCAGGTGTTGCCAAAGCAAAAGTGTTAAAACTGGATAGTGGTAAGATGCCTGTGGTCTATTTGGAGCCTTGTACAGTCACAAAGAGCACAGTGAAGATATCTGAGCTGCCTCAGACCATGCTTTCCTCTTGCAAGAAGGATAAATCCCCTTTGGGTGCGGTCCTGGATTCCATGCCCGTGTGTTTTGAAAATCACAAAGACTCTTGCTCAGGCACAGTCACTGGGCCTGAGGAGTTAGTTATGAAGAAAGAATCTCCTGGGAGTAAGGTGTCACAGAAGTACTGTTCAATCAGAGAGGCCCAGTGGGCTCTATCCAAATTACCTAATTTTAATCTCAGGGGCTCAGTAAATTGTGATTTTCCAGACAAAGAGGTCTGTGGCAGAAAAAGGCCTGGCATACTGAAGAATGCTATGTCCCTCAAAGGCTCTGGTAACAATCAAAGCACCCTATCATCAGCTACAAATAAAAGAGGAAGGCCCCGGAAGCTGAAAATTTCCAAGGCTGGTCGACCACCTAAAGGTATAGGGAAAAATGTAGTAGCCAGCAAGAACGCTTCTCTGGGGCCTGGGAATATCCTTCCAGATGTTAAACCGGACCTTGAAGATGTTGATGGTGTTCTTTTCGTGTCCTTTGCATCAAAGGTAAAACCTCATTGTTGTGGAGTAAAATTCAAAATTTTGTTGTTCAGTTGTAAAGCCTTTGTGCTTACAACTGAAGTTGTGTTTTCTTTTAAACTGAGTTTAGAGTTTTGTGACCTCTTTCCAAATCTGTTCTTCATAACATGGTGTTACTTCTTGCAGCTTAGGGAAAAGTTGAGCGATCCAGAGTTCTGTATAAAGGAATGCATACTTGTTTATGAAACGGTCTCATGTTTTGAATAATTTTGGTAATATTTGATGTGATCTACTTTGCATCTAAGTGTTTCAAGGTATCTTAACTTACTCAAGGCTCTTCATATATGTAGGAAGCTCTTGACATTAACACTGTTGATAGAGCTGGTGGAGAAGAGTCTCAGAATCTTCAGGCTCCCCTGTTGACTACAAGTGATCCAGGTACATTTTTCTCCTTTTTTGTGAGTGGCTCTTTCCTGCAATAAGGGAATTTGTAAAGACACGCTGAAAAAATTAATAATTAGGTCAGGTTTTTTGCATGGCAAATGTTTTTTATATGTTCTCTTATTTCTTTGAGTAGATTGTCAAGCAAGAATACAAGTATTAGAAAAGGAGCTGATGGAAGAGCTGAAGACCTTGAGGCATAAACAAGTAATACATCCTAGCCTTCAGGAGGGTAAGTGGTCATGTACATACTGATAAGCCTGATTGGTCATTGCACTTAGTCATACTCTGCTGACGATTTCCTACTGGTGCCAACACTGTGTATTCCTGATATGACTGGGACCTGGATTCTCATCTGCACACGTTTTTGTTGCAAACTAGAAAATGTGGACGTGGCAAAAGGTGACTCCTGAATTTCCCAATAGGAGCGCAGGAGTCTGCATGTTTTGTGCCTCTTGCAGAAGTTGCTGAGCCTTTTGATGGTGCCTGTTTTGTAATGACCTAAACCTGGTTGAAAGCAGTTAGAGTTGGTTTTACTCCTTCATAAAAGTAGGCATTTCTTGGTGAGTGGAAGAGCTAGAGATCCTGCAACACTTAACCAAGACTACTTTTACTATGATTTTAGTCCTTATTTCTATGAGTCCCTATTTATCCACTTCACTAGCCATGTTAAAGGGCCAAGCAAGGTACTTGTAGTTAGTGATCTTCTGTTTATATACAGAGTTATTCTGGGGTAGATGGAGGAAAAAACAAGGATCCACAGAGAGGAACTTCATGTTCTCTCTTCTTAGGATGATGAAAGACATCAGTAATGGTAGTCCTGAGACCAATGACGTGAACCTTGGCAGCAGAGCAGGTGATGGAATAATTGATACACATGGAAACATTGTACTTCATACTCCTGAGGTTATGCCCTGAATGTTTCAAACACATAACTGTAACACTGTGGGGATTGAGTCTCCAAATACTGATCTTGGCTCTGATGTGAGCTGTTCTGGGCCCTCACAGAGCTTCTGTGGTGAAGAACATTATAGACTGTCTTGGATGGTTTATGCATGGTGTGTGATTAGAACTGGCAATGCTAAGCCATTTTAGGATTTTATTGTGGACCTCCTAGGTGTTACTTTTACCCAAAAAAGTATAAAATTACAGTGTGTTGACAACCATTGGCAGCTACAGCACTTATGAGGGCTTTTACTAATGAGATGATCCTGCAGCTGGGAACATGTACAACCCACATGCTTTTTCTCCAGCTGAAGTCTGAGGTGCCTTCTGAAGGGCTTTGAGCAGTTCACAGATACTACAAAATGGACAAGAAATGTCAAGCATTAGGCTAAGAAAAAGACATCTGAAGAATGTTGATTTTCTTGAGTGGTAATGACCATCATTTCCATCATGTTGGATGGTAATCTGCTGAGCTTGTTAAATAGTGAAATTGCAGTTCAGCAATGATGGAGATAAACCACAGCTTCTAAGTTTTAGAGGGAAAAGAAGACCCAGGAAAACAATTTGCAGCAAGAGCATTGCTACAATAGATGCAATCTGATTGGACTGTGAAGTGAATTACACTATGAATACTCTTGTTGTTTGACTGCATTATCATTAACATTATCCATCCCTACCCCTTTAAAGAAGTGCTGAGCCCAGTTGAACCCACAGCTGGGACTGAGAAAGGGAAAAAGAAGTGGAGGAAGAAGCTGCTTCCTTCTTTGTAGACTGAGGACATACTGCTGCATGTGGACAAGGAGCCAGTTTTTCTCCAGATTGCCTTCATCTTCCAAATAATTACAGATCTCTTGCCTTGCAGACTTGAGATCCTGGAAGGAACAGACATAGCAGTTTTGATGTTAACTTTGTTTTGATTCTCAACAGTGTAGTTGAGAAGTTTAAGATTCTATTTGAGATTCACTGATGAAATGTTGGAGCTGTACCTGAACCCTACAATTGCTCTTGATCTGTGAAGTTAATAACAGGCTGATGGAGGCTGTCTAGATTTTAGAGACACCAGAATTGCAGGATGCTTCAGAAAGAAGGGAATCCAACTTAAGTGTGTTAAAAGGAAAGTTCCTGCTGGAGCACTGCAGTGCTATGGGATGCTTCTTTTAGCTGGGCTGATTTGAACCCCTGACTATATTCTTGAAAATTGAAGGCACTGTTGTCATGTTACCTATTTCAGGTTAATCAGCTGCAGCTGATGAAGATGAGAAAGTTCTTATAGCTCTTCTTTGCTAGTATTTGCTTACAGCAACTGAAATTTAGCAGTGCTCTGGAAGTGATAGAAATTTTGAAAAGTGATTATTCCCCTGTTGTGTATGGCAGTGTCTTTATTGACATAATGCTTAACTGTTACCATTTGTTCTCCTCTGGCCGCCTGCTCCTGGCTGCAGTCATTCCATTTTGCACTTTTTGGGCTCATCCTCTTGGGCTTTGTCTTGGGTGTTTTTTACTTTGTGATCCTAAACTGAAAAAATAGATTTTCTGCATGTGTGATGTTCTTATTTTTATTTTAAGGGTAAAACAAAGATAGGCTTGCTTTTGCAGGTGGCAAAAAGGAGAGTAAAGAAAAATAAACTCTATATTCTTTAAATTTTATTTGAATAGAAAAAAAGAAATTAATGGCATCTTGACCCTTGTCAGTCGACATATTTTTATACAAAACGTGAGACTGACTGACTTCTTGTTTTCCCTATGTAGATATGAAAATCACATCTCACTGGACTGCCTGTGATAACAGTATCTGTTTAAATAACCGTGCTTGAGATTTGTTTCATGTCAGTTGTTTTCAGGCTGCTAGTAATCTGGTCACTGTGTTTCCACTTGTGAGAATAAATGTGTCCGACCAGCACAAGGTTTCTGCTGTATGTGCAAATATAACTTTGTTTCTTGAGCCTTGTCAAGCCCTACATTCTCAGTTTCAAGATGCATACATTTAATGTATTCATTTCAAACTTGTGGGCAACAGGAGCAACATTTGAAAGTTTCTATAGCTAAAAGTCAAAATAGAAGTTCTCAGCTCCCAACTGTGAGCTGAATTTTATTGTCAATGGTTTCTTGAATTCAGTATAACAATATTCCCTGAAAAGGTACAATATCAATTTTCCTAGCTTTTACTTTTCTCATCACTTCTGTATCTATATTATTTCTGCCATTGACAAAAATAGCTTTTATTACCAATTAAATCTTTCAATACGACTGTTGGGGGTTGTAAATGAAGGAACATGTTGATGCTGCCACAAATGATTCAGTGCCTTTAACAACACAGATTGTGTAGTTTCTTTATAGCCATTTTCCCCCATTTCAGGACCAGATGGGTCTTGAAATCGCTGCCTAAACTCATATCATAGCAGTCACACACACACTCATTCTTCAGAGCTAAAATGTGGTTTCTTGTCTCTTATTGCTGGTTGAAGCTGATGTATGTGTGATGTATGTTCTTGCTCAAGTTTAGCTCAGTACAAAAGGGGATGTGTAAGTACTGCTGGCAGGCTTGGTAACTTAGGGATATGAAATATCAGCTGGGTTGGCTTCAGAGAGTAACTCTTGCCTTCAAAGATGTAAATGGTGCCCATTTATTCAGAAAAACAGAGAATTTTATTATGAGATTTTTTACAACACTTGCACAGTGGTTAATAAATTTGTGTGAAAACTTAAGTAGCAGTCAAAAAATGATGAAAAGTAATTCAGTTTTTTTCTCAAATTCCCATTGTGTAAAATTTCTTTAATTATACCCTCTGTAAATCCAATGTAAGTAACTATTATGGCAGTAATGCTTTTTTCAAGTCTCTTAAAATGGTGGGGAAATGCCAGAAAAGCCCATGGCCACTGAACGGTTCATCTTTTAGTGAATATCTTGATTTTCTTTTTCGTAACATCTTGCTTCCTTGAGACATTTGCTGTTACTTATTTCTTGTAGTGGGACTGAAGTTGAATTCTGTGGACCCAACAATGAGCATTGATTTGAAATATTTGGGTGTGCAACTTCCTCTTTCCTATTCAAATTACTCTCTGTGGAGCTATCCAGGTACCAATCCCAATTCTCCAGGTGGGTGGAATATGAATTTGCTGTAATCTCAAGTGCCACCTCTTTATTATCAATGAGAAGGAGAGAATGGCTATTTAGTTCAACTTGGTATCTAAAGAGATGAAAATGATACTAAAATGACAAAATAGGAGAACTTATGTAGATCATTTTGTGGTTACTGGGCAAGGAGTCCTGAGTAATTGTGGTTGGATTATTTTTGAGGGTTCCTGTTTTGTGATGGTTGTGATCCAGTAATAGCATCTGTCTATTTTATTCTGACCTCTCAAATTGCTCAGAAAAAGATTAAGCAATCTCAATTTGTCTGATACTACTCACATAGCAAACAAAAAAAAATTGTCTTTCACAGAGTTGAGTATCAGAATTTTCCACAAGAAGGCCTTGAGATGCCACATGGGGGCTACCCTATAGCTTCATGATAATTATTTATTACAAAAGTTGTGACTGATTGTTCTTTTTTAAATTTGCTTGGTATCCAAACAAGTGCATTTCTCATACTGTGAATGATACTGTGACTGTGGTTCTCATACTGTTGGTAGGTACTGTAGTCAATAGTGACTGGATGGGCAAAGTGTAGCTTATCTTATATGCTTATCTTCTACTTAAGTGTTTGTCCCACTGTAGTATTCTGATTACTTAATGTCGTTCTTAATCTACTGCTTTTAGGAGCTGGTAGAGGCAGACATTGAATTTCAGATTGTTTACACTGCAGGAGAGGAAGATTCAGTTCAGAAGACCTCAGTCAGTTTAGTGTCAAATGCAATTATTTGTAGCCTAAGAATATGTTAAATGGCCACACAGATCCCTGTTAGTACCTTTACATTCCATCTTAGCTGCCACAGTTGATGCTAACTTGACAGAGATGTAACTGCCTTTTGTGGTTATTCACTGGCCATGCCCCTAATCGATACTCACCTGAATTTGACAGAGCAGTGAACATTAAATGAAGTTTCTGCAGGTGTTAGAAAAGCCATTGGCCCAGCTGAGAGGAGAGAATCAAATTACTTTTCTTGCTGTGTGAGGCTGTAGTATAAGCTCAAAACCTGCCTCTTCCATTTTAGCCCACTAATTAGTTGATTGGCCCATTAGACTTTCAGAGCCAACTGCTTTTGCTCAATGCCAAGGAGACCAAAACAGAAAATAAAGGAAACACCTTATGTGTGAGATTGCAGATGCTTGGCCATAGAGCAGAACTCTACAGGGAATTTGGCCTACTCTTAAGTATTCTGTTAACTAAAAAAAAAAAAAACAAATAGAAAAAATTAGGTTGCTTCAAATATTTTCATTTTGCTACTGTTCACCTATCCCTGAAAAGGAAGAAGCAGAGTTTGCTAAGACACTGATGCAATTAAACTTGGTTCATAAACTGAGGCTAACTTTCTTCTTTTCCAGATACTGGATTTTCTTTTGTTTCCAGGACAGGAAAGACAAATGATTTCACAAAAATCAAAGGCTGGCGAGGGAAACTTCATGGTGCTTCTAGAAATGAAGGTAAAAAAATGTAAAAAGAGAGAGATCAATGTGCATATTTCCAACATGTGGCCATTTTCCTGACCTTTCATGGACCTTGCTGTTTGGTATTTGTTTCTTAGTAAGAGATGTATTTTTTTATATTGAGATTGCTACGATTAAAGAATTTTTTAGTACTGGTTTCATAGTCAGAATAGAGATTAATGAGGGAAGAGAGAAACTTTGCTTTTGCTTTATTAAACTTCCTTTATATTGACCCATGAAATTTTTTGCAGTTTACTTTTAACTCCCCCATTCTGCTGAGAAGGTGAGTGAAAGACTGGCTTGGCAGGCACCTGGAGTCCAGCCCAGGCCACCCCACCACAAATGCAGGTGTAAGATCTCCACAAAAACAAGTGTGCAGGCTGCTGGTTGTATTTCAGAATGGATTATATTTGGTGTGCCTATATTATATACTGTTCTTCTGGAAAGTGCATTTTTTAGAGCTGTATTTACGTATCCTACCATGTTTGATTATTACAAAATTTAACTTCAGAGTTAAAGTACTCTCCATTTATTTAGGTGGCAGTTCAGAAGGTTCATTGAAGAATCGCTCAGCGTTCTGTAGTGACAAGCTGGATGAGTACCTGGAAAACGAAGGGAAATTGATGGAAACAAGTATGGGATTCTCTTCTGGCACTCCCACTTCTCCTGTGGTATATCAGCTTCCCACTAAGAGCACTAGCTATGTTCGAACACTTGACAGTGTTTTAAAGAAGCAGTCCACTGTAATTCCATCAACATCTTACACATTGAAGCCTGTTCCTCCATCATCTACCTCTAGGAAAACAAAGACTCAAACCAGACAGACATCTACAAACAGTAAAACAAAATCACCTTACAAACCTATTTTGCCTTCACCTTTTCCTCCAAAGCAGAAGCAGAACTTGTCAGCATCCGGGGAGAAGTCTGCTAAGCCTGCTAGCAGTTTGAGTAACCAAGCAGATAGTTTTGTGCTGCCAGCTGTGGATGAAAATACATTACCAAAACAGATCAGTTTGCGTCAAGCACCACAGCATCATCAAGCACCTCGTCCACCAGGTTTGTCTAAATCTCAAGTGAAGTTAATGGACTTAGAAGACTGTGCTCTCTGGGATGGGAAACCACGGACCTATATTACAGAAGAGCGAGCAGACATCTCTTTGGTAACCCTGCTTACAGCTCAGGTACATCTGTAATAGTTTCTTTCTTATCTGTGCTGTTGCTTTTCTTAATCTGTCCACTTATGGATGTTGCATAGTGATGCAGAAAATAAGACTGAAGCTTCTAAGGATCATGATAAAGCATGAGATTCCTTTGTGGTGTGTCTTTGCAGTGAAACTTGAGGGGTGCTGAATTAGCAGTATGGGAAAAAGCTAATTGTGGTAATAGTGTGTTGATACAAATTATTAATAATTTGAACTGTTTAAAATTCTCACCATTGAAATTTGAGTTAAAACAATTCTTATTCAGTAACTGCATTTCCTTGCTATTTTCATTTGGATGTTTTCAGTTGAGCTAACCACAAGAAAATCCTGGTCATGTAACCTGGTTGTCCCATGATAACTTTTGCTTTTTTCACGTCCTGCTTATTATCAGGATGGTTTTGCTGTCTCCAGTTGCCTCTCAAAAACCTTCAAATTGCAACTCTGTTCTGTGGGGATTTTGGGGTTTTTGTGGTATAGAGGACAAGTTTTTGTACATAAACAATGGAGCTTGAGGCATTTTTTTAAATGAACTTTGAATAGCAATTTTGCATATGCTTGATTGCATTTTACTAAAATATTCCTCTTAGGAAAGTTTGAAGTTTATGCTTCTTTAAAACTTTTTTTAGGCATCTCTTAAAAGCAAACCTATCCACAAGATAATAAGACGACGAGCCCCTCCTTGCAACAATGATTTCTGCCGACTGGGTTGCATATGTGCCAGCCTGGCCCTGGAGAAACGTCAGCCCACCCACTGCCGCAGGCCAGACTGCATGTTTGGCTGTACCTGCCTCAAGAGAAGGGTCTTGCTGGTGAAGGGAGGTTCAAAGCATAAGAAAATGATGAAAAAGGCTGTGCGTGGAAATCTTGTGCTGTTTGGAACACAAGGACAACAGCAAGAGGATGAAGATGGGGAAGAAGAGGGCGATGGGGAAGAAGAGGAGATGAAGCAGAAGGATAGGAAGAAGAGAAAAAGGGTGGAATACAGTGAGTATTGGTGGAGATTACGTACAGCAAACCACCAAACTTCATGGGCATTTTTTCTTAGGATGTAGTAGTGATGCCATTTCTAAATCCAGCTGACTTACAGGAAACAGTATCTTTTTTTTTTTTAATTCTTACTTATGTGATCAACATTTTGGGCACTGTGTAGTTATTTATTGAATCAAATGGTTGGAGTTTCTTCTTGGTAGTTTAAACTCCTGTTCAACTCTCCAAATGTCTTTAAAAAGACTATGATGGATATGGTTTAATTACTGCTGTCATTGTTGGTAATGTTCACTGTTACAGTGCAGTTATCTTTCCTTGTAAACAGGTCATTAGAGCTGCATTTTCAGTTGCTGTATGTAGCTGGACTTCCTTGGGAGTATAGCTATTTGTGGTAATTTCAGATCTGGCCTAAGGTATGCTCAGAAAACCAAATTGGTAGAAACTGCCTGTGAATTTACATTTTCAGTTTTTTCCCAACAATGTTTTTAGCAATAGCTAACACAAAATATTATCTGGTGTTCTACTGGAATAAATTAATTCTTCCATATATTTCCAGTATACAGGTCTGGGATTTTTTTTTTTTTTTGTGTTTTGCAATTTTTCAGTAAGCAGCATCAGTGGAGGTCACTTATTTTCAGTAGTTTTTCAGATCTTCTATCACAGTAAAAGTGAGAAATGAGGATTAGTGTACATTTTTACTTTCATTTTTTTTTCCTTGTAGACAAATCCCAGTCACTTTTGACTAGAATTTGACGCAAGAAAAGCATCCAGAAGGATTTTCTGGCAGTTTGGATTAGTGATTGCTGCATGGCTAGACCTCAAACTCAAACAAAAAATTCTGTTACTGCTGTGTTAGATGGTGTTTTATTTGTAAGTAATTTTTGTTTTTTCTTTTTTTTCAGCTATCTGTGATTCAGAGCCAGAGCAACCTGTTAGGAATTGTCCATTGTGGGTGAGGGTGGAAGGTGAAGTAGATCCAGAGCCAATTTATGTCCCAACACCATCTGTTATTGAACCAGTTAAATCTATGGTACTGCCCAGCCCAGAGGTCTGGCTTCCTAGTAAGAACAGATCTTCCAGTGGAACAAAACCAAGCAGAATGTACATTCCTAGACCCAATCCAGTGGTAAGAGAAAAAAACAAAAATGCATGTTTTTCCTTGTACTGAAAACTAAAACAAATGCTGCCAAAAGCCTCTGTACTAGACAATTTTAGAAAAGTTTGAGGTGGAAGCTTAGGACTGATTGCCAATAGGTATGTTGATAAGCTAGGATGGATTGATTATATATAGAATATTACTATGTTCATCTTCTGTTGAGCATTTATTATAGCAGTATGGAGATGGTGGAAGGTGATTATGATTCACTTATAGCCTCATTTAAAAATACAGTAATATATGCTATTTTTGTCAAAATTTAGTCCTGTCGTGTTTGTTAAAGTTAATAGCTACATAATGTAGCCTATCTGAATATGAATTACTTGCAAAAAATGTTGGGATACAGACACAAAGTGTTCGGTGGAGTTCTGGAGGGGTTTCTTTGGTTTGCTTTGTTTCTTTTTTTTTTTTTTTTTTCTTTCTTGAGATTTCACTGCCAGTGTTCTGAGATTCTAAGAATCTGGCTTTGTGTCTCCCCTCACGTTAGAATCAGAGAAAAGCAACAACAGCAATAGAGGAAAAACAGCTGCAGAGTGGAGTGTAGTTATATCTGAAGAACAAGCATACCACAGTAGCTATTTAATGTATACCAGATAATGTTAAACAATGCATGATGCTTAGGATTTGTTGTTTCACTTAGAAGAATATCTGAATGGGTTTGGATCTCAGGGAGCTGGTGGTGCCTATGAGATGATACCGAGAAGGCGGATCTAGCTTTAAATGCTAGACTTTTCTTTTGACCCTTACTATTGAAGCATTTATTTTGAAGTTTTTTAGAAAGCAGAGCTGTTTTGTGAATCTGATGTGCATCAGGAACAGAGAAAAGAGGGTTTTGTCTCCTTTTTTTTTTTATCTTTTAGATTCGAGAGGAGGACAAGGATCCTGTCTACATGTACTTTGAAAGTTTAATGACTTGTGCGAGGGTACGAGCCTATGAACCCAAGAGAGAGGAGAAAAAGCAGCAAAAAGACAAAAGTGATTCACAGATTTGTAGTGTAAAGGTAAGAGGTCACACTGTAACTAGTGTGCATTATAGAATAGGCAGAAATGTTGAAAGTGGTGAAGTAATATTTTCCCCAGAGACTCCTACGTGACATGAGGGCTTGATTTGCTTTTGTTGGTGGTGGGGCTGTGGAACATGGAGCCCAAGTCACTTTGCAGTGCTGGTAAACTTACTCTGTTACTGTGACATTACAGTTTCTTGTCTGGGGAGATTCCTGTCTGCAACAAGTGCAGTATTATGTAAGGCTTAAATGTTCATTGTTAATAGAGCTCTGCTAAGATGAAGCCTGTAACACAGTCAAAGACAGCATATTTCTATCATTTGAGGTGACCTCGTTAATTTTGTGCTGTGACTTTTAATGTGTAAGTAAGATGTCTAGGATGAATATTTTCTTGCATTTCTTTCTTTCAGCAGGAGCATGAACCAGAGCTTCAGTCTCCTGAAAAGGCAACCTGTGAGGTAGACAAAGACAAAGATGCATCAAGAGGTAAGAGCTGATCTGGAGTATAATTCCACTTGGTAATTACATGTTTTTGTAGTATTTCTTTAAAAAACAGTAGCTCCTGGTGAAACAGAAGTATGTTTGCTGGGGGAGTTATTACAGTTGTTAATAAAAATCTTATGACATGGATACAGCTTCCTGTTCTCTTAGCAGCTGGAGAGGGACACAAGGAGATACAGCAGACTAAATATCCAGTGCTTGCTGCTGCTCTAAGTGTAAAATGACCAGTGCTGCCAGTAGCTTGTTTAGCAATAAAGTATAGAACTGCAGACTTGTCTTCAAGGTGATTAGATACTTGGAAAGGAATGGAAATGAATGGCTTTGCTTTGTCTGGGTATTTTTTTCTCCCACTTTTTTCCCTTACTATCACTTTGTAGTCACTGAAGAATTAAATATCTAAGTAGCACTGGGAGGATGCGATCCTCATGTTCTTCACATAGAACTGGTTGGGACAAGGAATTGTTTGATGTTGAATTTGTTTAGTTCAAGTTGAAAAATTGAAGTTTTGCTGTGTTAGTAATACTGGGTTTGAGTTTCTAGCTTGTGAAGAAATAGGCTAGACATCCATGTTCTCTTTCTGTCTGAAGCGGCCCAAATCATGTTACAAACCTTAAATGAGACATATACTAGAGGCATTGTGTCATCTACTTATGAACCATATCTGCCTTTTTGAGCTGATCTTTTTCCTGTACAACAGCGCATGCTACATTTAAGGATGGGAATGGAAAAATAATACAATTAGTTGAAAATGGTGGTGCATTAGTAGGTGAAATTAAAATGGCCAGGACACAGGGATCAACATCCTTAGTTTTGCAAAAAAGAGCATTGTTGCTCTAATGACAACAAAAGATCACGCTTCTGTTTACATATCTTCTGCAAAAGACAGTTCTGCTAGTGGCATGTCCCCCCTTATGCCATTGTAGGACATGGGTGCTTTTCTGACTCAAAGAGAAAAGTGCCATCTCTTGAACAACCAGTGATGCTTTCTACCATGGTGGTGTATTTGGAGAATATTCACCCATGTATTGAAACAACCCGGCTTCGTTTAGCTTGTGATGCAATGGGATACAATGTGACGTGGTATGGCTGCGGGGATTGAGCCGTGAGAAATAATTACATTAGTTTTGCAGTGAGTTTTTGCTTGTTTGTGGAGCTCTGCAAGGGAAGGTGATGCTTTGAACAGTTCCTGTACTTTCTGTTGGCCTGCAGTTGAGCTGAACTAAGGGTGGAGGTATGGGCAGAATGAAATTGTTTGACTATCTAGGTGCTTAAAATGCCATAGTATTGCAGAAACCTATTTCAATTCTTTCTCAGAGAAAAGCTGGTGTTCTTCCCGTAGTGAGGGGGACTCTTTCTCCACCTCCTATGTTCATCACACCACTCAAGGTGAACCAACCAAACTTATCGAGATTATCTCTGACTGCAACTTGGAGGAAGATCACAATAAGATCTTGACCATCTTATCACAGCATATCAACAGTAACGCACCACAGTGCCTCAAAGTGGGTAGCTTCACTATTGAATTGGCTTCGGAATACAAGGCCCAGGATGAGAACCATCCTTCTGTCTGCTCCTCCAGAGTGAAAATTTCAGTGCCGTCCTACCAGGACAAGGACGAGAAGCCTGAGATCCCTGTCTTGGAGACTCCTGTTAGCACAGTGGCAGCATGCAATAACTCAGAAAATGTAAAGGTCACGCGACCAGACCCAACGGACAAGCTGGAGGAGAAGCTGAATGAGAAGCTGCATGGGGGCAAAGGCAAGCCTTCTTATGCAGGGGTTTCTCCTGCAGGAAAGCTGGTTGCCTACAAATGCAATGCTAATACGAGCCCCTCGGGCTTGATTCAGGTGGGTCTCTCTGCCTTTACTGTGGAGATTCGATGCAGTTTCATCCAGTACTATCCCAGAACTCCTTGACATGGAGACCACTCTTTAATACATCTTTTGCCTATCCAGATAAGAGTTCTTGGTATCTGGTGGCATTCCTCTCCATAATCCTTTCAAGATTTACTCAGTAACAGGAAATCTTATCAGAATCCTGAAATCTGATGGTTTAACTTGTCTTTTTGGCAATTTGGGTCTTGTTGACCCAAGTGCAGAATCTCTTTCAGGATCTTTTCAATTCTTTGTCAAACCCCCTGAAGGTGCATTTGACACATAGTGCTTCTAAGTGAATGATTTTATGAGTCCACAGAAAGAATATTTTCTGGGGAAGTATACACTGTGACAAAACTTTAAAATGAAAATGTAAACATTATAAAATTGCTTTTTGCTACAGCTAACTGTTAATCTTCACTAACAGCCTGAATCTTCTTTGTAGACTATATATTTTTCATCAAGAGACTTTATAATCCTAAATTCACAGGGTCTTTTCCCTGCAGTTTTATGTTGCTGACATGATGTTAAGAATTAGTAGTAGGAACTATGGGATTAGGATGAAGATACTTTTCTTCCATCATAGCTATTTGTGGTTATAGTAAAGCCACTTTGAAGAAAATCATATGAATTAGAAAATCAGAGTAAAATATGTTTTCATGACACCTTGCAGATATGACACCCTCAGAAAGAGAAGCTAATGGAGAGATAAAGGTGAGATTTCTTACCTTCAATAAAAGTTGATCAATAAAAACTACTTATTTAGGAGTGTCTTAAATACATTTTGCTTTTAGTAGGTATTATCAAACAATGTGAAAGCAAAATGCAGCACTACCAAAACTTCCCATTGTCCACTAGGCGTAAAGCCTGACATTCAGCAAGATATTCTGGTTTTTTCCTGTTACCACTGCAGCTTGGAATTTTAAATTAGGGAACTCATCATGCCTTAATTACAGTATCAGACAACAGTGTAGATAAGGAAAAAGTTGATGCAGCTTTTACAAGCTCTTTAAAGTTTTGTCTCAATGTATATGTCATCAATATTCTTTCTTTTGTGATGCTAGGTCTTAATTAAGTTTGAGAATTTTATCCAAAATTGTCCTTCAATTAGGAAACCTTTTTTTATTCAGGACTACAGCATAAGCATGGGGCAGGAAAAACAGGTGCTAGCTTCATTCTTACCTAATTTCAGTGATTTCACATGTTCCTTGGACTCTCTGGTTTTATGTGAGTCTGAGCAGCATGTAAAATCTATATTACAAAGATTAAACAAGAGTTGTTTGAAGTTCTCCTGAGCAGTGAGAAAACTAGGAATTCCAAGTCGGAATTGCCATGGTTCTTTGAAAAGGACATTTAGAAGTCCCACAGAATGAAACACTTTTCCAGAAGTGGTGAATTAGCATTCTTTTCACAAAGTTTCCCTTTTCCCCTTTTTTCAGGTTAATGATAAAAGGTATCCTCAGGCCAAACTGCTTTTGGGACAGATGGGGGCATTGCATCCTGCCAATCGGCTAGCAGCTTATATCACAGGCAGGCTGCAGCCCACAGTACTTGATATTGCAGCCCTCAGTACTGTGATCTCCAAGGTAGCACCCAGTGCTAAAACTCCTGCTTCTGGGACACCACCAGTCCAGGGGCCCACAACATCAGCTCCTAAAACTACATCTTCCACCAGCAGTACTTCAACCCCCACTGTGACGACTCTGAAAACCCATGTCCCAGCACAGAGACAGATAGGTAGGTTGGAACTTATTACTGTGTTTTAAATTGCGTGAAGCTGAAGTACAGAGCGAGTGTACAGTGTTAATGTTGATTTCTGTGCAACAGTGCGTGCTGCCTTTGGCTGCATTGCCTACCTAAGATGCCTCTGCAGTAAATAACCTCAAAACAGAAAGTTTTATTTTGACTTCAGAGTAAGATTACAGATGTTGACTATTAGTTGTTTTATTAATGCTGCTAGTACATATTTTCAAGAGATGAGAGTGGATGGATACTCTCCAAATACAAACTGGAATTTTTGGAGTTTCTGTAATTTTTAATTGCTTTTCATCAAACACAGAATAACCTCAAACAAGTAAAGTACCACTAATACATGGTTCTTCACTGATTAGATTTTCGGTTGATGTTGCACTCATAATTCTTGTGATGACCAAAGAAGTGTGAAGCAGCAGTGAAAGACAAGATGGTCCAAATCTGGATTAGTGAAACAACAGGTGTGCAGCCAATAACCACCCCAGTCTCTAATCTCATTGGATTTCACAAGCTAAACAGGGTTGGATTTAGACAGCACTTTGAGTTTAAAAAAAAAAAACAACAAAACTGGAAGATTCATGAGTTACTTGTGTATCTGAGTTGGTACTGAAATGGTTACCCCAGTGTGGCAAGAGAGGAAGTTGCCCTTAACGATTGCATTTTGCATGACTTTAAAAAGAGAAGACTAGTACCCATCCACATAATCCCACACATTATTTAAAGATCTGAAGCTTTGCAAGGGAAAAGGATGTTTCCTGTGTCCTGGAAAAACTTTAATTTCTGATTGATAATCTGTTATTCTTTCTGCCTAAATTTTCTTTGCCGCGTAAATGGGTGTGTTGTTTTTCTTGTCCTGTAATAAAACTTGTTGCTTTGTGTGTTCATGCAGTATGAAAGAGCTGGCTGTGTTTCATTGGTGGGTGAAGTCATTGCAACACATGTGATATAAGTTAAAAGTACCAGTTCTGGCATAATCTGGGTTAAGAATGCTGTGTGCATGAATAACTGCAGTGTTTAAGTTGGTCTTGGTCCATAGTCTCTATGCTGTTGTACTCATCCGTAGGCATCTGGGGTAATGTAAATGCAGTATTCTGGTCCCTTGGAGGGTAAGGGATGAGGTAAAGGATCTTCCTAACAGTGATTCATTTCCATTGGTTAAATTTGTTCCATCTAGTCTACAGTTGTTGGAATGTCAGTGCAATTAGAAGTGGAAACTCTGTATCCTTCCCATCCCTTTTCCCTCTGTCTGTGTAAGATGAATGCAGTAGAAGGGGGATGAAAATCAAGAAGCAGTAAAAAATGAAAGATGACACAAGCTGTTACACAAATAATTTGATGTTTAGAAAATACTTAGAACCCATTATTTCATTTAAATTCTTGTTTTCCTGCACTGTTAGTTAGGATTGTCCATAGTTTCACGATGAAGAACACCCCTTCAAAAGCTGATTCTTTTGTGTATCTGGGAAGAAATGCAGTAAAAAGCTACAGTAGTGGAATAAGGCAGAGGTCTTTCTAACATGTAAGGCATATCCAGGACTACCATAAAGGTTTTGATTTAATTACAAGGTACATAGAAAAAGGAGGCTCAAATTCATGCTGAAATTACAGTTGTAGCAACTCATGAAAGGCAAAGAGGAAATCTATTAAAATTTTGACCTGCAAGTTTTTATTTGCAGCTACCCGACCCTCACCTGGTGGTGTGTTTACCCAGTTTGTGATAAACAAAGCAGGAGCTCTGCAGCAGAAGGTTCCTGGAGTGAGCACACGCCAGGCGGCCTCAGGGCGACAGTTTCTGAGTATCAAGCCCACACCAATCACTGTTATTGCTCCTGTGGTTCCTTCAGTGCCATCTCCAGCTCTGTGCACAGTCACTTCTGCAGTCACTGCAGCTGCCACCACTTCTACAGTTACTGTGGAAAGTACCAGTGTAGTGGCATCTACTGTGACCACTCCTTGCCAGACAAAAGCTGGTGAACCTCCCTGCTCTCCTCCTGCAATTGCAATTACAGCTGCTCCTGCAACACCTGGAATCAGCACCTGTACTACTCCATCCACCACTGCTACTGCTACTGTGAACACAACAAAAACAACAGGGATTGTTGCAGCAGTAGCAGCTGCGCCGCTCCCAAAACCTGTAGTAACACCACCAACTGTTACTTGTGCTGTTGTCACAACATCCACCTCTACAGTTGTACTGACAACAGCTGCAGCAACTACGCCTGTGGTGACCACACTGACTTCCTCTGCTGCCTCTGTTCCAGTGATACTATCAGGAGTTAATTCAAGTCCTCCAAAAAGAGGTAATGCTTAGGTGCTTTGGATTATTACTGCACACACTTTTTTAAATTCTGCCTCTTTTCACAGCTGTGATACAGTCTGTGTCTGGTTTAATTTTAAATATGGACTCACTTGCCTTGTCCCCCTTTCAAAAACAGGGTAATAAGTCCTATTCATCACCCTAATGTCATCTCTTAAGTTACTTTTTGTATTCTTGTATACCAGTCTATGCTGGTAGAGAAAGGAAAATGTAAATGTCTGGTCAGTGACTGTGATGAAGTGAGCGGGAAGCATTACGTCATCCCTTGACCTATAGACATATATAGCACAGTTATGACTGCTAGAATTTCATGGTTGGCACAGAGTTCAGGAATTAGGTTGGGAATTACTGTCCTGTGTCATGGTTGAAAAATGTCAGTGGAACTACACAGAAAAAACCCAAAACTGTTTTGACCTGGTTTGTTCCATGCATTCTGTGGATAAAAAGAGAAAAACTTGCTTTTGAATAAATTTAAAAGAGATGCAGTTGTTTCCAAAATATTTGCATTTGTATTTATTAAGAATAATGCTTGATTTGTAGGCAGTCTCTTAAAGTGATTTTTTTTTTGTAACTTGTTAAAATATTTCAGAAGATGCTGCTCCACAAGCTGCGAATAAGACTCCCCCAAAGATAGCTCCTGGAACAGACAAACGCGTCGGACCTCGATTGCTGCTGATTCCGGTGCACCAGACAGCCTCTGCTCTGCGGCCGCTGAACACGCAGGTGGCACAGAGGCAGAAGATGGTCCTGCAGCCCCTGAGGAGCCCTGGGGCTGTGAACCTGTTCAGACATCCCAATGGGCAGATCATCCAGCTTGTTCCCCTGCAGCAGGTTCGAGCTGCGGGTGCTCAGCCCAGCGTGCAGCCAGTGATGCTCCGCAATCCAGGTACGAAGGCCAGTGCTTCTTTCACGACTGACTGGTGTGTCACTCAGAAATGAGCAAGGAGATAAATGTCTCTGTGATGCTTTCACCTGCTGAAAGTAACTGAACAGAGTCCAAGTTCTGTGTGACTAGTTGAAGAACATAGTGCAATTATTCAGCTGCAATGCAACTTAAATACCATGTGTATAATATTCAGAAAGTGCAGTTAATAGCTAAGTCAACAAAATTTGGGAGCAAGTAAAAGAGCCTATGTGTATGTGTGGCAGTGGAGCCATGTCCATTGTACTGTCACAGCTTACAAGACTCAACCTGGTGATTCAAAAACAATTCTTGTTGGAGATTCTCTTAAAGAGAATGAGCTGTTACCCATGTTTCATTGGAATGCTACTCTGTTTTTGTTACGTTTTGAGGTTGGTTAGTGTGTTTACAGAAGATATTCAGATGAAATGTTGTACTACAATACGGAATTGCCAGGTTTTTTCCTCCTTAAGAGTGTGAAAAGAAAAATAAGTGTGATTTTCAGCTTTTTTCTCTAGCACACAGTTGAAGACAGGGTTAGAAGAGTTAGAAATTGCAGGTTGGTGTGCTGTTGTATGTATTTGTAAATTCTAACCCAAATGTACTTTGAATGCAGGTTTACTCTTCTGTTCTCCCTATTTCAAAACACACCTCAAAGAGAGGGAGTTAGAGTGGGGTAGAAGGGAGAGCAGAAGCAAGCACAGTAGATAAAACTGGGGAGGGGAGCAAACAATGCTGAGCTTTAGTTGAGGTTTGAGCATGAGGTGTCAAGAAGTTTATTTAATTTCTTTCTGTTTTGAGGCTCTTGCTGAACAAGAGAAACTAGTTGCCAGTTGGTAATACTTTTCCTTCTTGTTTATGAAGTGTTGAAATGCTGCAGAAGAGTTCATAAAGGTAAAATGTGGTAGTATAACTGTGTAATTTTGGCATAGTTTTTCCTCTTTGGAAGTCTTTTTTCAAAAGAAAAGCAAAAATATTTTAAAATTAAATACTATTTTTTACTTTCTTTTTTCTCTGAAAAACCCCTATTTCCTCGTTTTCCAATAAATGTCAAATGGGAAAGTAAAATGCAAGACTTCCAATGCTATGTCTTTTTTGATCAAAAAGCTCAATGCTTGAACTTAACATCAAGTCTGTTAGTTTTAGAATGGCCAATTCATGTGTTTCATTGTGGTGTTACTTAAAGAAATGCAAGTTTATAATGTCTTTATGTATGACCAACTTTTCCGCTGAGAGCTGGAGGTCAAACACCTGATTCCATTATGGTCCTTGAGAATGGAGTCTGTTTCTAGCACAGCATCAAATACTAAAAGTGGAAGAAAAAAAGCTGCTTTGAGAGTCTCAGTTGATGTTTTGTTTTCCTCACAGGATCTATTGTAGGAATCCGTTTACCTGCACCTTCCAAGCCTCCTGAGTCACCTGTTTCTCCCACTTCCTCTGTGTCTTCCACTTCTCCTGCGGCAAATTCAGCTGTACCAACGGCAGTACCCAAGCTATCCCCCCCATCCAACCCAGCCACTCAAGCATCTTCTCTTCTTCCTTCGGTAACAAGTTTTGTGTCACAGGCAGGCACTCTGACTCTGAGGATCGCTTCTTCTGCTGTCAGCAATGTCACAAACCAAACAGCCTCCGAGTCTAAAATAGCCTGCAGCTCGGCTGGTCTGTCAGCCACCACCGCTAATCTCATACCTTTACAGTCTGGAAGTTTTGCTTTACTTCAGCTCCCAGGACAGAAGACAGTGCCAAACTCTATTCTTCACCATTTTGCATCTCTGCAGATGAAGAAGGATTACAGGAAAATATGCAAGAAAGAGGACTCAGGTGCTGCTCAGCAGAAGGAGAATGGGAAGGCTCCATGCTCAGGTGACACAGAAGTTACAGAGTCTGATGTCACAGTGCCACATGGGAAACAAGAAGAAGATGAGTTGTCGATTAACCAGTCAAATGCTGTTGAAGGATCAGCATCTGCCACAGTCACACCTAGTGGTGATAGGAATTCCACTGCATTAGAGATAGTGGAGAAGAACTCAGTGGTGCTAGAGAGTTCTTGTGATGACAGCTTTTCTTCTCAGCATGATGTTTCTGCAGATGTCATATCATCTGACCATTCGTACATCAGTGAGAAACCTAATGATGAGGAAGAAAAAGGGGCTTCTGAAGAGAAAGAGGATTCTGTCAGTTCTGAAACTCTTGTGGAGGCAGTTTCAGCTAACTCTGTTTGTGGGTCATCAGATGAGTCTTTGGTTGCTCCTCTGGATAATGCACATTCACAGAGTCTTGAGAATCGGGAGGCTGCACAGTTGAGGAACCATGGGAAGGAACAAACACATGCTGAATGGGAGGAGAAACCAATAAAAGAGGAGGAAGAGGATGCACAGACACAGATGGATGAGGACAACAGAGCAAGTTCTGGGCAGTTACATAGTCAACAAGAGCAAGATACACAGGTGAAGATCAAGGAGGAACAAAGTGAGACTGAACTGTTTGAGAACAAACAAGAATTCCAGGGTGATGCTGCACAGCCAGATATGGAAAGGAGGGAGTACAAGGGCTCTATAGAAGTGGAAAACATAGTAGAGAAAACAAGAAGTAGGTCTGAAATTAGTTGTGCAAAAGAACTGGATAATGCTTCAGGAGAAGAGCCTAGGGCTGATATGGAGGAAGGCAAAGGAAACATAGCTAGGCAGGATGGCAGTAAAAGCAAAGAAAAAGGTGCTTGTGATTCTCTGGAAGAAATGAAAGCAGGCCATGATATCCTAACACATGTTAACAGTTCTTGGAGCAAAATATCTAGTATTGTACCCCCTTTAGAAAATAGAAGTGAAGTAGATAAAAAAGCTGATACATCAGAGAAAGGTGACTTCCTGACAGCACCAGAACAGAGGGCACGCAAAAAGGATTACATGCCCACTATTGATATAACTGCTGATGATATGGAAGAGGATGAGGAGGAAGATGAGGAAGAGGAAGAAGAGGATGAAAAAACTGATGATTCTGCTGATGACATGCTGGATGGTGCTTCTGACTTCCCAAGTGAAGAGGAAATAGATGTTGAAAAAGTGGTAAGCATTTAGCTGTTTATGAAGGGATTTTTTTCTTTTATTTATTTTTTTTAATTGACCAACTAACTTGTCATAACCCATGAATTTGAAAGACAGTGTATGATGTTTGTGTTTTGGACTTCTAGTTTCTTTAGGAAGTGTAAATTGGGGTTCCAAGTGGAAATATCTTTCATTTCTTAGTTGCATGCTTTTTTTTAGGTAGCATTATAGTGGCCTTGTAGAAATTGCCTGGTTTTCAGATAACAGGAGTTCTGTTGAACAATTTGTTATAGAACTGTTGCAGGTTGTCTTCCTCCAGTGTTTACTCAAATAATTTGCTTACTTGTGAGCAAATGATGACTTAATGATCTAAAAAAGTAGTGGCCAACCTAGTATTTGTTATTTTAAGATGTTTCCTTCTATTTAGTTTTTGTAGCCTTAGTTAACATTTATTTCTGAAAGGAGTATTTTAATCCATTCTTGAATACCTTTTTTAAGTAAATACATTTAAATACTATGTGAGAGCTGTCATTCTGTATTTGATAGAAAACAAATTGCTCCAAAAGTCACAGAAAAGGGTAAAACGTTGTGGTTAGTGTAGTTAAGATACATTTAAATTTTAACGCTCATAAAATTCCCATCAACTATAACCCAAAATTTAAAATAAAGTAATCCAGTGTGTAATTCCTTTGCTTCTTACATATCACTACATGACTTAAAAAACAGTGCTTTGTTATTTAAAATTATGAAGCTGTTTTATGAATTAGTCAAATGGACATATGAACTAAGATAGCTGTTTCTTGGAATGAGATACAAGTGAAAAGAGAAGAATTAAACTGGAGAAGTTGAAAAACAGACAAATTAAAAAAAGGAGACATAATGGTTGTGTCTTCAGGATAGAATTCTTTTAGTCCTTTTGTGTTAATGTAATCCCCTTGCAGTTGAAAATCAGACTAGAGTTCTTCGGTACAGCCTGGTCTAGAGGATTCCTAGAGCACCTGGGCAATAACTTCTTGGTACAGGTACTACAGGAGCCAGCTAGGAAAGGTGCCCTCCTTGAACTGCTGCTTGGTAACGCAGAGTGAAATGGCAGTTGTCTGCTGTCTTGGCCACAGCAGCCATGAAAAAATCCAGTTCAAATCTCTGGTGACAGGAGGAAAAGTGCCAGCAAGACTTCAACCCTGGATATGAGGAGAGCAGACTTCAGGCTGCTTGAGGAACAAGTTAGGAAGGTCCCTGAGGTTACCCCCCAGCTGACTGGTTGGAAGCCACTTGATTCAATCTTTTTGGATTTCAGTAAAGCGTTTGATCCTTTATCTCACAGGATCCTTCTAGACAAAATGTCCAGCAGTTGTCAGGATAAACACGTCAAGTGATGAGTGAGCAGCTGGATCATGGGTCAGGTGTGAAAGGTGTTAGTGAATGGGGTGACATCAGACTGGTGACTGATCACTAGTGTGGTTCCCCAGGGCTCCATCCTCAGGCCTGTGCTCCTCAGCATCTCCATAAATCATGTGCAGGCACAACTGGAAGGGATGCTTGGTAAGTTTGCTAGAGATGCAAACTGGGAGGAGCTGTTATCAAAGGTGGAGAGGCCCTGCAGAGAGACCAACCATGTGAAGTTTAACAAGGGCAGGTGCCAGATTCTGCACCTGAGATGGGGCAACCCTGGGTGTACAAACAGCCTGGAGAAGGAGAGGCTGGAGAGCAGTGCCGTGGAAAGGGACCTGGGCTGTGGCAAACTGGATGTGAGTCAGCAGTGCCCTGGCATCCTGGAAGGTCAAGCTTGTCCTGGAGGGCATCAGGCACAGCATGGCCAGCCAGGCAAGGGAGGGGATTGTCTGGCTCTGGCTCTGGCTCTGCTCTGCTCTGCACTGGGGTGGCCTTACCTCGAGCCCTGTGTGCCACTATATATAAAGGACATGAAGCTGTTGGAAAGCATCCAAAGGAGGGCTGTGAGGGTGACAAAAGGCCTTACAGGAGTGAGGAGCAGCTCTGTAATGAGTAGCTGAGATAATTTGGTCTGTTCAGCCTGGAGGAGACCAAGGGGAGACCTCATTGCAGTCTGCAACTTCCTCATGAGGGGAATATGAGGGGGAGCACTGATCTCTCCTCTGTGGTAATCAGTGACAGAACCCATGGGAATGAGATGAAGTTGGGTCAGGGGAGGTTTAGGTTGCATATTAGGAAAGGGTTTTTCACCCAGAGGGTGAGTGGGCACTTGAACAGGCACCCCAGGGAAGAGGTCACAGCACCAGCCTGACAGAGTTCAAGAAAAGTTTGGATAATGCTCACAGGCACATGGTGTGATTCTTGGGGATGGTGCTGTGCAGGGCCAAGACATGGATTTCAATGATCCTTGTGGGTCTCTTCTAACTCAGGATATTCTATTATTCTGTGATAGCCAAGTGAACAACTCTGGCTTTTAGAGAATCTCTTCAACTTCCAGAAAAATTGACTAATCAGTTCATATTCCAGCTTGCTGTTCTCAGACAAGACAATAGCATCTCAACTGTATGAAGGTGAAATACAGATGTTATTTTTGGAAGTTCCTTTTAAGTGGAAAACTGAATTGTTGGTGTCTTGTCTTCAGTTGGGTGGTGGCAGTTTCATACCTCCTGTATTCTTTAATAACTTGAGCAGAGTTATTATTAAGTTTTGAGAACCACTGTTAATTCATTCCTGATGCTAGATAAACTTCTCTGACATGGTAGTCCTAGGAATTTTGTTGGTGAACCAACAATACTGTCTAGGTCACAGAGTAGTCTTCTATCAAGGTTGGTGTTTGAAAACTGTTTTCTTTCATCCTGCAAAAGGATGATTAAGCAAATGAGTAATATTAGAGATTATAAGAAATGTTTGTTTTGGATGAAACTTACCACCCAGGTTTTGGCTGATATGACTTGGAAAGCCATGTAAGGGTATGTCTTCACTGCAAGCTCACACAAATACAATAAGCTAACTTTGGTTCTAGAGCAGTCAAGCTGAGGAATGAGATCTCAGGGGACTGTAAAAACCTGCCTGGAATTTGATTTGTTAATTGCTGTTGCTGGCTAGTTGAGCTAGCACGTCAATGCCTAATGGAGAAATCAGTTTTGGAATTAAACTTGTTATTTTTCACTGGGATGTACTCTTCTCTCATCATAGTGCTTACAAGATAGGCTGCACTGGTATTGTTTGTCAGACTGGATGAAGTCAGATGATGTAAGGTAGAGGATGTTTATCTGCTTCATTAAACTAGTGGAAACAGAAGCAAAGAGTACATGCATGTCCACTAACAGTTTTGTTTAGTGGAAATACTTAAGACAGCTCTTCTTCTATTAGTTGGGAATGTGGACTGGTTTTGGTTGCTCAGCAAATGGCCACTTAAACCTTAGAGAACTCCAGTGAGAGTCAGGAAGATTGCTGCCTACCTGTAGTAGCTATTAGTGTTTATTCTTTAGCACATTTTCTCACACTGGTTAATTGTTCTTAGTTTTGCACATCAGTGCCCTTCAGAGTACCCTCTTACCTTGTGCTGACTTTGTGTCCTTGACATAGAGACTGTTCTAGTCTCTGGTCAACAGAAAGAAGGTTCCTGAGATGGTATCTTTTCCCTTTTGCATTTCCTACTCTGAGCTGCATCAAGACAAGCTTAGGATGGTTAATCATTGTGGGTTTGGTGATATGAATAAAACTTTCTGGGAATATCTGTAGAAGCAGACTAATGAGTATCGGGACCTGCTGTCTGAACAGATTCAAGTGCGATGGTTTGAGGTGATGTTAAACTTTTGATCTCCAAGGCAGGATGATTGCACACGGAGCTCCTGCTGAGAAGGGCTGCTTGGCCTGGGCTCCTGATTGTTCACCAGTCCTTGCTGGCATAAGCCAAGACCATGCCAGGGTTTGTTCTGGTACTGTAATGCTACAGATAAGAGTCCCATGGCTCAGCTTACTACTCTAAAAACAACTTCTATGTCTGGCATGGTACTGCATTGTAAGTGTTGTTTAAAAGTGTTTTTCAGTCATTCTTTTTCTGAGCCAAACACTGAAATTATAAGGACTGTTATCAATTATTGTAAAATGGTAAGCTTCCTACAAAGTGCAAGTGTTACATTTTGTGGACAATATAAATTCTAACAATGTCTTGCATGTTGTCAGCTTTTAGTTCAGAGCATGTGTGAAACCTGCAGACAGAAGGCAGCTTTGGAAATTACACATTTCCTTGGGTAATGTATAATGACATCCACTGTCTTGTAACCTCTTCCCTCAGCACTGTTGCTGAGGATCCTCTACCATCAGTAATTTGCTCTTTAGGTAGTAGCAATAGGGGTTTAGGCTGCCTGGAACAGACAAAAATCAGAGGAGAGGGCTTAGAAACAGGCATTGAAATGAAGAGAGGGGAAAAAGCTGTAATTTCCATAGCAACTTTAGAACTCTGTTGTAGAATGGTATTGCTTCTCTGGTGTCTTCATTCTGTAAGGTATTTCACCCTTACTCAAAGGCATTTAGAATTTATGTGGTTACAGGAAGTAGTTTGGAAAGTAGTATGGATTGAGTGATGCTAGAAAGGTAGGGCTTCCACAAGCATCTTCAGGGATCATGCTGGGCTATGGATAAGGTTCAGCCTATGGCAAATTGGCAGTACTTCTATAGGAATAGCTGTTCTTAATGTCAGAACGACTTACTTCTGGTGATCTTCATGATTGTGATATTTTCTTGTTGCTAGGAATTCAGGGGTAGAGAGGAAAGATCTACGAACCAGAAGTATTTTCCCCTTTGTTGCTAGATGTAAGAACAAAAAAATTAATTACTTCTGTTTTTCATATGTCCACATTCAAAATGTGTAAACTTTTAGGATATTAAGTTCTTGGTGGGCAACGGAGTTTTTTACTTCTGTTTTATCTTGTCCATATTTCATGATAAAGATACCACATATTGGGTTTTGAATACCATTTTTTTTATATGATACTATACAAACTGTTGCAATTCTAGAGCAGCTCTAGCCTGGAAAATTGCTCTCAATCCTTTGATTAGCCCATTATAACTTATCAGCACTGGAAAGCTTTATGACAGCAGTGCTTCTATGGTAAGCTAATTTCCTGGGTGTTTTTCCTATTTCTCTCTGGATTATAGCATCTTTTTTGAACCACCCTACCAGACCACGTTTCCTGCAATGTAATGATGTCCAAATGTAGTTAAGACAGAATAGTCCTGCCCACTGAACAAAACCAGTATGCATCTCTTGCACTTAAGAGTCACAGAAATAGTACTGTATGAAGTGGAAAAGCTTAGAGAAAGTATCAGGAGGCTTTCAGCATCAAGGTGGATTTATGAATGATCCAAGAGAGCAGGCAAGAATGTGAAGTGCTCTTTATATAAAGAAATAGATCAATGTTGGCACTACCTCTTGTACATGGAGTATTTTCAACATAATGGCAGTATCTGTTCAGTAGTTCTGTGATTTAAATAGTATCTTTGTTTGAATTGTTTTTGTTTAGTCAGGGTAGTTCAGGGAACTGGGTGAAATGGAGTAGAGAATGGAAGTGTTATCATTCCTTGCTTAAGGAGAAAGAGTTCTTCATTGTAATCAGACCAAAAATTGTAATGTAAAAAGCTTCACTAAAAACTGTAATACAAAACAATTGGTTGAATAGGCATGTTTTCTGGGGAGAGGGGTATCACCTGGATTTACAGATGGCCACAGGATTGATATTTAACTCTTTGTTGCTACAGAACTGCAGTTGTTCCTTACCTCTCTCTTCACAAAATAGCAAGTTTTCTTGGTCAGGCAAGCATGGAGAAAACATACTCTTCAGAATATAAGAAATATGTAAAATTATTGGGCATCATTTTAACAGCATTTTGGAAAGAGCCAAAATCTTACTCATCATCATGTAAACAGTTTACTGTGTGATCCAAAGAAGCCTGACTGTATGACATCGTGACTTTTGCTGTTTTAGGTATGAGAGACCATTACTAAGGTGGTAACTGTTTCAAATTCTGTAAAAAAGTCAATTAGCAAGAGTCTATGATATTAGGTTGTAAGGGCAGGAGGAAAATGGAGGCAGGAAAATTCTGCCTTGTGAAAGCTTTTGTCCCAGCCATAATAAGAACATTAAGGACAAAGATGGGTTCTGCCCTTACCAAAATGCATTTTACAGAGTTGCTAGTGGGAGGAATTCCTGGAGGTTACAGTTGAAGTAATCCCCTGCTTAGCACCGTTTACTGGCCAGTAGCTGGAGATGTTGATTCTTTGATGGTTCTAAATGTTACAGTGTAATCTCATTTGAGACTGAAGTGAAACTGTTTTGGCCTGAGCTCTATTGCTGAGTAGATACTCGTTTTAAAAAACCGAAACAAAACCTGTTCCAGGATGCGTGTGAATACAGAGAGGATGACGAGCAGGTGGACATTGAGACCGTGGAGGAGCTTTCAGAGAAGATTAACATTGCCCGTCTGAAGGCCACAGCTGCTCATGTCGAACGCTCCAAGCAGAAGTAAGCACCCCTGGAGAGCACCTGTGTATCCTGCTGCTGGCTGCCATCGAGTGATTCCCTTAAACAACAGGTGTCATGTGGTGACAAGATAAGGCAAGGCTTCTGGCATGCCTTCCTCGGCGCTGGTGCCTCCCAGTGTCTGTGAGGATGGTGCTGGCAGCACTAAGAGTAGTGTCAAGGTGTCTTAGACTTTTTCTATTTCCCCTTTAATTAATTCATTCATGGGGATGTATCTTGCAATGTAAAATTGAGTGAATAGCCTCCCTTCCTGCAAACTGAAAATTAGCAGGGTTGTTTTTGTGTTACATGTGATTTGGTAAGCTTTGTTTATTCTTGCTGGTGGACTTCTGGGCAGGAACAGTCATTAGGTTAATCCCTGATGCTGTAAATGAAAGGTTTGTCTTTAGGACCATTGCCCCAGCAAAGAAAGTATTTTCTTATTGACATATAGTCGGCCATGGTTGGAAAGCTTGGCTTAATTTTTTTGGTTGGTTTAATTTTGTTACTGTTACTGCCCTTGCATTTATAATGACAACGGCAAAATAAAAACACTGCTTACTTGAGGAATGTAATGATAGCGGTTTCTCAGATGCATCAAACAAAAAGAGAACATGGCATCTATTGTTCTTTTTGTTTGAAGATTTATTTTTGAAACTTTGAAAAAACTGTTTGGTGCTGTTTAGTACCAGATAGTTATCTCTTTTTTCCTCCCCTTTAAGGATAACAGCTCAACTTTTATCCTTAAGTGGTGACTTTGCTTTAAATTTTGAAGGTTTTTCAGTGAGCGAGAAAAACGGATGTCATGTTTCATAGAAATAATTTTCAAATGTGTTTTCTTTGTTCTGTTGCAGCTCCTGAGATATGAGGAAGCTGCTGTTATTATATATTACAATAGTAATAAATTTGAGGATTTTGATTGGTGGTTCTTGGTGGGGGAGGGATTGCTCTGCCATCTATATTAAATCTGTGTTTATTAAAAACAGAACCAAAACATAATTTAAAAAGATACTTTATGCAGCTAACAGTTGCAAGCTGAATTTATTCCTTTTGGCATGTAGTGAAATAGTTTGTCTTCTGCGCTCTGAGATAATTTCACAGCTTTCAGAACAGCTCAGTTATTTCCAGGATGGTGATGTTGGAGATAAGAGTTCACTTTCTTGAGAAAACTCAACAGTATCCTGCTTTTATGCAGTTACACTAGAAAAGTTAATTTCAAGGCATAAAAATGAGCAATTCTAGACTGTTGGAATGTAGTTAATGAGGATAGAGTGTATGAGATGAGTAGCATTGGGAAAAACTTTTTACCTTTCTTCCAGATACCATCCTCCTAATTCTTCGGATGAAACATTATCAGAAAAACATTCAAAGGTATATGTTTGCTCTCCTCTTTCCTTTTAGTATCACACCTCCATTTTAAAGATAAATTTTCATCTCACCTGCAGCTCTTAATATGATGAATCTGTCTTGCAGATACTTGTGATTAAATGCAAGAAACCAAATGTGCTGGGGAAGGATTTGCTCAGTCCAAATATCCTTAAGGCAAAAGGGCTGGTGCTGGCAGTGGGTTTCAGATTCAGCTTTGGCAATGGGAGGAAGATCTGCCTTTTATTTATGACTGTGTTTGCTTAGGTTTTGTATCCTTGGCATGAATAATTTTTACAGCACACTTAAAATAATAAATGAGCAAAATTGTCATGTGTTGAAGAAGACAGTATATAGAATTATATAGGCACAGCACTAGATGAAGGATTTCTAAAAACAGAAGTTTGAATATATGTTTAGGCGAGTTGAGGTGTCACAGAATCCTTTCAAACCAAAACTCACTGCAATCCTTCAGAATCTTGAGCCTTTTTTTGGGTGGCTCTGAAGCCAGTTTCTCTGTCCATAACTGTCTGTGATATACTTGACGTCAGCTCTAGGGCTTCCTTCTGTGGTGGGGTGGGGCTTTGGGTGTGGTGGGAGCCTGGTGTATGTCTTAGCTATTAGAGCAGGATGGGATGTGTGCCTTTGCCTGAGAGCCCTGCATGGGGTCCAGGATGCTCCGTCTGCCTTACCTTTTCCATGTGTCCTCCTCTCTGCCCTTGCATTTATGTTGTAAGGCCCTCCCTTGACAGGAACCCATGGCCAGCACAGGAGCAGTTGCAGCTGTACCGTGCTCAAGTCTGCCTGTGAGAGCAAAATGGCTCTCAAGAGCCACATTTCAGGAGACAAATCATCAGATTCCTTCTAGTCCAGCAGGCTCAGAAATAGTATCACTGAATCTGAGGAATCTTTCCACTGATACTCTGGGCATCAGAGTATCAGTGGAATTATACTAAAATTATCTAAAAGACGGTGTTAATTACTTCCCCATTAAATACATAGCATAGCTGTACAAAACCTGAAAGAGTAATGATGATGTAACAAACTTCTCAGTCTGTGGAGATCAGTAATTTTGGTTATTGTCTGGCAGTCGTTTTAGAAACTTCAGCAAATTCAATACCAGAAGCACTTGGCCACGTTCTCTTTGGTGGATGCCTGGGGTGATAAATGTCAATGCCATCTTTCACATTCTGACTTAAAATGTCTTTGACACCAATCCATAATGAACCTATGAAAGAAAATGGAAACCAAACTAGTTTAACTCCAGGGAAAGATTCAAGTCTCTTGTATTTCATGTAATTATTGAATGCATTAGTAGACTTTCTTGACAAGCAAACAAAAAATACTTGGCTCAAACATATGTGATTTTGTTGTAATGCTGTGATTTTATCTAAGTAGCCTTGTGTTGCACAAAAGAAAAGCTTATGAACTGGAGGGACTCATGCTCTTTTCCGTTAGGGTTGATGTGATTATGTTGGTCACTTCTTTGATAGCATTTCATTTCTTACTGTGTGTCCTTCTGATTCTGAACTTTCAGGAAGACGTAGTAGCAGGATAGCATGACGTGGAATCTTCAGGTGTCTGTAGAAAGGCTGTAAATCTCACATGCATTTGAACATTGTCTGCCATTACATTGCCTTCTTTGCTTAAACTTGTTAATCTGGTTGCTCCTCCTGCAGAAGCATCAGACCTGGAAAAGAAAGCTGAAGTCCCAGGCTGAAGCCTTTGCTCATTACCGCCAGACACACACAGCAAATGAGCGTCGGCGACGTAATGAAATGAGAGGTCTCTTTGACAAGTTGAAGAAAGTTTTGGGGCTGCTGAACCTTCCCAAAGTCTCCAAATGCTACATTCTCAAGCAGGTAGGTATTTTGGAGCTTTAGTGAGGAGGAGAATCGTTTGTTCTGGACAGAGTAATTATACTCTTCAGAGTAATTATACTCTTCAGGTGAGTACCAGTGTAGAGGGGAATTCTGTCGTCCCTGCAGGACACTCTAGAACAAAACAATGCCTGAAAGAATCTGAGAATCTATACTCCTAAAAGCATAGTCTTGATCACATGAACATATATTTTTGGATTTGCCTTCCCTTTGTATTCTTTGTGAATTGTGGAACGTTATGTCATAATTCTTTAGTGGTTTACTGTGAACATAAGGAAATATTTAATCCATTAAATCCATTACTTTTTTAATGCTTGAGAAGATAGCATTCCATTAGGCAGTTTACAGACATTAAAAGCTTAATTGTAAATATGTAAATGACAGGAAACAAACATGAGTGGTAGATATGGAATTGTGTTTATCAACTGTACCTAGACTCTGGAAGATAAAAGTTTGGGGTCTTTCTTAAAAATTGCTGACCTTTGGAGGAAGGACAAACAAGATGGTTATCACTCTTCAACCAGCATTTAGGGAAAGCTGACATTCATGGTACTTTACATGCTTTCTCTCAATCCTATTTTCTCAGGATTACAGAAGTTTGAAAATAAATTTTGTAAAGGTTTCTGGGAAGGAAAACCATTATTTCGTGTGTCACTGGTTTATAAATCAGTTCTCTGATACTATTTTAGGCCTTTGAGGAAATCCAAGGACTGACAGATCAGGCAGATAAGTTTATTGGACAGAAGACGTTACTGACACGCAAGCGGGATGGTCTGATTCGAAAAGTATCCACGCTCTCAGGTGAGACTGGTTTTGGATGCAAACTAGCTGTAATAATGAAAGAAAAGGCTTTTAGGAGTGAGAATGTGTGGAGTAGTAATCTGTGCATCCAGGTGTGTCATTGGTTCACTAAAATTCAGACTTTTGATGCCAAACAAAGTTATACTGATGGAAATGGCTTTTGTTTTCCTTCATGCCTAAAGGAAGTGTGGAATGCTCTGTGCTGGGAGCCACAGGCTTGGATTCCTTTGGAAGGGTGGGATGATGGTGATAGTGTCACTTCATTCTGTCACTGGTCACTTCCTGAAATGCCTTTTCTGCTCAGCCCTTCACAGTCACACACAGCTGTCTCTGGTCAGTACTGAAACCTCCAACTCCTTGCAGAGCTTTGCAAATGGCTCCTTGTCCTGCTTTCCCAAGAACCAGTGCTCCTACAGACTAGAACATGTCAGCGCTATACACAGAACAAAACTGAAGTAGATTCTAAGCTGCTGCTCAGCCAGACATTACATCTTGTATTTCCTGTGTCTTTCTGTCTCATTTGGAAGGATAGGAAAGCTGTGACACATTTTCAACCAGTATCAAAATGTGTGAATAAACAAAATATTATTCTAATCTTGCAGTCTGGGACTATAAACAGTGGAATACCTGTAAAGTAGAAATGAAAGATACTTAAATATTTTGTATTTACTTTAATCCATTCATGCATGTATAAGGTATTTGATTTATAAAAAGTAAAAGGTGTTGTAGTGAAGTCTGGTAATCTAGAAATGTACGAGAGGCCTTTTGAGCAGAGAATGAAAGCAAATAACTTCACAAAGTAGTTATGTGATCTTTTGCATTCCTAGGTGAGACCTCAGATTTGCTGAGGAAAAAGTCCTCTCTCAGGACAGTTAGTTAAATATAGACCAAATTAAAGACATACCATGATGTTAGAATATAAACACTAAGCAGAAAACAAGCTAGTATAGTCTAGCTTAACTTGAACTTGGATCATTTAAAACTGTGTGTATATGCAGAAAACAAATTATTTATGAAATCTGTGTGTTTGTCCAACATTAGAATTTTCATGGCAATGGTAAAACTGTATGTGAGTTTACATTCAAATGTCATTTGAGTAAAATTGAATTATGTCAGCTTAACACATTATTAGTTCTACCTTCAGCATTTTTGTTTTGGGAAGAGAATTTGAAAGTAGGCTGACTCTCTGGTAATTTTTCTGTAGGAAAGACAGAAGAGGTTGTCCTGAAGAAGCTGGAATATATTTATGCTAAACAAAAAGCAACAGAAGCACAAAAAAAGAAGAAAGAACCTGAGCCACAGAAATCAGCTGCACCCTCCACTGCTAGCACCCAGCAAGAAGGGTCCTCTGCTGCCCCCAGAGAGCCAGCCCCGATATTGATGACAAACAGAAGGGGCAAGCCATTGATACTTGCCAGGAGAGGAGTCCGGGCCACAGGTGGGCTACAAGGGGTGCATGTCCTGCATCAAGGGGAAGCAGCCATTGAAGCTGCACTCTGTGGGAAGGCAAAATGCCAGCTGACTTGTGCAGACAGCCTCACTGCTGAAACAGAATTGTGCACAGGACTGGGAAATGTCCATATGATAGGTGAGAAAACCACTTGCTTTCAGTAAGGACGAGACCAGTACAACTGAGGTCTTCAGGTGAACATGACTTCAGAGTCTCAAAATGATGGGAAGTAAGTTGTTACTGAGCTGACCTTTAATCTCAGGGAGTTTCACTGCAATCTGGCAGTAATTTCTAACAGTTAAAGGTGGTTCTTTTTCTACTGACTGAAAACCTGAAGTTCAACCCCTAGAATGCAGGGGCTGCTAGAACAGACTCTTCAAAACCTCCCTCCTCAAAATGCTAGCTCTCAACAAGGATGGAAATTTGCTCTTAAATTCAATGGCAGAGTTGAATGTCAGGTGCTGGAGATTTTTTTTGTAGCTGAGAACTTGTAGAGAAGTGTTCAACATTTGTGGAGACCTTCACATCATAAATGTAGGAAGGAACAAAGGAATGGTTCCTTCCAGAGCTGTACCTAATGCTGGCTTGCAGGGTGCTGTGCCAGAATAAATGAGTGTTTTACATAATTCTTTTCTTGCAGAGGACTCCTCAGCCTCTCTCACACTCACGGCTGCAAGCGTAGTGATGACTCCCCAGGGGCAGGTGCTTACGCTGAAGAGCCCCCTGGTCCCAGGGCAGGTGGCAGCTGTTCCTTCCACACTGCTGCAGGCTGAATTAAAGCCTCGAGGGGCTGGTACTACCATGGCCACACAGCCAGGTAGGATCATGTGAGATGATGTTAATCAGTGTAATACTGTTCGTAGATGTGCTGAGCAGTTTATGAAGTGATGAAATTTTGCTTTAATAATTTGGATTTTTTTTACAACTTGGCTGAGGTAGAACTTGACTCTGGTAAGAGAGGTCAGATGTCACTAATTCAAACTGTCACTTTATCAACAGGTTAGTAAAATGTGTTAAAATTTTGTTATTCAGAAGTTAGGGAAACATACAGGAGAATTCCTAATCACACAACCAGTCTGCATTTCTGTTTTTACTGCTTTAAGATGTTATTGAAGTCTTACCTTGAAGTGCACTGCTCCTTTTAGCCAGGAGTATCTGAAATATCTGAAAGTACTGTATCTGAGTATCTGAAAGGCTTTTGTTTCCACTTCATCCCCTGTTTCCCTTTTCTTGTATAAGGTGTTACTTCTGTGATGATTCAGCTGCCAGGATCAACAGTTCCTGTCCAAGTAAAAGGAATCCTTACTAACTCTACCATTCCTATTACACTGTCAGCTGTTGCTGAGGATCCAGCAACCTCAACAGTGGTATCAGCTACAGAACCCCATTCAGGTAAACTCTTTGTTTTTTGTGGATCTTTGTGCTTGCATGTAGGGAACATTATCCTTGCAAAGCTGAAGGTAAATTGTTTTCTCACTTCCTCACTAGGGAGTAATCGTAGGTGTTAATGTTATTCACAGAAAATCATGATTAAATGTTTTGAACAGTTTAGAGGGGCCTCTAGGAGATTATGGATTAGAGCTTTTTAACTTTCCATCATCTCACTGAGCCTGCTTGCCCTCAGGAAAGTCAGGAAGAGTAGATCCTGGAACGTGTCTGTGGTATAATGCATCCTCCTGGGGAAGCTTCAGTTTAGAGTGGTGGTGGGGCTACTGAAAATCTTTGCCTGTAACATCTGGACTCTGACTGTGGCACAACCCCTTCCCACACCGTGCCAGCTCTGCTGCCCATGGGAGGGCTGTTTTTCAGGGCCTCGTGCTGTCCATTGGATCTAGGTGTGGGGTGGTTCCTGCCAGCAGGGCTCTGCTTGCCATCTGTTGTGCTGAAAGCAAGCCACTCACTTTCTGCTTCCTTGTAATTGTTTGGTCATAATAAAAAAGGAAAGTTCACTTCAGGTGTAGAGCTGGGAAAAATTTGAGTGCTATTAACAGGGAATGGCTAGGAGGCAGAAAATAGGTAATCATTTAGTCCCTGAAATGTCTCTGTAGTGCACAAAAACAGTTGTGCAAAATGTGATCATAAAAACAAAGCATAAAAAAACAGTAAGAGGGAAAATTCTCATTATGTTTGCCTTGTGCATCACCATCTGAACTGTAAGCATTGCAGGTGGTTGCACTGGAGCTTGCTCTTGTTCTACAAGTTGAAAATTAAGCTATTTGTGTGTTAAACCTTCAGTTGACCAGAGCTGTGTAAGCAGTCTAAATTGCAGTTTACTTTAGAAAACCCTGGAAGTGAGCTAATTATACTTACTTAGAATTACTTGCAGTTAACACATACCCTAATGGATGGTGCTTTGTGTGGTTTTGCAGAAAGTGAAGATTCATTCATGATGCCAAAGATAGTTAATGTAACATCACTGGCTGCTGAAGCTGGCATGAATCTAAACCTGAACCGAAACAAAAATTCTAATGCAACAGCAGCTGCAGGTACTCCAGCTTCTGAGCAATCCTTGGCTGTAGCACCCCTTGAAACTATGAATAGTGACAACATCCTTTCAGAAGAAAAAGCCAAACCATGTCTGGGAGACAGTGGTGGAGATGGAGGAAACACCACAGGTCCGAAGAAAGTTTTCTTTGAAAATAAAGATGTCCTTCCACAACTCTGGAACGTATCATGTACAAAGGAATCTCCAGAGTCCTTCAGCAAAAAGCTCTGCATTGGCGAGTTTGTAGGAAGCCAAACTAGGAGGAAAGATGGCGATTCTGGAGGGGAAAGATTAAAATCCAAAGAATTGTCATTCCGCAAGCTGCAGATCAAAGATTCCAGGATAGAAATGGAATTGAGGAAAGTAGCGTCGGCAATGGAGGAAGCAGACCTGGATACAAGTGAGATACTGAGCAGCATTGAGGAGGGCGATGACACCGATGAAACCCTCACTTCACTGCTCAATGAAATCGCCTTCCTCAACCAGCAGCTGAACGATGATGCCTCGACCATGTCTGAGCTGCCTGCTGCCCTCAGCTCAGATTTCTCTCATAAAGATGCAGAGGCTTGTCGGGGAGCAGCCAGTGATCTCTCCGCTGCAGATGGGTCTTCCTTCCAGTTTGGCCACTTGGGAGGCAGTTTTAAGGACCTTTCTGAAGTTCCAGGAGGTGGTGGCTCTTTAAGCCCCCTTCTGCTGCACCTGGAAGATGATGACCTTAGTGATGGGGACAAGAACTCTGGGGATCCTTCATCTGAGGCAGATGTCTTAAAGATAGTGATAGGTACTGAAATGAAGAATCCACTTTCCAATCTGTCTGTAACCAGTGGTGGGAATGGCAAAACAGTAACAACCTTGTCAGATGCCACTAACGTGACTCCGCCGGTTTTGCAGATGAAGACTAATCCGGAAGCCGGTAATGCTGACAAGTCGTGGAGGCCCATGCCGAAGCTAGCACCGCTTGGTTTAAAAGCGGCAAGTCTGCCAGTAGACTCAGAAGGGCAGAGTAATAAAGTGATGCCCTTACTGGCACCTATAGTTGCAAAACTGGCACCTAGTGGGGTAAAAAATTCTTTACCTTCAGCTCTTCAAGAAGGACAGGATAACAAAGTAATGCCCCCATTAGCACCTCTGGTTGCCAAGTTGAATACTACTGGGACTTTGCCTTCAAGTTCAGCAGGCAAATAAGTGCAGATGTTTTTTGTCAGACTGGAACAGAGATCTAGAGCAGTGTGTCCAGTGTCATTGTTCAGCGGCCTCCATTGTCTGCAACACTTGTTTTCTGTATAGCATCAGTACTGTGTTCATCTGAGGGGCAGGCCCCAAATTGTAAATAAGTGTTAGGAAACTTTAAGCATGTGTATGTACTTTTACCTCACTGTTGTATTCTGGGTGTTCTCCTTCCCATTCTCAAGACAACAGAGATGATCTATAACCATTGCTGGGCACATGGTATCCTTCCAAAATTGGGTTCTTCACAGGAATAGTTTATCGAGGGACTGAGAAACTGAGGCTGTTGAAGGAGATTTTTTTTTCTCTCCCCAGTAGGGAGGCAGCTGTCTTGTTGGGGAAAAAAAAGGATTATCTGTTTTGTACCAGGCAAATTATCTATGCAGAAACGGCATTGTTCATATTTGCTTTTAATATTTGCAGAATATGATAAATATGCAGGAATCATATTCTGTAACTGCAACTCTGAAAGTTGATACCTAGAGCGGCAGAAGGGAAATCTGAGACTGCAGAGGGCTGAAGTAAAAAGGTTTTTTCTTTGGTGCTAGATAGTTCTCTAGCAGAGACTTTTTAAGAGCTTATGCACAGAAAATTTTAATAAACACAACTCTCACTGCTAGGGGAGAAAAACACATTTCCCAATGTAATTAGAAGGAGGACAGTATGTTAACTTTAATAATACTGTCCTCACTCTCACCTCCTGCCCCCACACAAATACTTCTCTCTGATGCTTAGGACATCCATAAGGAAGAATTGCAGAGTTGAAAGAAAATGTGGCCACCCTATTGCTATGTCTTTAAATACATCGCTGAAGTAGTTGGAGTGTTTTCCCAGGTCCTATTTTCTTTCCTTCTGTCATTCTTCAAGATGTGTGTGGTGGCTGGGAATGTTCACACCAAGTATTGCTTTGTGAAAACGCAGAAAGCTTTCAGGAGTCTTGTAGCCTGGCACAAGTGAGCGAGGTGTACATGTGAGTGTAAATATGAAAATATGTGTATAGCTTTCCAAACCTTTCATTTCTTTATAAATTCAGGAAAGGAACTCAGAGGTTTCTCACTGCATTTGCACAAGCTGTGTATAGCAAAAAAGTCAACAAAAATGCTCATTACCAGGGAAATAGGGCAGTATTGAATCACAAGATGTATTTTTTATTCTTCTCTGCCACTGCTTACTCAATAACCTGTAGATGCTCTTCACTGTTCAGCTGTTGAACTGTGAGGGGCCTGCAGACTGTAAAGATATTTATATTTTTGTACACAATTTCTGTTTTCATAGTTTTCTTGACAAATGAAGTTTTCAGCCTCGGAGAGATGATTTGTTAATGAGTATACACAATCTTTTCCTATCAAGTTTGTAAATAAAAGTTACGGTGCGCTTGGGGGGCTTCTTAACTGTTTGAAAAAGGTAAAAAATGTTGCCCTGAAAATGGAAAATCATACAGAATTTCGATAGTGCATTTTGTTTTTTGTTTAGGAATGTAATTCCATGTCTTAACTGTTCCAGCAACAGCAGCTGGGATTACCCCCTGCCATCCAAATTGCCCATCTTTGGTGATGCAGTAACCCAGGAATTTCATCCTTCCAGCACAGAGGTTGTGCAGGTGTTGCAATTGATGTTCTTCCACAGCGAGGGAGCAGTGTTTGTACAACCATAGCCCTGTCCAGTACGCTGCATCTTCTGGATCCGTGTCTAGGTTAGATCCATCAGGGAACCAACCTATCTCCGGTGTTTTCTGTGCATTTTTATTATTTATATTATGTCGCAGAGGAGAGAAGCCCTTCAAGCTCATTGTGTGTAAAGTTACTCCAGAGACTACATTAAAAAATATTTTTCACCTGGGCATTCTAAACAGTGTGTTTTAAAATAGTTACATACAACTCTCTTTTGCCTTTTGCATATTTGCTATTCTGATATTTCATACAAGTCTGGTATTAGCGATTTGGAAAGGAGAGTTTAGGTCATTATGAGAGTCCTGCAGGGTTTTACAGTTGTCACTTAATGCCTTAGGAAAGGGGATTTACAATCCCAGTTAGTAATTAGACAAATGTTGCTTCTTATTAATGATTTTAACCTTATTTTAAATTAGTAGAAAGAAATGCTGCTTCTCATTAAGGATTTTAACCTTATTTTAAATTAGTAGAAAGAAATGCTGCTTCTCATTAAGGATTTAAACCTTATTTTAAACCAGTAGAAACAAATGTTGATTCTTATTAAGGATTTTGATCTTATTTTAAACTAGTAGAAAGAAATGCTGCTTCTCATTAAGGATTTAAACCTTATTTTAAACTAGTAGAAACAAATATTGCTTCTTATTAGGGATTTAAACCTTATTTTAAACTAGTAGAAAGAAATGTTGCTTCTTTTCAAGGATTTAAACCTTATTTTAAACTGGTAGAAACAAATGTTTCTTCTTCTTAAGCATTTAAACCTTATTTTAAAGTAGTAGAAATCTGGAGTAACTAAATTATTTTACTAGCACTACATCAGACTCAAATTTATTTACCTGGGAATCTGGTTCTGAGTATTTCCAATAGGCTGAAGTTGCTTATTGTTTTAACTTGTACGAATTTTTTTTCCCAGTAGATTTCATTCCTCCTGTGCAAGAAACAGCAGCAGGACTTGTGCTGTGACTACTTTAAATTCCTAATCACTAAGCCTTGTTTCTGCACCTCACTTTTTTATGGTTCTAAATAGCAAGTATTAATTTTCACACAGAATTGTGTGTTTTCTGTGAGACAGAGAGGCTATAACATGATAACTGATCACACATGATCTAAAAAAAAATAAGGTACTTTTGAGGATGTTCTGTTTATTATCTGGGAGTATAAAATTTCTGTATGTGAATTTACTGTTTGACATTCGGCAGAAAAAAAAAATTACTGCAGTAAAAATATAATGATGTCAAGATGACAGCAAAACCTTTTGATCCCTAAATGTTACTAGAAAATTAACTAAGAACAACCCCCCAGTATGGCTGTAAAAGGTGGTGGCATTTGTTGTGGTTCCCAGAAAGATCTTTGATGGGTTCTACCAGCCAACAAAGCATGTTTGAATGCTCTTGGGTTTTGCTTGTTTCACTGTCTTGTGTCTGCAGCACATTATTTTGCTATGAATTTAAATGCTGACTCTTTGCTCTTCCCTTAAGCTCCCAAACGTTTTACAAATTACATAGGCTGTTTTTTGAGGCAATAATCATAGAACATAACACTTTTATGAGAAGATTCTGGAAACAGGAAAACAGGAGAAACAAGGAAACCCCTGCAAGGCGCACGCTCTTGCTTGACCAAGAGACCTGGAGATTTTCTTTGTTTTTTTACACATCTGTAAATAGACTGGAATGTTTTTAAGAATATAATGAAATGTCAGATTTAGCTTTTTTCCTTTTATATATTAAAGTATATCTTTCCCTCTTTTTTGCTTTTGGAGAATTGATATTTTTGTAGAAATCTAACAGTACAAGACTCTTAACTGTATGTGAGGGACAAAGTGTAAAACTAAAATAAACCAATCAAGGTCAACTAGAAACTGGCTCTCAAAGTTTGTTACAGGGATAGAGGGGGAGCAGAAATGACGTGGTGGTGGGCTGTTGGTGACACGTGGTGGCATTGGACCTGAGCAAGTGGTACATGAATGATCTGAGGCCCAAGTCTTGGCAGCTCAAACATTGGGTTTTGGTTCTGGTGATCAGACAACTCAGAGATTTCTCCCTTTATTCTTAGCAGTATGCAGGAAATGTGGAAATGTCATCCCTTGTAATAGTGGATCTTGATTTGCTGAGTGCAGAAAAGGCACCAGAGGGACTTTGTTTTCTGTGAGATGTACCCCGAGCAAGAAGCCAAGGGGGTTAACATTTGGTTGTGGCACAAAAAGAAAAAAAACCTGAGAGCTGAGAGATTAAGTCCACAGAAAACTTAGATTCCTTACCCCAACCCTTTGCATCTGTTTCCTTTAGAGAAGTTGAACACGATGGCTGGCCTAGTGGGAACTGGTTTGCAGATCTGCCTTTAGGTGGAGTGTCAGAGCAGAGATACTTTTTAAAAAGAAATAGATAAAATGCCCGTAACAAGTAGCCATCTATGGCTTCCACATGCAGGGATTGAAAGGTAACATTTGAAAGTGTGTAGGGATTGTTTTATTTGGGTTGTTTATTTGTTTGGTGGGTGGTTGGTTGGGGGGCTTTTTGTGTTGTTTTCTTGGTTGGTTGGTTGGTTTTGTTTGGTTTTTTTCCTCTTTTTTGGTGGTATTTTTTTCTTCATTATGTAGTACATTTCTACAAATGAGAAGTTAGTCTTGCAGACCTGAGAAAAGAAAATACAATGAGGAGAACAGCTGCATGTGAGGGTAAGCAATTGACTGGAGAAGACATGTCACAGAATTTATTTTTATTTAAAGAGGAACATCAGACCTTACAGGAATGAATTAATATAAACGGTTGACACAGTCAACTTATTTTCTGAAATTTCTCAAACCCTTCAGCAAGGTCTCATCCTATTACTCCTTATTTTAAAGGCTAAAGTTACTTCTTGGAATAGAAAGAAGTGTAAGCATGAAGTATATCCAGTCAGCCTTGCAATGGAAATAACTTTCTAGTAGAGGCCAACAATCTGTGCTGAGGATCTGTGTTTTCCAGCATATTCATTGTGTTCTTGGAGATGCAGATGGTGGTACAAATAAACTCTGCTGACAATACAGAGTTACAGGGAGCCTGTGCAGTAACTGATGCTACAGCCAGATTGGAGTCCATAAATGCAATCCAAAATTGTGCAGGACCAGTTTGTCCATAACTGGCAGTGAATGTAATCTAAATAACTGTCATTTGGGGTCATGGTAGTGGAGGAATTTTAATGCCATTTATTGTCACTTGAGCTCAGTGTCTCATCTGTTTGCACTCTAAACTGCTGCTACACACCAAGAAGGCATTGTTGCACCCCAGTGCACCTGGCTGTTCCTGTTCATTTGGAGTTTGTGGTGCCTCAGCTCACACTTTAGTTGTCCATCTTGTGTCTCCTGGGATTTGGAGGTGTCTGACCAGGTGAGAGCTCTTCTGGAGGTGTCCTTGTCTTCATTCTCTTAATAGAGTTCTACCCCTAGAAGGATTTAGTCTCCGCTTGTCTGGGTCTTTTCTGATGAAGAGGAAAGCTGCAGTGTGTCCTCCTGAGCAGCCACGTGGGCCTCGCAGGCTGCCAGCGTGAGCCTCCATGCAGTGTCCAGGCAGCTGGAGCCCCTTGCCCCAGGCTCCCAGCCACACCCCCTTCCCGCACGATCATCAGCACGAGCACATCCCACAGCCCAGTGCCAGGGAGGCCTTTGGGGACCTATGGCTGTGTCTGTCTAATCCAGTCATGCATCCAGCCCGGCAGCCAGGGGTGTCTCACCTGTGCTGGTGTTTGGGAATGTCCCTGCTATCCCCTGTTCTGGTGGGGCTGCTCTCTAGCAGCCCCATGCTGCCAGCAGAACTGCTGTGACACAAAGCTCCAAGACCTGTCCTTGCTTTAATAGTAGTCACTTACCTGGAACATGCTGCTCTGTTGAGGGCTCCCTGGCTTTTGTAGGGCTGTCAGGGTACAGGACTGTGGTGCCTCGAGGGTTGGCCCTGGCTCTCTAATGTAAGGTAGATACTGGAAATCAGAATGGAGAGACTTGAACCTGAAGGCAGCATTTCAGCTTAGCTCTCTCAGCATGGAGGTAGCTGCTGGGGAGCAGGATCCCTGCCTGTGTAAGATGTGGATGTGATGGGGGGTGGATCAAGGGGCAGTCACAGCTATGTGGGTGTGAGCAGGCAGGCTACTGTGCTGTAAGAGCAGGGCTCAGTCTCTCTGCCAGCCTGCTGGGACCAGCTCCGAGGAGGAGGAGAAAGGCTTTCCTGCTGCCTTTGACTTCCTTTCCTGTCCCTGCCGAGCACAGGGCTCCCTGTAGTTCCCCTGTGTGACGCAGAGCGGTGCCCCTGGCAAGTGCCCATGCTGTGCCTCGTGGGCTGAAACCAGGCAATTAAATAGCAGCTAAAAAAAGATACGCAGACATAAGCTCTGTGCCATTTTTAGCGCTTCAGCACCGATTAACTCTTTAGCAGCTGTATGAAACAGCCTGGCCAGCTCCTCCTGGTCTGTCCTGCTGGCCAAACCCCAGGCCTGTTGGGGCAGGGCTGCGGCTGCCCAGAGCAGAGCAGCAAAACCTGTGGGTGTGCAGCTCTTCCCTGGCTTCTCCAGGGCATGGGGCTCTACAGCACAAAGCCTCTGGGCAAGGTCTGCAGAGCTTACTCGAGCAATGGGCTCCAGTTTGCAGCTGAGACTACGGAGGCCTGCATGCCTCTGAGGTGCCACTGGATCTGGAAAATGGACTTTGGTCCTCTGGACTTTCAGATCCAGTGATCTGTGATTATTATTAAATAAAAAATGTAAAGTAACCACAGTATTAATACAAATCATCTTTAAAAAAAGAGGACAGAATTTGTTTTTGAAATTGTGCTGGACCCAATCTACATAAAAAACCAAAAGGGAGGATGAACGCATGACACAAGCTTGCTGGTTTATGGAAAACAGTACAGTGTATTTTCAGGCCATGGGGATGGGATGACTGATGATCACCTCCCCTTGTCGACCTTCTGCAGAGTGAAAGTATGATCAAGACTTGTTTGATTTGTAGCAGCTTGACTGTTCTTTTTAACAAGAAGCCCATTAGCAGCCCAGTAAGAGCTTTACAGGTGTTTTTAGAACAGCACACCACTGTCTGCTGAAGGCTGTTACAGCAGCACGTGGCGCTGTAGCCTCCATTTCAGTGCCTGGCCAGGATTTCCTGCAGCAGTGAGAGGAGAAGGGTGGGTCTGCACTGGAGCTGACTCAGTAGTTTGGCAGAAGCAGCTGGGGAATCTGCTGCCAGCACTTGTACCACCCATCCCTTGTTGCCTTTACTATGCCCTGTGTGCCAGAGCCCCTTGCAGGGCTGCACAAGCTGCTCTTGGCCTGAGGGGCAGGTGCTCCTCTTTCTCCCCTCCTTCCACCAGTCCTTCTGCCTGCTCAGTCAGGCCTGGACCTCTGAGCCCCATCCTCTGTGTAAGGAAAAGGGGCTTGACCCTGCTGCTTTGTGCACTGCTCGCTGGCCTGCCATGACACACACACCAGCACCTCAAAGCCCAGGCCTGTGGCTACACTCACCTTTTGGCACCAAGTCAACTGCTGAGCACGTGCTGGGTTCTCTGTTCTGAAGAGCAGCAGTGTCATGGCAATCCCTCTGCCCTCTTCTGCTTCCCTCTGGCTCACCCTGCCCTCTGCATGGCTGAGGGTTTGCCAGCTATACTCTTTTTATTCACAAAACATGTTCCAACCTAAGGTGTCCTAAAATAGCAGTAAAATTTTTGAAGGGATTCTGAAATTCCTTGCTGAGTTTCTATTATCCTTAAGGAAAAACCTCAATGGAGACAAGGTGTCTGGTTTCTTTTGGTATCCAATGAATGCTGGAACTGTTTGTGTAAACAGCAGCTAAAGGTGCCTCTTCCTGCAGGAGCTGTTGCTTGGCATGGGTGAAGCTGTGCTGTCCTCGGCCATGAGCCCTTGGCCCCCATGGCCCTTGTCTGTCCCTGCCTAAGCCAGAGGCTCGGGCAGTGCTGAGCGTTAGGAAGGTGTGAATTAATGCTGTGCCTTATTTCAGAGATGTGCTGGACCTGGATGTCACTATAAAACGTTATGTAGCTAGAGTAAAACATGATTTGATCAACCTTTAGTGTCCCTCTGGGGCCTGGCTGGAGCCACATTTGTATGCTCAGCCTTGGAAAGGCAGCAGGCCAGGAAAGGTGCCCCTGCCTGGGCAGCCCCGTGTGGCAGCAGGACACTGGGATGGAGGGGGATCGGTGGAGCCCCCCCTGTGCCCCTCGAATTCAGGGTGAGGGCAGCTGCTGGCCTGGTTTGGGCTGTGTGGGAGGTGCTGGTGTGTCCTCTGATGGGGGGACAGGTTAAGGGGCTGGATAACTTCAAATGGGCCAAGCTTCAGCAAACTTCAGACACATGTGAAGATTTCCATATATGAGATGGATAACACAGCTGTACAATTTTCCTGCTCTGGTTATTTTGATACCTTTTTTAATGGTCTAGGTCTGATGTGATCGTGTTTTAACTTCTGTTAAGGTGGCTGGCTATAAAACCATGACAGGAAAAAGGGGTGCTGGCAAACCTTTTGCAAGGACAATGATTAACTCCTGCTCCCCTACCAGTGTCTGCACTTCTAGATTACAATGACTACTTGGTTTTTAAAAATGGCTCAAGCAGACTTGCAGCTTGTGAAGCTTTTGGAAAGCTTTGACTTTGCTTCCTTAGCTTTTGAATGCCCATGGCAAAAAAAATCTCACCCCACAAATGTTTTGTGGCTCTGACATGTGGGGCAATCAACTTGTACTGGGAGGCTTAGTCTTCAGGAAAAAAAATTTAATAAACGGCTCCCACCAGGCAAGCTGAACTGATGGCAGCCACAGTGGGAATTGTTACTACTGTGCTCCAGTGTAGACAAGGCCTCATTGTCTGGCTTTGATGGGGAAAATGTCCAGTTTTGCAAAGTTTGCTGAGCAAGGGAGAAAATAATTATATTGCAGATCAGCTTACAAGGAGCACATTCATGTTTGAAAGAAAACTCGATTTTCATAGAGTGAGGAAGAAAAGCAAAACTGCCAAAGGAAAAAGCCAGCAGCATTGGTGACCTACTAAAATTGCCTCAAGTCAGAAGTTATTCCTGGCTGAAGGTGAGTCCCAGGAGGCTGGATCCTTGGCTCTGGCTGAGAGGCAGACAGTGCAAGTGGGAAGTGTGCAGGAAACCAAGCACTCCTGTGCCTCTGAGGATGCTCTGTGCTGCCGGCACCGGGCGCAGGCAGAGAGCGGAGCCCTTGTGTGGCTGGACACGGAGCTGCTGCTGCAGCAGCGTTGCTTCAGGCCCCAGTGCTCTTGTGTCCCTGAGCTCCCCCATGGGCATTGCCAGGGCAGGAGCTGTGGGAGCAGAGTCCCTCATCCCCATCCTCTGCCTGCAGCCCCAGGAGCCCACCGGGGCTTCAGACAGGCCAGCACCCCCACAGGTCACACAGCCCTACCCCCATCCCTGGGTGTGTGATCGGCCACAGCAGCACCACTGCCCCGGGTCTGCCCAGCTCCCAGTTTTAAACTCCTGCTTGCTGCAGCTGAGTAGTATTTGCAGTATTTGAACAAAACATTGGAAGTGTTTCCGTTCATGTGCTTCTATTTAGGAAGACCACAGGGCAGATGGTGAAGGAAAATGCTTTACAGCACTGGGCTGGCTGTGCTGAGCCACATGCAGCTGGCCCTGGCTGCTGACTCCCACTGGCATGAGGAGTATCTGCTGAAGCCATTTTGGTTGTCTCCCCAAGGGGGAGTATATAATTATCTTCTTTTTGCAAGATTGCATGTAATTTTCTCTTCACTATCTTTAAAAAAAAAAAAGAAAATTGAAGCAGAAGCAGAAATGAACTGTGCAACAAGCTGATACCTATTAATTCTTTCATTAGATTGAAAGCAAAGCTCCAATGAATCTAGTGCTATAAATCTTGGGGGGTTTGTGAGCATTTCTCTCAAGGAAGCGTGCACTCTTCTCTTTGCAGGAAGCTGCAAAACCAGCAGAAATCCAGTTTGTTGTCATGGCAATGTCAGTAGTTGCCTTCTCTGTATGCCAAATCACAGGCATTCATAGGATCACAGAAAAAATCACATAGGAAAGGCCTTCTGGAGATCTATAGTCCAGCTTCCTGTCCAGGGCAGGGGCAGTCATGAGATCAAATCAGGCTGGTCAGGTTTTTCTCCATCCAGGAATTAGAAACCTCAAGGGGTGGAGATAGTGCCTCTTCCTGGGCAACATTTCACATCTGTTGCTCCCTATCTTCTAGCCTTCCTAATTCTACTCATTCTGAGAATAATATTTAGGTTTGCCATGACTTTGGTATTTAGTCATCATGTTTTCTTTTTTTCACCTCTGTGAGAGTGTGATCTGGCTATACTTTTATATTTCCGTCTCAGTCAGTTGTCCTGCCAGATGACTAATGGGCTGTGTGCAATTTTCTTGTATTTGACATTTGTTTTCTGCCCACATTGGCACTGCTTAAGGAAAGCATCCCTAGTCAGACCTATATTTGCCCATTAGCAAAGGGAACAAATGCATCCATCCATAGAAGTTGAATGTGCAGTTGGGTGCTCTTCAGAGAGGCTTGTAAGCATGCAAAAGTTGCCATTAATCCCAGTCCTTCCTATTTGTTGTCATCTATGTGAAGTGTGCTGGACTAAAGAAAGGGGAGAGCATGTGTGTTTTTGTGTATCCTTGTCCTGAAGGGCACCCACTTGCCAACTCTCTTTTAACAGGATTGTTTCATGAGTTTTGTGTTTCACTCTCCTCCTGCTGGTATCGTATTTAGCATACCATGTTCTGTCCAAGGACCAACTGCTGTCCAAGGTTTGTCTTGTTTAATTGAATTATGGTTGCCTTGGGGAGTGGAAAGTTCAGATTTCGTTCTGCATGGTGAATTTTGCAAGCCAAGGTATATTACAGAGAAAGGGGGAAGCCTGGATGTCAAAGTCTGTGTCAAGGAGCAAGAGGTTAAATGGAGGGATTTTAAAAGAGGTTTATGGTAATTTGTTGTCCTAGTTCCCAAGGAAATTAAGTTATAGTTGGGTACAAAATTTAGGCTTATTGGAAAACCCCAGTTCCACAACCCTATGCCACAGGTCTTGTTGTGCCTATCTCCATGTCATCTCTCGGATTGCTGGACAGAGTCAGAGTCTGCCCTGGGACTGAGTTGTGCTTTGCATCTCTGACATCTACTAAAGTCTTTTAAGAGTCTTTTTAGAGAAGCAAGCACAAGCAAAGGGACAGACATTGACTCCATACTGCTAGGTAGGATACTGGCAATGCATCAAGAAAACTACAAATAGATGCAGTGCCAGCATTTCTGGTATTTGGTTTCTGAACAGCATGACATGTAGTTTGCATTTCATTCCCTGTGCTTTCCTCCAGCATCTCTAAAGTGAGAGGCTGGAGCCTGGTGTTCAGGGACACCACAGTGCTAAGTCCTCTACAGGCTCTGTGACTCCTATGGGCCTCAGTACCGACCTCTGTGCCAACCTGACATACGGACCCCAACACAGCCCTGCCTGCAGGAGGGGGACACAGAGATGGGCATCCCAGTGGGAAGCAGCAGAACATCTCTGTGGGGGGGTCTGGAACACAACAGGAAGTTTTGGATAAAGCTCTCTTGCAAGGCTTTGTTTTGATATTTATTTTGTCTTTAAAGGATGTGAGAGGCAAAAAGTAGTGCAAATAAAGGAAACATTCATGAGATGTTCCTGTCCAAGCAAGAGTTCATGAGAACAGATGGGAAAACTGAGGCAAAAAGCGGTGCCTGAAACCTGTCCAGGTGAGTATTTCCCAACAGCATGAGAGATTTAGTGGGATAACTTCCATGCTCTATTGCATTTGATTTTCCAGCATTCACACTTCAGGCATCATGGGGAGGGCAGGGTTGTGACATGAGAGGAAATTTAGGACATCATCATTGTGCTAAGTGTGATTGTGGGAGCAAGTGAAAAGTGAGCAGCTGTGAAAACTGATACAAATGGGTGGGTTTCATGGCTTGCAAGATAACGCTTGGACATCACTTGTTATTGGAGGGATCTATTATTTGCTTGCTCACTTACAGTTTTGCTCTAGTTCTTTCATTTTGCTAACAGTAGTAACAATAAAAAGCATCTGAGGAGGCCATACACCACAACCAAGCTGTAAGATCTGTCATGCTGTCTTTTTTTTCAGGGCAAAACCCAAAGCTGCCTGAGTTCTGGTTTACATTGTCAACTTGCTGCTGATCATCAAGAGCAGGACTAACTCCAGCCAGGGCACTTCCTGCTTTGGGCTTGCAGAAGATATTCATGCTGCATCATTCTTATTAATCACAGCTCTCTGGAAACATAAGGCATGGGATGGAGGAAAATGAAACAAACAAGCTTATTTAGGTCAATTACAAAAGTACGGGCTAATTGCAAACAAAGTGGCAAAACAGGAACGGTCGAGGCTCAGAGGAAAACAATGTGAACAGTGACCTACATTCTCTTGGGGAGTGGGGGGAGGTTAGACAGCAGGCCATTGGGAACAGCAGCTCAGCAGAGAGGGGTTAGCAGGCATCTCTCCTTTCAGGTCCCTGGGCCAGGGCCAGCCTCTGTGCCCAGTGCCATCCCTGCAGTCTGTGCAGAGCTGGCCTAAACACATAAGGACATTCAGGCAGACATCAGCCAAGCGATGCGGTGGCATTGTTCCTGTCTGGTGTTTAGTCCCATAGAAAGCTGCAAGGCCTCTTCTGTGAGGGCAGAACCTGGAAAATAACAGCTCCCTGCTTTCCTTTGCAGAACAGCCTGGGAGTGAAGATGGTTACTTTGTATGCTCTTGCTTATGCTGCCAGAGGGAGGACAAGTGAAGGAGAATCAGTTGTTTAGACACATGCTGGAAAACCTATCTTGTGATCTGTTTCTGTGCCTGTAACAGTAAGGAGCTCTCTCTAATCTAGCCTGGTCCAACATAACATAGCTCAACCCAACCTTTCTACAGTGAACTGGCCTCTGGGTGATCTTAGAGCAGCCAAGCAGCACTTTCAGCCTCTGCTCAGTGAGCCCTTGCAAGTATTTTAGGACATTTGTGCAAAGTAGCTCTTCTTGGCTACCTTTCACAACCACCTTAAACCCACTGCAAACAAGATGAAGCGTGTAGATGCCTGAAGCCCCTCTCACTCGAAAAAGTTCATGAGCCCAAAACTGGGAAAGGTATAAAGTGATTGCTCTCAGGGAGGCCTTTATTCCTCGTCACAGAGTTCAATGGTAATTTCATCCTGGGGTAGGTATTTCCAGAGAGCAGTAATTAGGGAGAACAATGGAAGACAAATAACTCGTACAAATAGCAACAAGGATTTGGCATCCCCTATTTAAGTACCAGTTCATTCAAATGCTTTCCTATCATGTGGCTTTCAGATCTGGACTCCCTTTGCAAGTAAGAGTGTCCAACATCCAATCTCTGTGTGCCTGGCAGCCCTGGCACCTGTCCAGTCAATGGGAGACATCCCTCTCCTATCTGCACGGTGCTGCTCTTGTCTCTGCCCACATCTAAGGTCCCAGATAACTACGGTCTAAAAGTGACAGAGTTCATGCAACACCGCAGTCCCATCAAGGGCTTTTGAGACTGTCAAACCATTTGGTCCTGTGTGCAAATGGGGCCAGACTCTGCTAGATCTAACCTTGAGAGGTCTCCTGGGGACTGGCCTGAGTACCCTGTTGTGGCTTGTCTGACCAGCCAAAGCTGTGATGGTGGCCCAGTGTCCAAGCTGAGTTTTGCCTCAGTACCTGATGTTTATCCTCCCTTGTAACCTCCACGCAGCCAGCAGGAAGCACAACACACTCCCATTCAGCAGCTACTGCATGGCATTCTCATCCCTTGCCACTGAGAAATGGACATCAGAGACAGGTCCTGCTTCTGGTGGAAATTTAATAGGGTTTTATCATCATTTATCTCCCTCCACAAGCTGGCTAATGCACAAATGTGTGGCCAGGCCACAGCTAGTGGGTATAGCTGCTCACACAGCTAGTGTTGCACTAGTGGAGGGGCTGGAGCAGAAGTAGTGGGAGCTGTGGCCTTGCTCTAGGGAGCCCCTGGCCCTGCAGTGCCCTGCCAGGCTGGTCTGCCCCTGCAGCACTCCGGTGCTGCTGAGGCTCTCCCGAGCTGTGTGCTGCCCAAGGTGGCTGTGGGAAGTCCACAGCCATTCCTCCAGGCTTCAGTCAGCCAGTACAGATTTTTTTTTCTATCAATCACATCTGCCACAGCACAGCAGGCTGGAAAGCACACCTGACTGTGCACCGGATGCACATGTGCCTCAGGCACCAGGTGAGTCAGAACATGGCCTTGCTTTGACAGCTGAATGGACACTTGTGCACACTTTGCTAATTATGTTAAAAATAGTTTTAATTGAGAGCATGAGTTTTGCTGATCCCTCAAAATACAGGAGTGAGACATAAGCAGATTAGTTCACCTGTTACAATAGCAGACTCAAAATTGAAATGGATTTGTAATTTTTCCTTCAGTTTAGGGGATATTCTTCTAATTCAGAAAAAAATGAGTGTAGCTGTGCCTGGGATTTACAAGTACATCTCTACACATTTTGTCTTATTCCAGAAACTATTAGTCCTTAGTGGATAAAAGTCTTTTCTAAGCAGTAACTTTATGTCTTCAGCTGGACTTTCTATACTACACATTTTGTTTGCATTCCCCATGGTTTTGCTTTATCAGCACAATTTCCTAGCAACCAGCTGAATGGCATTCATGCATGTATATTTTTCTTTTTTTAAAGCACAGCTGGGATCTATGATATAAGCATATTTTCCCTGAATGCATTATGAACCATAGATGTCTACATGACTTTTCAATGGGAACACATGAAGAAAAGATCCTGTGTAACTGCTGGCTGGATTCTAAACATTTCAAGTCAGGTATCAGGAGCCTGATAAAAAGGCCTAAGCTATGGTTCAAAACAATTTCTAGAAACTCACTCTGCTTATCCCTTGTAGCTGTGGCAATAAATGAGAGAGAGGAAGGGACAAAGCTCACTGCCAGCAAACAAGGCAACAAAACCAACTAACTCTGCTTGACTTTCATCACCTGACCTAGTGTACATTGAGCTTTGGAGACCTCTGTATGTCCAGAAAAGAACTCTTGGTGCTTTTTGCTGGGGCAAATTCATATTTAATTAAGAGGCTAATAATGAAATTATTATTAAGTTCATAGTTATTTTCATGGTTGGATAAAAGTTAAACATGAAATGCCCTCTGTTTGCTGCCTGGTAACTGCTTTTCTTCTTTTACACTCTACCTGTCTAGTTTCTCATACACTATACATATATGTTATTTTTATTCCAGACTAGACCAAAGCTGTTTATCTTTCCTCCTCCACCCTCTCTCCACATCTGAGTGCCTGCTGTTCACTGCTGTAACAAGAAGTCAACATGAGGAAAAAGCCATAATGACCCTGCTGAATCAACATCCTGTGAGGCTGAAATGACAGTCATTATCCTATCTGGAAAGCAGCACTATGGTCCTTTGGAGGTTGGAGGGTAGGCAGCTCTTACAGAAGAAGACCAAATGCTTTTCTTACACAGAGTTTAAAGTTTATGTTCGCTGCTCTTCATTTGGCCTGAAAGCTGCTCAGGGACATAGCAGTGAGGGCATGGAGAAAAATGTCTGTCCCCACTACTTCTGCAGGCACACGTGCAGGTGATCAACCCATCCTCTAAGCTGTGTGGGAGCTGTGAATCTGCATGAGTGTGATGCTGCTCCCTGACTAACTCACCTGGTCACTGATCTGGCCTCAATCGCTCTTGCTGGCTGCCACAGCTTCCAGTTTGGAGCTCCCTCTAGTACCAGAGAGCAGGTCAGCTCCAGCACACTGGTGTCTGAAAAAATGAAATCCTTTCTCAGATCTGTTTCTCTGGCAAAGAAAACAAATTTTAAATGGCAAGACCCCAAGCTGAGCAAGCCACCACTCAGGGGCTTGGCTGTGACATGGTATCAGCACATCAGGGTTTCAGAGGCACAGAGTACCTTGCAGCCCCATCACACAGAGAGTTTGGAAAGCACTTAGTGTATCCAGTCATGGGACTACATCTGCTCTCAGCATGTCAGCACAGTGGTCTGGAGACTCAGCCCATGCTCCCTGCCTGGCCACAGGTAGTGAGAAGAGCTTTTTAAGAAGAACATGTTCAAGGAAAGGTTTAATATCACACTGAGAGGGCTCATGTAGCACTTCTGCTCTGTTGCTTTGTGTCTTCTTTTTATGTGCTCTTATTTTATCACCATATTCTTAACTAGGAAAGTAACTTTTTTTAAAAAAAAATCACTTCCAAAATGTTCCTTTTGCTTAGAGCCCTACAGGATTTCAGAACTATTGCAAAATGCTATTTCTTAGAAAATCATGGAGGATTTCTGCAACAAAGAAAAAACTTTTCAGCTACTTCATTACCTAGTGCTTAAAAATATGGTATTTAATTTGTTGAGGCATCTGTTCTTTCATTACTTAAGGCATCTCTCAGAAAGACTTCTTTGAGAACACATAATTCAAGAGCAAATGCTGAAAACATCAAAGATAAATGACATAATTTATTCATGGTACATTATCCTTTCTGTCAAGGAAGAATTCATGACTCTAGAGAGAAGCTGAAAGTCCTGGGGCTTTTGGTTATCACTAACTGATCTCAGTCAAGGCACTGTCCTATGGAGATGGGCCCTACAGGAACATACTGTAAAAACACAAGCCTTGTTCAGAAATAAAGGTAATCTGTGGCAATAGTGAGGAGGCAATAATGGCACTTTAACAAAAGAAACAGCAGCAAGCTCTGGGGTGAGTGAGCACAGAGTGAAGCACTTGCCCAGCACAAGCCACACACGCACCTTTAATGAGCTTCAACACAGTGGCTGGCCAGCAGATTACCAGCTTGACTGCTGCCATAGGAAAGCTTATTTTGGACACCACGAGCAAGAGCAACATCAGGAAGCTTGTCATGGAGCAGCAGGTTTACCAATTGCTTCTAGCCATGCCACTGGATCAAAAGCAGTTTCTCCATTTCAAGTGGGTTGGTACTTCTTGGAGGATAGGGCTGGGAGAACAGAAGCCATGCAGGACAGCATCATCTGCTCTGGTTTCACTCCAGCTAAAGCTCCAGTAGTTGTAGAGTTAGTGCAAGGGTTTTTCACTTTCATAACCTTTCACAAATTTGATACTACAATTGGAAAATTGTATATGTCTAACAATGAAACAGGTGTGTGGTGAGACTGGTACTGCAATACCTAGAGGAAACTGGTGTTTCCTGCCTGTTTCCCTTTTGTGTTATTGAGATCAAAGAAAAAAGAGCAAGTGTTTTTATTAATGAAACTATAGAAAAAGTTTCTTTAAAAACCACTGGCAAGATCTTTCTCCTTAGGACAAACTGAAGAAACTGTGACATTTCATGCTGCTTCAAAAATAACTAGAAAGGTAGTATGCTTTAGTCTGAAAATCTGAAACATCCGTTCCCTGTCCCCGTTCCTTTTCAGTGAATTTAGAAGTCCAGTGATGTTTCAGAGTTAGCTTGTCTCTTCAGTCGCTTCACAGACACAAAGTATTGTAATCACAAATCACATTATGCTGTGCTCAGCTTCCAACAAAAGAGGAACAATTCTACTTGCATTTAAACAGCGTCTCCCAAGCATACATCTCAGCTGTCCCTTGTTTTCAAAGCCATCCCTCAGCTCTTTCTCAAATGTATGCACTTATCCCAAATGTGATGACTCTGATGTTTTAGTGTTGAACAGCAGAAATTTAAGAACTATTGACTACATTTTTTTTCCTGTGCAGTGCCAGGTCCCAGCCCTGTACAGGCTGGTGCTTTTTTCGAACTCCATATCCACTGTGAGTAGTTCCACTCACTAGAACTGATAGCGTGGATTAAGCTAACAATATGTGTAAATCTTCCTACAAGAGGGATTTTATTTTTGCTGCAACAGCAGGCCTGGTTTCCTTCACGAGTTTCTCCTCACCCTTAGCATAAAAACACTGTTGTTGAGCAATAGGACAAGAGGTTTGGTAGGAATGGACAACATTCACATTTTCTAAAAGAATCCTTTTTTTATGTGCCACCTCTCAGTTGTAGACTATGTCTGGGGCTGAAAGATAAGACACCCATACGATTCCATGATTCTATATATACACTCTTAACTCCATGAACATCAGTTACTTTCATTTTAAAAACAATTGCAATGTTACCAACTCTTGCAATTTTGTTTTAAATCCCACAAAATTTGATATCTTCCAAAAAGCCATAGTTCCCAGAACCTTATGACATTTTGACGCAGCAACAAGCATGGATTTCTCTCTGGCACATGTATCAAAACAAAAGCTATCAAAGGTTAGACACTGACATTTTAGATTCACTTCCTCCAAGTTACTGATAGAGATTAGCAGTATGCCCTATGGGTGTTTTCATCAATTTATGCAGGTTTCTGACCAGATAAACCTTAAGTTCCTAGTCCTGCAAGCCCTTGTGCCTGCTCAGAATCCCACCTGGAATGCAAACAAACTTTTCCTGAAATTCCGGTGGTGCAGGTTCACACAGTCACAAGCTGTGATGCTGGCAGTGTGCTGGCCACCATGGGGAAGACCATAGCCCATGTGGATCATTTGTCATTGTAAATTTCTGCCCGAACTTCAGCAAATTTTCACAGCCTGTATTTTTGGAAAGATCCTCTCCAATTGCCATGAATAGTCTGGGTTTGAGTTAGTCACTGAAGGCAGGACAGTCACCAAAGAAAGGGAGCAGGTCACCCACAGCAGGCAACAGGGAGCCAGAAAGATACTCCAAGGATGTGGGGAAAATGTAGTAAATGGCAGGGCATGTTAAGGAAGAGGGAGCTAGCAGGACTTTCCCATGCTATGAAAGGCCGGTTTGCTTCCCCCCTTTAGGGTTGTGTTGATACATGCAATGTCTTTGGGCTGAAATACAGAGCTGCATCCTAAATGTATGCCTTCTGACAGCAATTCAGGCCTGCTGGCTTGTGAGATCTGGCAGCTCCTCTCATGTGGTTAGTAGCTGCTGTGGCATGGTAGGGCAGCTGTCTCTTTCCCCCTTGGGAAGCAAAGGAATTAGCATAGTGGCTCCTGAACTCTTCCTTGGGGAATGGGTATTAGCTCCAGGGCAAAACCCTCTTGCTGGCCTGATCTGTATTGTGTATTTGCTTCTAGGCTCTCACCTACTAGGAGCCAGCACACAAGTGTCCAAATTTTTGACTCCATGGGGTGTCTTGATGTGCCAGTGGGCTGCCAGACTCCTAACAAAAACTTTGAAGAGCTGAGGGGAGAAGGAACTCCAGGACTTCCTCATAGTTGGGAACCTATGCAGTGGGGCCCTGCCATGCCATTGTGTGGTTGTGGGCTCCCATGGTCATGCAGGAATACCCAGCTCAGGTGCTCGTGGGTGCCTTTGCCAGCAGCCTCCACACCAGCTCTGTGAACATCCTAGCCCCGGTAAAAGATCCACACACCAGATGTGAAGTGTCAGCTGTCCCACACTATAGGGGCACAAGGTGACACTCTCTGTCCCCTCTCCCACCCCAGAGCAGCAGGGTGACAGGGTCTCACAGTCCCCTTCCCTGTCACTCCACAGGAGGCTCCTTTTGTGGCACAGGCAGGATGTGGTGACCAGCCAGGAAGGGCCAGGCAGGTGTGGGGCAGTCAGGTCACTGTGACACCCCCAGCGACAGCAACACCCCAGGCATGGTGCGCCAACCCACTCTGAAGGGGGAGGAAGCACCCAAAATTTGTAAATGCTTTTGTTCAAAAGAAACAACTCCAGTCAGAGGGTTGGCAAACAGTGCAGTTGAATTGCAGACACACTAACTCACACCAAAAATTCAACTCGTTTGAGACCAAGATGGGTTACATGACATCGGCTGTTGTCCTACCTCTTGTATTATGTATGGGCCAATTTTCCAGATTTCTGGTGTCGTTGTTCAAGGGATGCTCCATATTTGCTTAGCTATTGTTGGCAAGTGTACTTTGGTTATTTTTGGGAACTACCATATTAAGTTTGGATGTTAAGCTAACCCGTGTTCCATTTCTGCCGGAGACACTACAGTAACAGGTTCAACCAGGAAAAGATGGGCAGGGTGACAAGGTGACAGGGCACGGTGGAGATGGAGGGCGCAGCCATGGGCGCTGAGGGGCGGCGGGCATGGTAGGACGGGCCTCGAACGTGCCGTTGACCTTTCCCCGGGTCTCGCTTGGCCCTTGCGGGGGAGACGCGCCCTCGGATCCCCATCAGAACGTGACTGAGCTCGACCAGCGCCGACGGCCTCCCCGGGCCCGGACCAACACAGGCTCCCCCCACAGAGCGCGGGCACGGCCGCCGCGTGGCGATCCCTCCGCCAGCGCCGCCCGTCTCCCTCCGCCGCCTCGGGGCCGCGGTTTGGCCCGCGCGAGCCGCCGTAGCGCGGCCGGGCCGGGGCCGGGGCCGGGGCGGGCGAACGGGCGGCGCGCCCCTGCGCTGGCGGGCTCGGCGGGCGGGTCCCGGCCTGGCCCCGGCGCCTGGCCCGCACCTGGCACTGCGGAGCCGCCCCCTCGCTGCCGCTCCCTCCCTGCCGCCACCGCCCAGGGGACGGCCCCCGCCCCGCCCGCGGGGGCGGCCCGCGCCTCGGCCCCTCCTCGAGGCAGGCCGGCTGCATGGGCAGGCGCTGCGGGGCACGGCGGGTGCCGAGATCGCCGTTCCTGGGCGCCAGGTAGGAGACGTTCAACGCGGCGGGGCGCGCTGGGGCGGGGGGAGGAGGCGCAGCCCCTCACCCGCAGTGCTGCCGCCGCAGGGAGGAGGCTGCCAGCTGCACTGGCTTGGACTTCTCTCTTCCTCTCCGCGCTTCTGTCTCCCCTTCTCTCTGTCTCTCTCTTTCTTCCCCCCGCCCCCATTTTGCACAGAAGCCGGGAGGATCATTCACTGCAGGCTCTGACTGCATCCCTCTTTCCTCCGGCCACCACCGGCTACTTCGGGAAAGGTGGAGGTGTTGGCCGGGGGTCTGTAATCCTCGGCAGCCGCTATAGTGCCTCCTTGGTTCACTTTATAAATAGGGGTGGGGGGACGTGGAAACATCAAATGCCTTTATTATCTGCTATCACACACTATGTAACTGTGTGGACTTAAAGCAGAGATAGATTTGTGAGAGTTAAAAACTCCCCCGTGTGTATTCTCGAGGTTTTTCTGCGACTCGGTGTTTAATAGTCAAGTACAGCATTGTGCTTTCCAGGCTGTGAAGCAGAAGGTGGAATGGACATGTAAGGAGCTAAAGCAAGGGGTGGGAATTTTTGTCTTTTTCATAAGATGATATTGAAATGCAAAATCTAAATTTTGGATTTGGGAATTGGTATAGATGTGTTAATTGATACTAAATGGATGATAATTTGTGTGGAAACCTCTGAAAATAGTAATGCTGCCTCCATCCCTGTAAGCACTTGCGTTCATATTTCTTGCAAAGAATGAGGCTAGAATTCAATTTACTGTGAATATCATATTGACTCACGGTGCATCTTTCAGTTTAGATTGCTGCTGATTTGATCCTCTGGAATCTGCAAAAGGAAAGTCTGCCAGGCTCTGTGAATAGCTTTGCAGTGTAACAGGAGTGGAGTTCCCGAGCAGAATTGCCGAGAGATATGTGAATGCGTGGGAGCCAAGCTGAGCCCATCGGTGTTTCTGCCTCAAACCTGGGCTCGTTCCCCAGGCACAGCCTGTGTGTGGGGTGAGCACCTTCGTGGCACCTGGAGATGATGTCAGTCGAAGGGTCTACGATAACGAGTCGCATCAAAAATCTGCTTCGCTCCCCTTCCATTAAGCTGAGGAGAAGCAAGCCTGGGAACAAGCGAGAAGATATAGGCAGCAAGGTGAGTGCTGTGTGGTGCAGCAGCGTGCTTTAACTTTGTGGCATTAGTTTCCATCTGTACTGGTGATGCTGCTTTGGGAGACTTGGTATAACTGTAGAGTGATGCAGAGGAACTGGTCTGTCTTTTGGTTGGGATCTTTGCTCTTCTGCAGATCCTTCCTGAAGCTTGTGCTCCTCTTTTGAAGTATTCTTTTTGCTTGTGTGATATGAACCCAGTCTGTATCAGAAAGCTTTTGGGGTTTCCCACACAGTGGTGTGTGGAGTTGTTACAGATGACTGACAGGAGGAATGCAGTGCTGCCTCTTCCTCCATGTTACCAGCTGCTAACCTGCATTACTGGGAGCTGAGGATACAGAAGCATCTCTTGTGTGTAGGCAATTGCTCTCACCCTGCAAAGGAGAGTTCTGTGAGCATGTGGGCAAGGGAAGGATGATATGAAAGATGTGAAACATGTCTTGGAGGTATCTGTTCAGATAGCATCTGTGTTCTACAGATTGGGATTTGCTTTCTTCTGTGTGCCTCAGACGGCCTTTCCTTGGGGTTAGCTTCTGTTAAAAGCTAACCCCCCATGGATTCATAAAATCCATCATTCTTCTTGGTGTTTTGGAGAATTCCTGACAGGCACTCACTGACTAGGAATTGACTGGTGTCATGAGGAGAGGATGATTTAAGCCTGGCTTCAGGGAGTGCAAGAGCTGGGTGGCATTGCTGACAGCAGGTGCCTCTGAGTCAGGGCACCTTGTTCTGTCCCTACCACTGATTCACCTGTAATGTAACCCTGGGCAAATCACTCAGCCTTTGTGTAGCTCTCTGTCTCCATAAATAGAAAACTTAATCCCTCCCCTTTTGTGAAGGCTTTCTAATAAATAAGAAATGCTTGTTATACATGTCTGAAAAGTGTATTCATTGGCTCAAAACAGTAAAGTTTCAAAATTTCTCTCTTGAAGCGAAGAGTGTATCTAAAATTTCAAGGGAAAGAAATGACACTGTGCCTAAAAATGGTCTTTCCCCAGCATGACATCCTGTTCTCAGAACTCTGGTTCAGGTCAGAGTTTGCCTTAGATGGCTCTTTAATATCAAGGAACACAGTATTCTTCTCTTGCCAAGCAAGAGAAAAACCTGCCTGGCTTCCTCAAAGTTGTCTAGGGGAAAGTCCTTGGTGCTTGTGCCTGACCTCAGTGTGTGCAATGTGCATGTATGTACATTTCATGCAGCCTGTGGACTGCTGGTGAAATGTGCTTTGTTGGTCTTTGTTGGTCTGTATTCTGCAGCGACTTCTACTGGAAGACACAAAAGCCACTTGTACCTTCACATATGGTGGGCATTTGATTTTGGCTCTGTGGTCTGCACACTTCTTTTCAGGGCTGGGACCTGCTGCTACATACCCTGGGTATTCTGTGGCACGTGTTTCATTTTGCTTTCCTTACATTTGCCTTTTGGGAGAGCTCCATTTTATCTTTCATGCTGTCTCCTAGTGTGCACCCAGGGCTATCTGAACCCCTGGGGAGGGATATCATGGATTCATTCTGCACCATCAAATTTGGGTTTCAGGGTTGGATTTTGTCTATCTTATTAGTGAGAGCCATTAATCAGTGGAGGTGCAAAGGAACTGATGGGGAGTTTGCTGGTAGAATGAGTTTGGCTGGCAGAATCAGTTTGGCATTATGAGGAGTTAGGTGCAGGTGTTGGTTTCCTGAAGTGGTCTGCTCTGAATTAGCTCAGGTGAGTTAGGTCTGCCATCAGTGGGCCAGCTAGAGGAGCCAAGGTGAAAGGGAGTGGGCCCTTTATCAAAGATCTTACAGATGTTGGGTATCTGTGGAGACGCCCCCTCTGCTACATGTGTGCTCCTCTGCTTTCCAAGGTGAGAAGCAGTTCTGTTTTTCTAAAATAGCAGAAACAGCTTTCAGTCTGCTATTTGGTGTGTGTAAAAACCCCTGGGAGTAATGGTGACCATCATACACATAATTCCTGAAGGATCTTTTCTGACCAGCAGGAGGGAGTCTTTGAGGCATCCTTGTCTCTTGGACTTTATGAGAAATAACTGCTCCGAGAGCTGTATGAAACTGGAAGCATGGAAGAGCCTGTGAAGTTGGTCATCACAGCTGGACGCTGCTTGGTTACACAGGATGGAGCTGGATGGACTGTTGCCCTAAATAAATGCCTGGAAGATGATATTGTGCTTTGCATATGCAGATGTAGGTGAAGACCCAGCCCTCAACAGCCCTTTGAGTGCCTCAACTTTTTATTGCAGCCACGTGCTTGATTTAAGGTGGACAAGCACCCTGGGTGGCACTGCTTAAACTTCCATGAACTGTGGTGGTTTGGGTTTTTTCCCCTCCAGTGGGAAGTGTCCCAGCTCTTTCCTAAAGAACCCCTTGGGTGTGTGAGGCTCGCCAGGCTGTCTCAGTGATTAGGGCCAGAGCCCTCGGGCAGTTTGTCATGCCGAAGAGAAGGCCTGTGAAATTGCCTCCTTTCAGTGGAGCAGCCGTGTACTGCTGGGCTGGCCGTGGGCAGTCTGTGGGAGGCTGGCTCTGCAGAGACCTGTTTGTGCATTGCTGTGGAAGGGGGAGTGTGGGTAAAGAGAGATATTTTGCATGATGGCTGTGCAGGACATGCAGTGTGTTACTTGGGATCTGTACAAGAGAGAACTTGTTTTGTGACTTCGACTAGGACTAGTTTCTTGCTGTGATTAATGCATGATTTTACTGTAGAGCTCCAGGAAATCTCTACAGAAGTAAAACTAGGGAGCCAATAGATAATCATGGACATTTAAAAAAAGGAAAAGGGGGGGACGAATGGGAGCTCTAAGTAAAGCTTGTTGACAAATGGGATATAGTGTTTGGTTTTGTTACTGCTTTTTGAAAACAGCTTTTGTTTAGTGGGAGTCCTGATTTTTGTTGCTGCCTGACTAGTTTTGTGGTTAGACTTCTCCTTTTTTTGTGTGTCTTCTCATGTTCATGGCTTGAGTCCACTTTTGCTGTACTCTCCAGATCTCTGCTTTTTGTGTTGAACCAATATAGACCTAGGGTACTGTGACTTAAGTCTAAAGCTTGTTGACTGTTGGGATTTGTAATGTATTGGTGTGGCGGTTGGAAGCTAAAATTTCCTCAGATAAGTTGATTGGCCTGCATTCAATTTCTAGAGGATTACTAGCCCTGCCAGAAATCCAGCCGTGCATCTGGTCACGGTGCTTGTGATTCCAGTAGAGACGCGGGGTTAAAAGCTGGGCGCTAAGTGCCTTTGAATCACCCTGCAGAGCAGCACCATCAGGACTGAGGGGAAGCTCAGGCCTGACCCATCTCCCATTGTTAAAATGTCCTAGTTGCTGTAGTACCCTGCTCACAGAACTAATGTACCTAAGCAAGTGCGGTTCCTGCAGGGGTTGTTTGTATTGTTGAGCTCTACACTTGTAAATATGAACCTCTTTTTAAGCGATGTAGCAGCGCCATGTAGCAGTGCCTGTTTCAGGGGGGAGGGCGTGTGCGGGTATCCTTAGTCAAATCAGATTGCGAATGTCAATGTAGAAACAAATTGCTACAAAACCTGCTACAGGCTTTCCCTGAAACAGGAAGCCAGTGAATCAAAGAAACACATTTGGAATTTGCTGCTGTTTTCTTTGATCTCTGCTGTTTTTTCTAAGCCAGAAATATTTCAAGTTGTCTGTTTAAAAGAGTGCTTTGACTAAAACCTGAATTCCTCAGCAGGAAGTCATTCAGCAGAGAGCTGTTGTGTTGTGGTCTCTCCTCTCTCCAAGTGGCATGCAAACATGTGCAGCTGGAGTGCCTGTTCCTGCCCCATGATGCTGAGTTGGACTGGGTGGCTCTGCAAAACCTTCTTGAGAGCTTTAGTTCTGAACATGAACCCTGACTAAATTGCTCCTAGTGGGACAGGGTTTCCTGTCCTCCTTTGGTGAGGCATGGTCTGTTCTTACTGCCAGCCAGTAGAAACAAGTACTTCTGTGTACTTCTGTGTCCTGCTAGTGAACTTGCACAGATTTAAGAGGAAAACAAATCCATGGAAGCTTCAGACCCCTCATGTCTTATCATTCCCAACAAAGTTCTCCAGCGTCTTAATCCCCTGAGATCTCAGCAGGGACCACAGGCTGTCCTGGACACAGGAGACTGGAGTCATGTTTCTGGCCTGACTGTAGCTTCCTGCCTTCAGCACACAGTCCTTTTTGTTTGAAAATATTGTGGCTTCCAGCATGAATCGTGTCAGACCACTGCTGGTCTTAACTGGATCAGCTGAGAATTGCTGAACCTGAACTGTAACAGAACCAGAAACCAGACAAGTTTAGTTCACTTATATAAATGCACCAAAAATCATCACCTCTTATTAAATCACTTCAGGTGCAGCTGAGGCTTGCTGCAGAGTGGGATTCTTTGTAAGTCTTTGGGAACTTGTCCTGCAGCAGCAGAACCTGCTGGGTTCCCAGGGAGCTGGATGCAGGGCAGAGCAGCCTGACTGTGAGGGTGAGGTAGAGGGCAGCCTGTCTGCTTTTCTTTTGGCAGGCTTTGGAAGGGTCTTCTACAAAATGATGGTGCTTTTGAGGAGCTAGTCAGTGCAGTATTGCCCCATTCATGCTTTTCATTCCACTGCTGTCTGAGCAGCACTCAGCCCGTCTCTGGGACCAGTGCAGCCAGGGGTACAGCTGCGGGAATGCCTGTAACCTTGATCTGGATGTCTGCTACTGTGCCTGTTCTGCTTCAGCATCCATGAATATTGCTTGACCCCAGGTGGTAGCTGGGGATCTCTCTCACAGCTCTGCACTGCTCAGTCTAAATGCAGCCAATTGCTTCAACAGCTTAGGGCCTGCTGTTCAGACATAGAAGGGATTTCATGTCTGTCTCTGGTCAGGTTTATAACAGTGTCCCTTAAAGCACAGGACAAAGGCTGGTTGGGTTCTCCATAGCCAGACCTGCATTTCAGTGGCATGTCTGTATCTGTAGATAGTCTGTGGAACAGGTGAGAGTGTCATAGCTCAGGGGTTGAGTGCTTCCCTGCTTGGTTCCCTGCTCTGGTCCTCCCTATTCTACCCTTGGATATGTGGTGCTCAGGGTGCCTCTGTGTTTGTGAATAGTTTAACACACAGCATTTTCTTGTTCCAGTCTTCAATCTGTGAATGAGATGCCTTGTCTTGAAAATACAGGCTGATCTGGCTAGCTCCCTTGGTATAAACATGAGTGTTAAATGTGACTTACATTTACAGAGCATATCAAAGCCAGAGTTCTTCTGCTGGTGGACTACAGTGCCAGTTGACTTTGGGTCTTGAAGTACAATGGATATAAAAAAATTCAATAAATTTGGTCTTATAGCCTGCAGTTGTATGCATAAAACACTGTGATACTTTTTGCCAATCTTGAAGCAAGATTGCTGGCAAGATCCATTCTTCTAGTCACCCCTAAGTCACGTGCTGTCTTGACTGTGAAAGACAACAGGAAAACGTCTCCATGGCAGGAGGAGCATGATGAGGTGCTGGGTGAAGTCAGCATGAATAACACAAACCAGGTCATCTGCCTCAGAGGTTTTAATAGTTCTTGCTTCCTGTGGATGGTCATAGACTGCTTACCTGGATAACCTTTCAGAGCTGCTGTGGTCCTGCCTTGAATGTTGTTCTTCACCTCCTTGAGAGGGCACACAGGACTTGGCTAACCTGGCTGGGGAGGCTCATAAGCAGGTTTCACACTGCTGTCCCTGCTGTGCTGGGTGAGCTGTGTACAGAATCCCCCCTTTGTCCATGGGCTGTGAAGCGTGTAGGGTTTGCCAAAAACCTGGCTGGGATAGTAAGATGGCAGAGATCAGGCTGTTCAGAGATGTTGCAGGTGGTACATTTGCTGCTTGCTAGTCAGAGCTGTTGTTCACTGTGGTGCTGAGGGGGCTGGTGGAGAAAGGCATCCTCTGACACAGTGGAAAGAGACCTCCTTCAGAGTGTACCATCTGTTTCACTAGCTGCATGCTTAGCTCTCCCTGTGGTGTATCACCTCATGTGTTTCAGAAGGGCAGAGCAATTGAAGTGTTGGTTGGGAGTCAGACCAGGCTGGGCCAATATTTGATTTTCCACCATCAGTGATCTGTAAGCACCTGTGAAATAACTTTTATATTTTACTGTTCTCTGTGTCTAGTGGAAAGTAACTACAGGGCACCACCTCCATTTTTGGCTGAGAAAGTGGTGGTCAGCATTTTGATGGCCTGGAAAATTGAAGTAGATATTTTGTTTCCTGTTGATCAGGTCCTGGGGAGAAGTTGCTTGATTAGCCTTGGTACAGTTTTCTTTGTGAGTGAAAGCAAACAACAGATACTAGCTACTCTTTGTCTTTTTTCGAAGGTTTTGATGTTCGGTGCCAGGAATGGTGCATACATGGCACTCAAACAGTGCTTAGCCCTGACATTAATGCTGAGTGATCCCAGCTAAGGACTGAATAATTAACTATCACCAAGCCCAGTTTCAGTTACTTCAGGCTTGTGTTTGTGCCTGACATACCTGCCTCCGCATAGCTGGAAGTTTCTGAGGGCTCTGGTATGTGCACAGCAGGGTTGCGGCACGCTTGCTGCTCTGGTTCCCAGCTCCAGATGTGGGCTGGTCCCTGTGCCTGAAACCCTGCAGGCTCTGCTGAGGCTGTACCCACCAAAGGGTGGCTACTGCAATTTGGAAAACCCTCCTGCTATTTCCCTTCACCACAGGGCTGCTTATCCTTGCCCTGAGCATGTTTGTGTGTTGTGCAAGGAAAATACACAACTGAGGCCTGCAGCTGTTGTAATCAGCTGTGCTGTGTGGTCTGTATTCAAAATTATCAATGCAAATGTGACTCGTTGCTAGTATTTGTATGACCATAGACTGCAGGAGCATCCCATCTCTCAACCTTGCTTTGATGAGCACTGGACAGACAGGATAAAGTAGACCCAGACCAGAGGAGCTTCAGGTTTAAAAAACTAAAGGGATGGAAGGAATGGGACATGCTTTTTCTATAAAGATATGGTTCCAAACTCCCACAGGAAGTCTGAGGCAGACCTAGAAACTGAATCTTGATCCTCTAAGGCCAAGTCCTAGCCTTAGTCACAAAGCCCAACCTCTTGGAGATTACCAGGGATGTTTCTCATCTCTCCCATGTGAGGGGGACTTGTGTTCATTTAAGATTATTTGCTTTAAAGTCCGCAAACTGTGCTGTTGTAGATGCTGACTTGGTTCTATTGTCACTAATGATTTTAGTAGCTCTAATGATGATGACTTTCCAACAAGCTCAAGCAGATTAAGCACCATAAGAATTAGAGCTGTGGAAACCCCAGTAAGCCTTGTAAATTTGCTAGTGTCCCAGGAGACCAGTACTGTTGTTAGTTACTGTGAGGAAACTGATTGAAAATAGTACTGTAGAGGACTATGAACTGCTGGTGTATTCAGAGTTTCCAAGTCAATAGCAATAAAAGTCAGACCTGCTTGTTCTCCCAAATACAGTATTAAAATTCATAGTTGGTCAAGATAGCTAATGTGATATAACTACTAATATGAGATTTCTTACCCAATGAAATTTTAACAATGCCATTCCTTCCTTACAGTGATGCTTCTTTAATTTCTGCATCTTCCTGACACTTTGCACAATTAGTCCGAAATTTCCCCCATCGTGGACTTGAGAGACACTTTTCTCAGGAAAAAGGTAGATTATCTGAGGTTGCATCATAGTAGAGAGTCATAACATTAAACAAATGTCTTGAGAGCAGGTAGATCAAGGAGATTCTGAAAGGAGAAAACAACTAAAAGGCAGTGCCTGTGGATTCAAGGATATAGAGTTGTAACGCTTTCTGCTCCTGTTTTTTCTCCCAGGTAGGCACTGTGAAAAGCAGTGCTGCCTCTGCAGAAACCCTTCCCTATTGACAGACAGGCCCAGCACGGGCAGGTATTTGAGGTGCCAGTATTGAAGTGTTAGCTACCTCTCCTGTGCTCAGAGTGGTAGCCTTTGAGGTCTCCCAAGGGCTTTGAAATTGGCTGCTCACCTTTGAGTAGCACATAAGGGGCTGCTTGCCTTTGAAGTCTTGTTTGTACTAGGGATGCTTTCATTTACAAAAAAAAAAGCACCATTGCTCAGGCCAGTCTTTGCACCAAAGGAGCCTGAGCTCGTTGCACAGTCCCTAATGCAATCTAGATGCTGGTGATGCTCCTGAAACATAAGAATAAGACTGAGGGTGAAAGAAGTGTCTGCAGGACCTGCCTACTTATTTGGTGGCAGGTCTTGGTGTTCAGAACTCTGTGAACTGTGCTGTGCTCTGTGCTTTGGCTATGGCCATGGTGTGACTGGAACCATGAGGGGATGAGGGATGGTGTCAGAGGTATCTTGAGGGGGCATGAGTGTCAGGGTGTACTTGGTTAAGCACTTGCCTGTGCTCGAAAGCATTAGCAAGCTGAGATCCAAAACCAAGCTGTCTTTATGGTAACATAGTATCAAAAGAGTCTGTTGAATGATCCTGTCCCACAGAGAAACAGGCTATATGAGTGAAAGGACTTCTTTCTGCCAGTTATGTTTCATCAATACTAGTCTTTTCTTCAAGAGCTTCGTGTGGGCTAAGACTGCTCTTAACCAGTGTTTCATGCTCTTAACCAGTGTTTCTTTGCTGCTGAATTATATAAAGGTAGAGTGAACCTTGAAATAGAGCTCTGTAATTTTCTTTTAAAATGAAGTTAAAGTTTTTGGGTTCTGTGCTCTGCTCTTCAGACTGTCTTTGAGCCTCTTCTTTCCCTCAGTGTAAAACAGACAGGGGTACTTGTCCACTTTCTGCAAAGTGTCCCAGTGTCCAGAGCTTTAAAACAGCTGCATAACTCCTTGTGTTTGGCTTATCTCCCAGTGTTGAACTAGATATAGTAGTTCTGAGCACAGTTGTTTCAAACCTGCTTTGGGGGTATCATCCTTCTTGAGCAGCTGGGTCCAAAAGCATTGCTGACTGTAAACTGGAACTGACAAATTTGGGATTTGCTTTTTTTGCTTAAGCCCATCTTGTCCCAGTTCATCTAGTTTTCTTGGACTGAATCATGGCCAGATAGGCTTTAGATATGGTTCTGTGTACCTTTCCAAACTATGAGGGCTGGCTGGAGAGTGTTTGCCCAGTGTGTGCCCCAAACTCTGCTATGGGAGTGGTGGTTGAGTGCAATAGATACAAGGTGACAGAAAGTGTTCTTAATGAAATGCATGAAAAAATATTTCTGAGTCTGTGGTAGGCATCAATGAATGTAGCTGTTTCTAGAAGCCTGAGCAGCTTTTGAGGCTGGAATTGGGATTCTACTGTCCTCTGCAGCAGGAAGATAATCTTCCTTCCTGATAATCCGTGGTTTGTGCTGCCTGTCTCTGCAGGCTTGCCGAGCTAAGCTGTTGAGATGTATTAACACGCAATCAGCAGCAGCAGCGTGAATAACTGGTGCTGGGGGAGGATGAGGGTGAGGTGCTCTGGGTGAGAGGCAGCTTCCTTCAGCTTCCTTGTCACTGCCTGCTTTGGCTGTAACTTCTGAGAGAACAGGTCTCCTGCATCACTGTTGTGGTGAGTGAGTTATGGACACTTGCTTTGTGAAGTTCGCAGTCCATTTTGTGTAGCAAGCTGCAGATAAGCTTTTTTATGTCTGAGACCTGCAACAAATACTTTTCTGATGGAGCTATCAATGGAAAAATGAGTGTGGTGCTGGGGGAGTAGGTGCAATGCCTGGACTATCTCTGCTGTGTGTCAAAGCTGCTCCAGGCCCTTGGAATGAACATCTCTGCCCAGGAGTGTCAGTGTGTAAACACAGCTGCTAATAAAATGGCCAGGGGGCTGATTAATGAATTTCTACACGGCCTGCTGGAGCTGGGGTGAGAGCCAGTGGGCCATGCAGCACCCAGGCCTCAATTGCATGGCCTGGTCTGTCTGCCTGCTGGCAGTTTCATGGCTTCTGCCCTGGCTTCTTCCAGGTGCTGCAGCCTCCTGTGACTGTGGACATGCTGTGGTGTGCTTGGGAAGGGGCACTCTGACCCAGCCTATGGCTCTGTGGGTATCTGGTGCCTGGGGAGAGCCCTGCACTGCCTGGGGCCTGTGGCCCTTGGTAAGCCTGCAAAGTTTAGTTTAAACATACATTTGGGAAAAGGAGACAGCCAAGCTCCCAGTCTATAATATAATAACCCTCTATAATATGCTCAGAGTCTGTGTTGTTCCAGACAGTGCCTGGACCTTCATGGTGTAACTCTGGTGACCAAAGTTCTAGGCTGACCAGCAAGGCTGGGAAAGGCCGCCAGGTTGCTGTGTGTAATAACATTGCCCTCCATGGTAGGGGATATGGTGCACTGGGCAGCTTCTGGCTTTGCATTTCTGCCAGGGAAACTGAATTGTCTCATTTGTTTGGAAAAATCTGCCTCTTTGGTGAAAGAGAAGTGTTTTACAGGGGACCTGGGGACCTCTGAGGTTACCAGGGGTTGAGAAATACCGCTTGCTGTGGACATTCATATGATGTTACCCTGGGAAGAGTGCTTGTTGCAATAAGGCATTTAGTTTTGCTGTCAGTATTTTCCAGAGGTTTAAAACAATTGGGAACACTCATCACCTACTGCCTAAAGGTTTGTTGGCAAGCAAAATAATCTCTTTCTTTCTGCTCCTAGTTTTTTCTGGCACTTAGGGCCTGTTGTACTGGGAAGAGCAACCCGGCCCTCCTTAGCCGGCAGCCCTGGCTGAGGAGAGGAGGAGGAGGCTGTGCAGAGTACTATAACTGTCCAGAGAGAGATGAGCTGGTATTCCTGCCCTGGCTTGTGGGGAGGGGAGTTGGGGGCCTGAAACATATTTGTGTAGCATTTGGGATTAATTGAGTTGAGGAGCTCTTGTACTGAAGAGATGGCAGAACTATAAATCATCAGTGATCTCTGTAGCTGCAGAAGCAGTTAGGACAGAAAGAAGGGCTTAGAAACAAAATCCATCGTAGAATGTCAAAGTGGGTGGTTTCCCTTGCTGGGGAGAGGGTCTTGTCTCTGGACAGCAAAGGGAATGCTGCCTGTGCATTGCAGCCATCTCTCTGGAAGAAGAATTTACTTCCAGGTCTGCTGCCTGTGTTTTGTCCCATGTCCTGCTCTCCCACTCTCTACTGTGATTTCATTTGGATGCTTTTCTCAGATCCCCAGAAAGGAAAGTACTGTAAAGAGCTGCCAAGCAGGATTTTGCCTTGTAGAGTGTACTGAAATGCTGAGGCCTGGTTGGATGATGGTATGATTGTGTTTCTATTTTTCTGTGTGTGTGTTTAATACGAAGACCATACTCTGTTCTGGTTCAGTGTACGTTACTTTTCTTAGTGTGCCTGTTAGTACTGTAACTTACAGCCTGATCTTTTCCCCTGCTTATGAAGTGACAGTGGTATTATGTTGCAGCTGTAATGTACACAGGCTTACACAACTCTTTGTAGTGTTTTTAGAGTTGTGATGACCTTGAAAGGTTTAAAAGAAAACTGAATGCAAACTCTGGCACCATTCCTGTGGGTGCTTCAGCATGTGCTTAACATTGTGTGGTGAGGTAGTATGAGTGGTTCATTTTACCCAATGGATGTAAAGATAAGTGTCTCTGTGGCTGATTGCAAGATCAGAGTCTCTATAGGATGATTCATTTAATGCACATAACTGTATCTGTGTGCATGCCTTATATGTATATCATGCAGTTGTTTTCATCATGCTTTGATCACCTCAGCTGCACTTTGTCCAATAATCCATATTTCCTGAATGTGTTGCTTACCAGTCCTGTGAAACATGGAATAGAGACTGTTTCTCTTTTCCTGTTTCACGTCCTCCAAATAAGCAGTTGACCAGAGAAATTCCATTTTTATTTCCCCCCTGAAATTGGTTTCCCTTTTTCTCCCCATCTAGAAGCTCTCTGACAGAGTGACAGAGTCTCCTCTGATCTAAGCAAGATGCCAACCTGGCATGTTCAGGAAGGGCAGTTCCATCCCTAAAGTTACAAACAGGTTTATGCAGGATAAAGCTAGGTTCTTTATACCCCAGGAGAAGAGACGCCTGTCTCTCCAGAGGCCTGAGATGGTGGTCATTAACTTTTCCACTTCCCAAAACCAAAGGTGCTGTGCCTTTTTAGATACTTGTGAAGTGTTGATTATGCTTTTCTCCTCTTTAAAGCTCAGTCACGTTGGGTTCAGGCAAAAGAAAGGCAAGCTATTTTTAAAAATATGTTAATCACATATCTGTCCTCCCTGTCCACCCTCCCACTATTTAGCTGTGGCAGAGAAAAATGTGATGAAAGGTTGTTTTTATGTGTGTTGGGAAGACTGACAGGGCTGTATTTGAAGTCTGTGAGAGGGACAGTCTGGTGAAAGGCATGGTAATTATCACATCTTGCTTTTTTTGCATGTGGGCTGCTGTTTGCAGCTTGGCTCACCTGAGGTCGTGTCAAAGCCTAGGCTCAGCACTGGCATCACTAACCTGTGAGCTTTCCAGCAAGTGTCACTGAGACCCCTGCAACCAGTGCTGAGGTAAACAGCCTTCAGGTGTTGGGCCAGGGCTCCTGCTCCTTGTCATTCTTGTTTCTTTTCAGTGTGTGAGCTTATGGGTACTGGATTCAAGTCAGATTCATCAAAATATAGTAGCACTGCTGGCATTTTCAGTACAGGGTTGACAAAAAGAGCTGTGCACATCTAACTGTCTTCTGTTTGTCCACTCTTAAGTTTACAAAATGCAAGTGGATACTGGCAGATGCTCTGTGTATTGCATGTCTGCCCTTATGCTGGCCCACACCCATGTCACCTCCATGTGGTGTCTTGGCAGTCAGACACTGTATCTTGATGTGACAAGAGCTGGCTGTTAACTTACAGCTATAAATCTCTTGGGGCTACAGTGGAGGTCTGTCAGTGCTGTGCAGGTGGCAACTGGCTTATTTAGCTTCTGGGTGGATAACATTTAATTTTTTTTTCCTATCATGGTTTTTATTTCTGCAGTTGTAGAGCCTGTTCTGGTTACAGTGGATCAGCAGTTAACAGAGTTTATGGGACATTGTTTCCAATTGCTGTGGTCTAAACATATGTACACCAGCATTGAGTTACTTCTGCCTGGAAATAAGCCACAGAGCTATATATAAAATATGTTTGAACTGGTGCAGTAATGTTGTTGGTATAAATAGAAGAAAGTGGTAGACCCAGGGCTTCCCTTCCTTACAGCTGATTCAAGAAGACTTTCCAGATACTCTGTCTCCAGTGGAAAAGGCTGTGGAAGGTGGCTGAAAGCAACAACAAATGCCATATGGCATGCCTTCAGGGAAGAGTGTAAGTGCTTGGGTCTGGAGCATTGGCTTCCTGCTTGAAGATTGCTCGGCTCTTTTCTCTTGCCGTGAAACATCTGTCAGAAATCCCAACACCCACAGAGTTTGGTCTGTGACAATCGTAGTTTTTTCTGACTCTGGAACTGTTGCTGAGTTTGCTTGAACTGTTGGATTTTTCCTCTGAAACTGTTAGGTAGTGTGGGTACTTGTGGAGCCACCTTGATTGTCATGATGTCACACATGGTAGGGAGCAGTATTTTGGAGTGGCATCATCTGGGGTTTCACAGGTGCATCGGATGCTGCTATCATCTTTTGAACCATGGGGACTATGCGTAGGACTTCTCCCAGGCAGCGCTTGTGAACAGAACTCTTGCAATTTAAAAGCAGCTTTCTGGTTCTTTGTTGAGATTGTTTAGTTCAAGTATTTGCTCAGTCAGCTTGGCTGCTGTGGCAGATTGTGCCAGTTTCTGTGGTCCTTTCTGTCACTAATAGATTTGTATCTCACCTAAAGGAAATGTAGGAAATGACCTCTGTAGAAATAGCAGAAAGTACTGATAAGCACTGAGCAGCCAGTTTTAGTCTTTGCTTGTGGATGATATTAATTCCATCTTTGAACTCTAAGTACTTATTTTGTCTTTGGCTAATTTTTAAACAGAGACAGTAACCCAGTATTGTCTCCTAAGTGCTCTGTTGCAGGTATCAACCTGCAGACACTTTTGCAGGTCTTTCCTTAAACAGACCGATGTACTTAGAAGAGAGACAAGACAGTGTAAGTGAGGGAATGTTTTTGGGTTTCAGTGCTCCAACAAACAATTCTACAGTCATTTCTTTCTGCATTTTTGTTTAAGAGTGCAAATCATCAGCTGCATTCGTTCAGCTCTGACAGGCCATCAGCTCTGTTTCATCCAACACCTCTCCTCTGGGCGGTGATGGTAATTGCAGCCTGGATTCATGCAGGAGCCAGTTCTGGTGCAGGGGTGACAGCAAATCTTGTATCCAGCAATTGCCCACTACCTCTCTACCAGTGCACCACAGCAGGGAGTGGACACAAGCTGCATAGAAGCTTTACAGCTCTGTTTTTACCAGAGAAAAATACTGTTTGCCCAGGGTTAGCATGGTGGCCCAGCACAAATACAGATGTTCTCTCTTGTGCTGCTTTGCTCTTCAAGTGTTTGCCTGGTTATTATCTCCCTTGTTTAAATTGCAGAAATGTACTTAGTTCAGGTATTTCTGAACTACATGTGTCACTCAAAGTTATTTCTTATCCAGACAGACTCTGCTAAATGCTTCTAAGTAGGTGAATGTGTCTAAAGCTATTTACCAGGAAATGAGGAGGGTTGCCCCGCTACTAATTATGGAAGACAAGAGTTCCATAATCTCTACTTTTGCTTTCTACTTTTTACTACAGCAATTTTTGCGAAGAACTAAGAATGTAAAAGCAGCAGTGCTTTGTCAAGTGTTGAAGCAACAAGAGTTGGTTGTGCCCTGGATCTAGGGCTTTCTGAATTTCTAAACAAGAGCAGTAAAGAAATGGTGGTTATTGCAAAGGTTTGCTTTCTTGAAATGTGACAGAAACCACATGGTAACAAAACCAAGAGTTTTTAAAGTATGTGGATAAGAATTGTTTCCTCTGAGTATGGTGTTACTTCCTCAGTTCTCACATTTGGTAATTCTACCAGTTACCCATGTTCCTGAACCTAAATGCTAGTTAGAGGAGACTTCTTTTCCAGAGCTAGTCCCTCTTTTAGGGTTTTAAGGGACTTAGATGTTTTGGGTTTTTTTTCTGTTCAGTCACTTTAACAACTACTCAAATATGTCATCTTATCTTGGACTACTGTACCCCTCGTTTACAGACTTTGTTTCCTTCAGGAAAATAAACTGAAAAGATCCTTGGGGAAAATCACAGGAAGAAGTGATTTAGGGACAGAGTAAGTGAAGAATGAAAGCAAATTGAATGAATGACTTAATGAGTTTATTTAGGATTGGTTTGTAGTTACCTTTATAACCTTTTGTCTCTCTGGTTTATTTAGTGGTGATTTCGTCTGTGTATGTGTGTGTACACAAAAGTGTGGGGATCGATGGTGTTTCTTGCTGCTGTCTCAGAGGAAGAGCATTCAGGTCTTTGGGATGCTGGGTCTATGTCATAAACTTGTAAGAAAAAAAAAATTGAACTATTTGGAAAAGACTAAACTGAATTCTGCATCTGCTGTGACTGTTGGATGATGATTGCTTCTCCTGAAGCACCACTTTGCATCTTTGCAGCAGAAGGATGGCTCAGTGGTGTGTACCTGGGTGAGCACATATGAGTTTGCTGGAGTTGTCTGTGCTGGTGACTGAGCAGCAGGGACATGAGGGAGGGACACCAGGGACACCATGTTACTGGTGAAGGGCTTTCCTCTGTACTGGGACAGGAGGGGAAGTGGCAGCAGGGTTGTTGAGGAGATGGTGGAACTCAGTGCTTGTGCTGTTCTCTTCAGTTTGCTTTCTCAGTCTTTGGCCCATGTTCCTCTGTATCAATTCCCCTGAGGGATGTGGTCCCCTTTCTGGCTGACAGGACAAATCTCTTGGGTGCTCAATATGCATGTTGATGGACAGATGTGAAGAGCTTCTTAATTCCAAGACTCATGAAGGGCAAGATGCTGATAAAGTCTATTGTGTAAGAAGCTTATTCTTTGGGGCAGAGGGCAGGGAAGGGTGCAGGAAGGGATTGCCTAGTGCTGGGCAGTGAGTCTTGGCAGGGAGCCAGCAGGAAGCTTGAATGTCTCCTCCTGTACATACTGGTTGGCTTGAGCAAAAGAGAGAATTCTCTTATGCTTTCTTTTGATTAATTTTTAAGCTTTCTTTAAAAATACTGTCCTTGGCCTCAAGCAGAAGAGAAGTACAGGAGTGGTGCAGCATGATCTATGAAGTAGATAGCTGCTGAAATTTGTGAGGGAGTAAGATTATTCCCAGTTCTGTTGCTAATTTGTTGCATGTTTAAGACATTTAACCTCAGTGTTTGTGTGGTCTTGCCACCTAGCCCTCTTATACTTGGTTGTAGATTGCCAACAGTGTGAGAGTACATGTTGCTGCCTGCTGTGAGTACAGGAGGGCTTTGTGTTTGTTGGGACTTCTTGAAAGTACTGTGAAACTAATAATAAATAGTTCAGACAATGTTTAGGGAGAGATGGAATACTAATCTCTTTACCTCCTGCCTCTTTCCATAGGGATGTTGTCTGTGTGATAAATTCTTTGCTTTGCTCTTACTCTGTCCTTCCTGTATTTATTTCCATCTTAGCATCTTTTAAATTGTTGATATGTAATTTTTTAAGATAATTTAAATCAGCTTACAACAAAACCATTTCCTCATTCCCTGAGGATGCAAGTATGTGCTTTCCCCCATAACATCACTGAAATCTTAGGGAGATGCATGCATGGGAGGACAAGGTGTCTTATCCTGGAGCGGTTCAGGAGTTACAGGCAAGATCCTTTGGGTGACAGGAGAGGTGAGCTCTGAGATACCTGCTCTGTGGAAGGAATCTGGGCATGAAGAGGTGGGGCTTTTACATACAGAGTCTCTTTAAGACACTACTTAGTCTCTTTAAGACTTCTTACAGCTATGCTCTTCTCTAGAAGGCATAATTACTTTTATGACAATGCGAGGTGGGTAAGGTAGGGGTGAGATATGGCAGTTGAAGACTTTTAGGGCAGAATGGCTGTGTAAATCACTGGTGAAGGATGAAAATTAATTGATTTGGCATGGGGTCATGGGTGAAAAAAGAAATTACAGACAAATTACGTGTGTTGCCTCAGGCAGGCAGATCAAAAGGCTTTTCTTCATCCTGCGTAGTTCAGTATGTTTCTACTCTTGCACTCAAGATGAACCACTAAGTTCCCCCCATGCCTTGTCAAACAGTTCACAGATCCGTTTATACCAAAAATAAGCCCCAGAGAAGAAATTCAGGGAAAGGAGATTGTAACATGATGCTTTTCTTGAAGTGCTGAGATGTGGCTTTCCTTCTGTGGCTCCCCTCAGCAGGGTTGACTGTGGGGAAGACGTTCTGCTCCCTCTCTTTCTGCCCTGTGTCCAAGTTTAGCTTGAATGTATGTGTTGTTTATAGAGTTCAGCAGGAGGTGATTTAGGAGGGAGTCCTTGCCATGGCGGTATCGGTGTTAGCAGTGCTGGGTTATGGCCCCTGTGTTTGACTGCTTCAGAGTCAAGAATTATGTGGTGCTGCCACGGTTTCCTTGGAGCGTGTGCCCAGAAGCTGTGGACTTTTAACTGTTGCCTGTTTGCATTTAGGAGCAGGCTCAGTCAGCTCAGGGCTGGGACCAAGAGGAGGGACCTCAGCAGAGCCACAGAGAGAGCAACCTTGCCAGCCTGTGCCCACATTCCTATTTGGCTCTTTTTCTTGTCTCTTGCTTTTTGTGAGTGCTAAAGCCTGGGCAAAACAGAAGGGAAGGAGCCTTTCCTATCTGGGAAGTGATGATTAATGATGATGAACAGTGACCCTTATGCTGAGAGAACCGTTTGTTCCTGCTTGATTTCAAACCCTTATATGAGTAACTGAAACTCTGCCCAAGGGAGCTATATAGACTTTTTTTTTTTTTCTATTTCTTCTCACTGAAGCACTTTCCTTGCCTGTATTCCGAGCCCCGTGCATGGATTTGGAGGAGACCAGTGTGTGAGATTGCCAGAAAGTCAGAAGTTGCTTCCACTGATCCTGCAGTGTTGCAAGTTTGCATTTGTGCCTAAAACTTGTATAGGTAGTTCTTGATGCAGAGGAAGGTGAATTGGCTTCATCTTCTACTACAAAGAAAAAAAATCACTAGACAAATTGCTTATATAGGAGGGCAAAACCATACCCTATGTAAAGTCTGGTATCTTGTCTGCTCTCTTTCCTTATGAAAAAGTAATGCACATTTGCAAAGTGGAAAAATCTGGTTCTTTTGAAGGAGTGATCCTGCAGAATTCCAGGTCCCAAGAGCTCAAGGAAGGGTTTCTTTGAAGCCTGCCCACACTGAGGTGTCTCTGTTGTGTTCAATGGGGCTTAACTGCCTGTGGAACTGGTCGGATTGACTTCATGTGCAGATGCTTAGTCTGGAACAAATCAGGATTGACTCTTTATGTACCAGGAATACTTGTAGCCTGTTTGATGTCACTTTTTCTTTTTGCATTCATTTCATACATTCATTGTACAGTCTTCGCAAACTTTGCTTATACCAACTAAAAAGAATTTCCCATATCAAAGTCACAACAGCATCATGACAGTACTGACAATGGTGGACAATTTACACACACTTTTTCCCTGTCCCTTCACCACACTTGTATCTCTGAAGCTCAGATTTTCTGAAAGTTTTGTCAAATCTCATTGAAGTCTGAGTTGGTGTTGCTTTTACAGTGAGAATCATGACTGAATGGTAGAAGGAGGAGAAACTGCTGCTTGTCTTGCCTTTGGCTGGAGTTGGTAAGGTTACATGGACATTTCCTCATCCCTACAATATTTAGGCAGAAATTGAACTTAATGTGGGAGTGGGGAAGAGAAAATTGGTGGTCCAGGCTGTTGTTAAATGAAGAAACAGAAGATTATTGAATGATGGCTTGTGATGATTATTGTGCTGTAGAAGCTGGTAGGAAATTAATTCTCTACATGTCCTCTTTGCAGGTGTGCTGCAGGAACACTTGCAGGTGTGTTCTTGTATTCTAAGTTCCCTCACTGTGGTTGCTGGTAGAGGTGCTATTAATAGCCTCCCACCCACTCCCTGGAGCTGTGCAATGGTATTTATGGCCTGCCTGGGACTGCTTTTCTTCAGGTGCATGAAGAAGAAGGCAGAGTGCAGATTCAGCACGTAGGCCCCGACAGCTGGGGCTGATGGGTCAGGAATGCAGCCCTGACAGCTGGAATTGGACTGAAGGCAGCCAGCACGGTGGAGAGGCCAGGAGGGGAGAGCAGGCAAGAGAGGCTCTGTGGAGAGATGGACAAATGCACGCACACTGTGGAAAGACAGCCTGTGGAGACCCCAGGTTGTTTGTGTTCTGTTTCTCCCACCTTCATCCCTGATTTGCTCCGTTTGTCTAAATGTCTGGGTAATCTTTAATAAATGTGTGCACACCCCAGTTGCAACCCCTGTGCAACACACCTGACAGAGGCATTAGAGCTGAGGCTCAGCACTTCCCTTGGAATACCCCCATCCCACCTCTGCTATTATGCAAGTTTACAAATGTAATGTAATGCTCCCCGTAACTCAGTGATTCAAAACTTTTTAGCAAGTCAGTTTCTGCTCTTGCCACTCTTGTGCCAAGGAGTGCCATTCATAACTTGTGTTGTGGGAGATTGTTCCCTGATGATCTTAAAGTGGTTATCTTGAAATCAAATTGCATCAAATTGGCAACTGCTTGTGTCATACTATGATGGTCTGGTCAGGTGTTTTTCTGTTTTGTTGTGCTTTGTGGGTTTTTTTCCTCTTTCACTTTATTTTTTTTAATTGGTTAATTGTGAGGCTTGCTTATAGCTCTCAATCCTTTTTCCCACAAATACTGCCTTTAAACTGGATATTGTCTGGAAACACCTTAAATATCAGAACATATCTGTGTAGTGGATTGTATGAAACCAGTTTCATGGTCTTGCAGTAGTTCCTGGAGGGTCAATTGGGCAGGTGGTGTAGATGGGCAATGGTGGCTGTGGGCAAGGCTTAGGAAGTTTACAGCGAGAGAAATGGAGACTGCTCTGTCAGCCAGAGACCTCCTGAATGGGTGGTGTGTTGGAGCTTGGCTTGCTACTGTTGCCTTTTGCAGGTGGAATATTTTCAGTCTCCAGGCTTGTCAAGACATTACTCTTTCCTAGCGCTGGTTGCTGAAGGAAGAAAGACTGGCTGGAGAAGTGGGAGAGGATAGAAAACCTCTTGAAAAATATAAAATACTTACATGCAAAAGAAATTTAGAAGTGCATATTCTGTATTCATATACAAAAGCAGGGGAGCACATTGGGTAGGTGAGGGGCAGAAACCAACTATGGAGCTGAGTAGTTTTGTTGTTTGTGTGCTTTTGTAAGTCAAAGACCTCCTGCAGTTAATTCTATCCACCCATCTTCAGCCCTTCCCCTGCCAGACCAACAATAGAAACCCTAACTCCCCCCCTCCAAAAAAAAATCAGGCTGGGGAACCTGGTCCAAAGCCAGACCTTTGCATGTTAAGCTGAAGTGCAAAATGAATATTTCACAGCTGTGTTATAAAGCCCTGAAATGAAGGCTTTGCCGTGGAAATGCTGACAGCCCCTTAAGTAGAACAGTATGCTGTAATTAGTGCTCTGTGTTTTATGTGCCAAACGAAGCTCAGCAGAACTAAATGTAAAACTTCAAGCCTTTGTTTTTCTGCAGCAGTAACAGGCCATCAGACAGTGTGTTCAGACGATGGATTAGTGCCTACAACGTGTGCGCTGCTCCCTGGAGGTTGGACGTGCTTTTTTGCGGTGGGGCTCGGGGGCAGCAGCAGGGATGTACAAACAGGGCCAGCTGTGAGATTTGGCGCTCTGTATTGAATTTCACTTATGTAAGATAGACAGCTTTCTTAAATGCTGACGCTGACAATGTACAGCCACATTTTCAGCATTTTCACGTATTGGATGCCAGAGTGCATTGATACAACTTTTGCTGTGTAGCAGCATGGAAAACACGTTGGAGTGCATGCAGAGGTGCTGAAAACTCAGGGAGCAGAATGTAGAGAGACAGACGGGCAAACCACAGTGCTGCTGTGAAACTCAGGCCTGATGTTGGAGCTCCCTGAGTCAGTGTGTTGGACCAGAGTGTTGGGGTCTCAAGACTAGCGTCTCAGGTTGATCAGTAAAGGGTCCTCTCCCTCTCCCCTTTTTCTTTTTTTCAAGACAAGAGCCCAGATGATTATGTAGCCACTTCCCTCCCTTCCCCCCCTCCAAGATTGTTACTTAGTTACAACTGATTAAGTGCTAGGGAAGGCTTTTCGAAGTGGCCCTCATGGGTCGTGTATCTGAGGGATTTCTGTGTCCTTTGCTTTTTCAGGAGCCCATGCCTTTGCACATGCATTATTAATATGCCTATTTTCAAGCAGGAGAGGGATGAGGGCAGGCACATTGTGCAGTGGACGGTAGATGAACTCTGATGGATGTTGTCTTGTCATGCTGACTCGATGCCGCCACTTAATTAAATGGGTTTGAATGTTAACTATGTTATACGTAGGCCCATGGGAAGGCTTTTAAAATAGAAATTGTCTGCTTGTGGACATTTACTGAAGTAGCCATTCTGGAGTGGATTGGAATAGCTGTGCTGTAAGAACTCTCTCTGAGGATGCTCTTGATCATAGATGCTCACAACGGTATGGAGAGAAAGGGGCATGTTAAAATCAAACTATTAACTCAAGAATAGGCTTTCCCATTCCATAGGGCAGCAGACAGGACAGAATGGGGGATATGTTTCCAAATGCAAAGCAGCAGCAGGTCTTACCTGTGACTTTGTTGAGCAGGGTGACCTCTTTGTTGTTCTCTGTAAATGATCTTAGATGTCAGAAAGGCAGATTAAGAGTAAGGGAAAAAAATGGAAAACAAAACAGGCTGTATTATCCTGCTCTGTAAACACTTGCTGTGGCCATGCCTGGAAAGCTGCATGTGGTCTTGGTGTTTGCCCTTTGTCTCAGGAAGAATGTAGGGAACATAGAAGGGCTTCACAGAAGAGCTGATAGAGGTTATGAAATGGCTTTCAGAAGAGCCATAAAGTGACTTCAAGAAGACTCTTGTACTTGGAACACAGATGACTTGAGGTGATAGTGCAGCTCCTTACAAAATCATGAACCACTTAAAGGTAGTGGGTAGGGACTGACTGTTCACTGTCCATTCCCATACAAAGATTGAGGCATGTCAAATAAAACTATTAGAAGTAAGGTTTAAAACAAATAATGACAGATGGTTCATCTTGCAATATACCAGACTGGTGGAGTTCCTTACCAAAAGATGTGGTGAATGCTAAGCTTTTATAGACAAAGTGGATAAGCTCACAGTGGAGAACTCTACTGAAATAAGTTAAAAATGCAGAATATCTATTTTGAGACTGGAAGACTGACAGGGTGTGAGAAAGAATCAAATTTGTTTTCCTTGATCTTAACCTTTGTCCATAAATTTTTTAATACCATTCTTTCTGACTTTCCTCCTTTTGGCTGCAAATGGAAAAAGAAACCAGGGCTAGATATTGGTCTCTGATCCAAGGTGGCCTATCTTCTGAGTCTGGAACACACATATCTGCTTATTGGACATGGTTTTCTCAGGCTGTAGCCTCCTGCTTAATGCTGTAGGTGCTGGAGTGTGTGGGCAGCCCTGTACCATAACATCAATTTTCTCCACTTGGTTGTCATTTTGAGCACTGGAAAGTAGCACAGATCCTTTCAGATACTTTGCTTTTTTTGTTTCCATGCCTAAATACATTGTGCTTGTAGTGAACAATGAGAATTTGGGCCCAAAAGAGAATGAAGATAGCATAAGAAGGCAGGAAGTGAGACAATCAAGTCAGAAAACTCTAATTTCTTTAGCATTTGAGTGTGAGGATAAGGAGCTCAAATACTGTTGAACTCCTAACTTAGTCTTTTGCTGACCTGGGGAGCATGGTGGTGTGAGTGGCAGCAGGCTATTATTCAGCCTGCAGTCAAAGCTCTGTGAGGGATGTCTGGTGGCCTAAAGCCTAAAGATGGCTTTCTCTTGAAAATGTCTCTTTCTCCCTTTTAAGATGAAGGCAGACCTCAGAAATCTGCTGTTGTGCAAACAGGCACAGATACAGGAGCTCCTGCCCAGGGGTTCAGTAGTGAAACAGTGCAGCTGTAGGCAGAGTGCCTGTGACAGGCAGGCAGGACTGTCAGTATGAGAACTGTCCCTTTTGGCACCTGTTCTGGTGGAAGTCATTGCTGTGCTGGGTGTGTTTACTCCTGCTTTCTAACAGAGTCCTGGCTGGATGTGCAGGCCACAGTGCTCCTGTACTCCCCTGTGGCTCTGCAAGTGTAGATGGTCCCAAAGGAATGCAAATGATGGGAAAGAGGAAAGTGTTTACAGGTGGGGGTTAAGTTGGGCTGATCCTTCAAGGATTTCTGTGTTGTCCTTACAGCATATGGAAGCAATTGTTTGTGATAACTTCCTCAAAACAACAGAAAGAGCTCACGCAAGTACAAAACTCACTCTGAGACCTGGGTGCAGCTGGTCACACATGGAGTTTTCTGAGAGGCCAGACGAGGCTGGCTGGGGCTGTTCAGATCAGTCTTTCTGAAATGATTATCTGCACCTCAGTAGGAAGGCAGAGATGATATGGCTTCTTTCCCCAAGCATGGGCTTGCCCCATGCACTGTGTGGGACTGTGCCTGATGGAAGCAAGGGCTGCTGTCAGATATGCCCTTTGACTTCAGGTGGGATTGGGCTGTAGTGGGACCTCTCTTTCTGGGAAGGCCCAGCTGCTGTGAATACTTGTTGGTGCCTTGAGTCCTGCAATTCAGGACTCTGCTGGTTTGGTCCTACCTATCTGATGGTGTTGGGATTTGATGTGGAAGGAACAGGGTAAGGGATCTGCTTAGACACAAAAATTTCTTTATACACATTTGTGCAGTTCCAACTCACCAAATTTTTGTAAAATGGCTGAATCTCAGATTTTGCAAGATAGGTGTTAGCTGCACCGGTTTTGGTGCCTAAGAGTGTATATTGAGCATCAACATTTGAGTAAAAGTTGACCTTAAAGAAAAAGAGATGGGATGGTTTCAGATAGCAAAGTGGAAGCACAGAATGAGCTGCAGAAGTGTTTTGTGTGTGGATCAATTCAACAGCTCTTGCAAGTCTCACGGAGAACATTGACTGAAAGTGCCAAATGCTATTAATAGAAGCCTCAAGATGAAGTAACAAATGCAGCTTGTCAGCCTCCTCTGCTGCCTCTAATTTAGGTACAAATGGCAGGTTTAATCATGCAGTTGTTTCCAGGTTTGGATGGGGGTGTTGAGGTGGCCCATTAGTTCCCTGTGAAGGCCTGAGCAAGCAGTGACATGTCTGACAACTGTAGGATTCAAACTGGGCAAACACAGGAGCTATTGGTAATGAGCAGTGTCTCAGATCTGCAGGGGAACTCTCCAGATCCTGTGGTTAGCTCAGACCAGCCTTGGGAAGGTGTGCAAAATAATGTATTTCAGACTAGGATGTGCTGAAGTACTGCTTGGAAGACTTGTATGAATGGCAGTGTTTATGGCTGTGTAGGGCTGGGAGACTGCCCTTACCCAGGAGGAAGTGGTAACCTCAGAGGTGGATAGTGCAGACCTGTATCCACTGATCTGCCCTTTGCTGACAAATCTTAATACCACATTAGGAAGTTAAAGTTGATGTGGTTTTGCTCTAATTAACCATATTAAGAATTCATTTGTTTTAGCTGGCAAATTGAGAAGCTTCCAGTTCATACTGTTTTATCTATTGTTTTTCTCTCTGAAGTGTTTTTCATTCTCAAATTTTTTGACAAAGTGACTATCTCTTGCCTCTGTGTCACCTAGTCTGGAAGCTGATCATGGGGAAAAAACTGGTGTATTGTGGGCAGGTTGGTGGAGGTGGAGCTCACAAGTCTCATAAGATCACATTTGGTTGCATTTTAAATTTATATGTTTACTTTTTGATGCACGTTGGTTTTAATACTCAAGTATTATCAAGTGGATGTGCTGCCTTTGGGTAGGCTTTGTGGGGTTGCCTTTCAAGTTCTTTACACTAGAAAGTTTTTGAAGTTAAGACTGGGAACAAAAGAGGGGAAGTGTTTTTTAGAAAGTTAGTTGTGTCTTTAGTCTAGAGACAGTTATCTATTTCTGTAGCACTTTTTCTGTCAATACCACAGGTATGGCCTTGACAGTTGCCTTTTTCTAAAGGAACAGATGGTCTTTTGGAGGCCAGAAGATACTCGCTGGCAGTAAAATAATCAGACTGCAAGACTGAGCTACTCCTTTTCTGTCAAGCTGTGTGCTGACCGTAGGAGAAAGGTTGACTTTCCACATCCTAGCACTGCCACAAAAAGTCTCTTGGCAAAGCAGCAGGGGACCTCCACTGACTTCAGAGTGAGAGAGGAGGCTGGAGTAGGGGTGACATTTTGGTATTGGTGAGGTGAGGGTGTCAAGACAAATCACGTAGTGTTCCTGTTTGGTTTCTCCTCTTCTTAAAGACTTGTAGGGGTCAGATTGGGCTTTGGATGTGCAGCTAGATTGATCCAGTTGCCAGGGAAAGGTATGTTTGTTTTAGGGTTTTTTCCCCTGAATTTGGTCTTCCTGTGGATTTCCCCAGGCTGGCAAACAGAAAACAAACAGAGAATTACAAGTAGAACATGGTTTTCTGCTGGTTTGGCCTTCTGGACATGTAATTGCCATGCCAGGGCTGTCTGGAGAGGGATATCACTGGGCTGAGTAGGATGAGGGAGGAAGGAGCTGTTCCCTGCAAGACAGGCTCCTGTAAGGTCAGCTCTGCTGTGGTGTAAGACTGCACACTGAGAGGCTCAGTAAATGTCCTTGCAGAGCAAAATCATACCTGTTGGTGAAAGTAGGTTGCTGAATTGCTGCTGAATATCTGCATGGCCAAGGTCAAGCAGTGCCTTTTAGGATAGTGGCAATTACAGCCAGACTGAACTAAAGCCTGCAATGAGCAGTGTAATCACAGCATTGCTAAATTGATGTTTGCTGACAGAATCAAGTAATTGGTGCCTTATCTAGATGGAACTACTTGAATGGCACATGTCTCTTCCACTTCCTCCTTTGCTGTCAAGAATGTATTTTCCGTATGAATTCAAACCTCTGCTAGTTTGGAAGCTGCTGATATTAGCCAGAATCTCAGCAGCAGAAACAGTGAGTTCTTTCTGCATGTTTTTGAGCTGCTTTAAAAAGATTTGTTTTGAAACGTTTTTAACAAATCTGGAAGAGTAGATATCCTCCTGGCCTTTCCCACTCTTCTCCCCAACCTTGTTCCAATATTAAGTTGAAACAAAACTAGTTCCTTTCTTTATCAGTCTATTTGTAACTGCATTTTTATTTGCATGTTCTCTTTTAACAAAAATCCAGTGGAGTTTTGTAAAAACCATGTTTTCAGAGATTCTCAGTTTGCAAGAGAAGGGGAGAATTTGGTGGGTTCTCATAATGTCTTGAAGTACCTGGGGTATATTATTAATAAGAGGGGAAAAAAAAGGACCAAGTTGCTCCAGAGATTGGAAAATGAAATCTTCCACTTTCCATGTCACTGTTTGAAGGCAGGCCAAATTTGAACTAACTGAAAGCATGGAAGGCTCATGTTAAGTGGTGGCACCTCAGCTCTGTTTTACCTGCTGAATCAAGGAGATTCTCTGTGTGGGGTTATTTCTGGCCCCTTACCCAGTAACCTGAGCCTTGAGCTCAGTGAGACCTTGTGTCTCGCCCTGCAGCCAAATTCCTCAGGTCTGGTAAGGTGTGTGGTCAGGGTGGCGTGGGAAACCTTCCCCGCCCCTGCCTTTGTGCTCCACCTCGGTATAAATGCAAGATGTTCGTCTTCAGGGCAGCTATTAAAGTCAGTAGTAATTATTACAATAGTAACTTCTGATGCTGTGTCCGTGCCTCTAAGGCCTTAACCAAATATGACTTAGACAATGATAATTAAAAACAGAAGACTGTGACCCAGTAAAATCCTTGAGTTTGGCACAGACAGCAATGCTGGGGAAGAATGTATGCATCAAATATATAATAAATAAAATGAAGCTGTGCAAATGTAAAGGAAAGAGAATGAATTTGTGTCCGTCAAAATAACCCCAGGGCTGACAGCTGCTTTGTGCTCAGAGGTTGAGTCCTTTCATGCCACAAACCAGATTTTGTGCAGTGTAATCCCACTTCAGCCTTTTGCTTTGGGGCAATTGCTGAATCTCCCTGGCCTTCTCTGCTCCTGAAACATTGTGTCGTGTCCATTTGTCACCTGTCCTTCCCATTTTGGTGGTGGGGTTTTTTTCTTCTTTTATCAGCTTCTTACCACGGAGGCCTTTATATCTTCCAAGCAGCTCTTCCCAGTTGCATTTCTTTTATTTTCTTAAAAATAGTGGAGATGTTTGCCTGAGGGGAGTATGAGGACATTTAGATAACAGTCTCTTGCAAGGGTCATTGGTATGCAGCAGGCTTGTGAATGTTTATGGTGTTCTATTTCACACTTCTGGCAAGGGATACCCTCAACCACTCGTTGTGATTTTCACCTCCAGCACCATAGGAGAAATGGACTATTCAGTTCCTAGGAATACAAGGCTGAGACCAGGCTGAACCACATGCTACTGGATGTGTCAACCTAGAAACTGTTTTCAGGAAAGAGCCAAGCTCTAGCGACAGTGGTATGTTGCTCTTACTGGAAGGATGGGAATCTGGCCAATGAATGTGCATCCCAGCTTTTCACCAGTACTATCTGCTGCTTGCAACCCTCTGTTTGCAATGCTTTGGCGTAGAGAAAGTAATAAGTGGGTCGATAACGCCTTCTCTGTACCCCAGCAGTATTTTCCTGTGCCGATACTGAAAGTTGAATGGAGTTGCTTTTGTACCTGGTGCTTCTCAGTGGATTTCTAGGAACCAGTGTGAACCAGACCATCATCATCTGTGTTATGGGTCTATTTGAACTGTACTCACATTCATGGTACTTCCTGTTTTCTTTCTTGTATGCTCTAGGTGACTTTGGAAAAGGTGTTGGGCATAACCGTGTCGGGAGGCAGAGGACTAGCCTGCGACCCCAGAACTGGCCTTGTTGCTTATCCAGCTGGGTGAGTTACTAGCCACATTCCTCAAAGCTAAAATAAACCATGACTGATGCATTAACATAAAGATTCAGGGTGTTTCCACGACCATCTTCTATAGGAAGCCTATTTACTGCTCTTTAAACACCAGAGAATGATGAGACTCAGCACTGTTAGTTTAATTGGCAGGGGAGAGGGGTTGCATTATCAAATTTTAATGAGATCCCTTTTAATGGAACTAGTCTCATTCCTCTTGCTCTAAGCTGGGAGTTAAATACATTTTGTGGACTTTTCACTGTGTTCTGTAGTGTGATGAACATAGGCATAACTCAGTGTGATTCTCAATCCAATAAAAACTTAATGGAACAAATGATTCTTTCAATGAATTGACAGAAGCCTTCTTGTAGATGCCCTGCAATTTATGACTCGACATGTTCCTCAGCCAAATGTGAGGAAATATTTCAGGCTAACAGCCTGAACCTGCTTATATGTGAGTTCTTTGGAATGAAACACATCTTGTCAATTGTAGTCTAAGTTCAAATAGAGGTATCCAGAAGGAGACTTTGATGGAAAGCAAAAGAGCTACCTACAGGGACCAGGGACATGGGTGAGGGCTGGAGAGGTCTGCTGCAATGCAGGAATCAATATGAGTTTGGCTCTCCTTTGAGCTTTTTCTGCTGTCAGCAAGCTAAAAGAGAAGACAAAGGACATGACTCCAAGTCATATTGCATGGACATACTCTTTAGACATGAAAGCTGGAATTAGAAGACAAGAACTTCCACATCGGTTGTAGATGATGTTTTCAAGGGTACCATAAGTGTGCTAGCAGCATTTAAAGATTCTGTATTTGTGGCTAAAATGAGAGATGGAGTCAGTGAAACTGGCTAGAAATTTTTGCTTGTCCTGGTAATATCCTAGTTCACCAAATCACAACATTGCTGTGGTTGGGGGAGCCTTTTGAGATCGTCTAGTCAACCCTTGTGCTCAGTCAGGGTCACCTCTAGCAGGTTGCTCAGGACTATGGCCAGACAGCTTTTCAATATCTGCAGAGATGGAGATCCCGCCATCTCTGGGCACCATGTTCCAGTGTTTGACTACTCTCATAGTAATACCAACAAAATAAAAACATAAAATAAAGGGTTTAAAAAATTTTTTTTATTATTTAATTTATGCCTATTGCCTCTTTTACTGTCAGTGGGCAGTCTGTTAATCTGCAGACAATTTGAGGTCCCCATCATTGTTCAACAGTATCTGTTATGCTTGAACTCTTTGGAGCCAGGCAAATATATTCTGGTGTGTTTTGCCTTTTCCTGTGCATCTTTTCTGATACTGAATATGCTCACACTTGAAATCAGCAAAGAGAGAAGAAAATGAGTGCAGTAAACTCATTTTGGGCTCTTGCATAGCTGAAGGTAGGTTAGCTTTGTTAATAGCAACGTCCTTTGATGAGCATGCCTGACAATGATTTAATCAAGTGTGAGTACACCTGGGGTTTCTTTTGGCTAATTAAAAGGTTATGTGGTTCCTTAGGGCTTTACAGGGGAATTCCTGTCCTTACTTGTTGGTGGTAACATTTCATGGCCTGGGCAGGAATATACTAGATGTGTGTTCTAAAAGTTCAAATGCTTGTATGACTTGCTGCTTTTGTGCCATGGCTGGCCTGATACTGTTGTGATTTGCTGCAGTCATACAGTCTCAAGCTAATAATCTAATAATCTTGTTCAGTTTGGGTCTTGTTGGTTTTTTAGTGGTGTTTTTTATTTTGGTTGTTTGTTTTTGTGGGTTTTTTTTTCCCCATTGTGATTTGCAGTGAACGTCTCTTGCTTTGGAAGAATCCTGGCCTTTCTGGTACATTGGCTTCATTTTGTGTATTTTTGTTTCTGTTTGAATTAAACAGACAGAATAGGTAGGGCTGGAAGGGACCACACTGGGTCATTCTGTGCAACCTCCCTGCTCAAGCAGGGTCATCCTAGTGCACATGGCACAGGATTACATCCAGATGGTTCTTGAATATCTCTGGTGAGGGCAACTCCACAGCCTCTCTGAGCAACCTGTTTAGTAAAGAACTGAGCTGTCACATGCACAGCAAAGAAGCTTTTCCTCATATTCAGGTGGAACTTCCTGTGCATCAGTTTCTGTCCTTTGCCTCTTGTCCTGTTGCTTGACACCACTGCAAAGCTTGGCTCCATCCTCTGACACCCTCCCTTGAGACACTGATAGACACTGATGAGGTCCCCTCTCCATTGTTTCTTCTCAAGGCTGAGCAGGCCCAGCTTCCTCAGCCTTTCCTGCTAAGAGAGATGCTCCAGTCTCTTAGTTATCTTCCTAGCCCTTTGCTGGACCCACTCCAGGAGCTCCATGTCTCTCTTGTTCTGAGGAGCCCAGAACACACAGCACTCCAGATATACCCTCACCAGGGCTGAGCAGAGGGGCAGGATCACCTCTGACCTGCTGGCAGAGCTCTTCCTGATGAACTCCAGGTTCCCACTGGCCTTCTTGGCCACAAAGGGCACTGCTGGCTCAGTTGTTGTCCACCTGAACCCCCAGGTTCCTCCTGGCAGAGCTGCTCTCCAGCAGGTCAGCCCCAGCCTGTGCAGGACCCTGCACTTGCCTTTGTTGGATTTCTGACAGCTCTTCCCTGGCCATCTCTCCAGCCTGTTGAGGTCCTTCTCAAGGGCTGCACAGCCCTCTGGGGTATCAGCCACTCCTCCCAGCTTTGTGTCATCAGTGAACTTGCTGAGGAGGCATCTGCTCCTTCATCCAAGTCACTGATGAACAAGTTAAACAACACTGGGCCCAGTACTGAACCCTGAGGGGCAGCACTGGTGACAGGACTCCAACCAGACCCTGTGACAGTGGTTATGACCATCTGGGTTCTGTTGCTCAGACAGAACTGTGCATTTACTGGACACCAAACTATTTACATGAGTCTGATGTAGCAGTCTGGGCATGGCTCATGCACAGTTGTTTCATGACCTGTTCATGCAACTTGGTCATCCTCACTTGTAGTCCAGTGATTTCCCCATCCCACTGCATGTAGGGAGGTTTTGCAATGCTGACATGCAGATGCTTTGCGCCTCCAGTCCCACCCCTAAAAGCTGAATTTACGTAACAACGCTGTATTTTCCTAAGAACACTTTCAACATACCTAGATTGATTTGGTTGAGATCAAAACAGTTGCCCCAGGCACTGTGACTTCATCCAAGTCATGTATACAAGCAGCTATGTGAATGAGCTTTGGCATTCTTTGAGCATAATCTTAATTTGGGTCACTGGTTTGCTTAAAATAGGTTTTTTTAAAAATGTGATTGTTTTTCTCAGTGTTCTCTTTCCTGGTGTTTCTGAATCTCCCGGGAAGTTTCTTAAACTGATGAAAGAAGCAATTCCCAATGCAACAAAACTCATTCCAACTCAACCGTTGTGCCAAAGAGATGAGTGTTACATTATTTTTTCCTTTTTTTCCCAATGTCTTTTGCACATATTATCCTTTCTCTGCTTTGACCCTAATGGGGCTCCCTCTCTGGCAGTGTGAAACAGCAGCTGTGCTGATCCTGGTATGTTTTTTGTGGGATGTTTGTGTTATAGGAGACCTTTTCTTCATGTCAGTGGTAAAGGGCTAAAGGCACTGAGTGTGCAGATATTCCAGGCTACCACTTAGATATAAAGCTCTTGTCTTGGGAGATAAGACAACATAAAGAGAGAAAACTGTATCCTCTGCACAGGTCTTGCATTTGTGGCCTGCATTCACCTGTTTTTATATTATCGAGTGAAACAAACCCAAAGTTGCTTAATTAGATCTTTGTTTGGGTTTTGCAGTGAGTAACAAAGTTGTTCTTGTGAAGGGAGTACAGAAATGTACCATTTTTTTAACCTCTTGTGGTAGGACCATTGCTCTGGCCTTCTTTTGTTTCAATTCCCCTGCTTTGCATTTCCCCTGCTCTTCTCAATTTATTGTCTTTTGAGTTTTTTATGTTTTTGTCTTTTTTTTTTTCAGTAGCTAGTTGAGGCTCTGTTTCCTAGAAACAAGAAGAAAAACAAAACTAAGAAAATCCTCTGAGGATGACTAACATTAAAAAGGAAAAATGGGTGTGTGAAATGTCTATAATTTAAATTCTAGACCAGCTGCTAAGATAGCTTTAGTCAGCTTATCTGGTTTTGGTGTTTTGTTTACTAGGGTTTTTTTTAAGCCTTGTAGGTTGGTGTGACTGATTGATTGATTTTACTTCTCATTGTTCTTCTTTTCTTGGCTCTCAGCTGATCCTCATAGCTGGTTGGGAACCTGATCTTCTGGTGAGGCATTGCCTGCTTGAGGAAGCATCCTGTGCTTTTCCTTCTGAGGAGCAGCAACACAGCACTTTGTGCCTTAAGTGTGCAATGCCTTTTAAACACTATGCAGTCATGCTCTGGTCAGCTTAAGCATCCCTCTAGCTCTGCTCATCAACTTGGAGCCACTCTGATAGATTTCAGGGATTTTTTACATTAGTGTTCCTTGATGGGAAAACTGGTATTTCATACATAGCACGTGTGCTGAGTTGATCAGTCTCAACCTGCATATTCTTTTATTCTTTCCTCCTTTCAGCTCTTGAATGATCCTTTACATACAGCAGCTCCTGCTGTATGTAAGGCAGATGTGTGTTTAATATAGAGAATTCTCTCTGAGACATGGAAAAAGGAGTTTCTCTGGCTTTCTCTCAGAAGTTACTGTAGACGGTACAGACACAGGTCCCTGGCTAGCTGTGCGTGTGCACAGTACATTAGCTGAACACATGATTTGGATGCCCCTTTATTCTGACCCATTTCAGAATGAATCATCCTTATTTGTAGATAGGAAGGGATGGACAATAGGAGATGGATGATCAAAGTTAAAATGAAGATACTGAGTCTTTTATCCTGCTACTTTTTGCTGCAGGATCTGATTGAAGAGTTAGACTTGTTCCTTCTTCAGCTTTATCACTTTGGGGTTTTAGTTTGTTTGTGGTTTTGTATTGTTTTTTTGGAGATAGGACAAGTAATATTCCAAAATAAATAATTGTATGAGTGTTCAAATCAGAAAACTGCACAGTTCTGGGTCAAATTTTATTTTATTGCAATTGTGCTGTGCATGCTGCATGTCAGTGCAGCAGCTTCTCATGTGGTGGCCTGCACTGCAGCAACATCCAGCCACAGTCTCTTTTCACTGTGTCTTCCCCTCTTGCATTCCTCATCCTCAGCTGATTTGCAGAATGGAGTGGAAGCCACTGAACTCCTCAGCCCTTCTGAGTCATATCCCTCCTGGCTGTCAGGTCCTGCACTGACTGGCAGTGATGATGGGCTCTATCACAGCAAAGGGAGGAAGGGGATGAACAGGAAATGAGTGAATTGGTTCTAATCCATCTAGGAGCCTGCTCAACACATGTGTAGCTGTCTCACATAGCTCAGTGGTAAGTCCCTCTGGAAGCTGAAAGAATGGAGATTTTTCTTTTCCAGAAGTGATTGTTGGTTTGCTCTCAAATACTTCTTTCCAGTTCCAGTAGATAGGCTATAAGGCTGAGTGGTTTCCAGCCCATCCACATGTGGATGGAAAACTTTCCCTTGGAAAGTTTTAGTCATAATTTTCCGTCATCATATAGATAGATTACTGCACAAGGTAATAAATAATCAGTTTAGAACAATTTCTCTTTACCTTAAGCTGTATATAACCCACAATGGAGAAATAACATTTAGGATAAACATTGTGTAACTTGAGCAGATATGATGTTGCCTTGCTCATTCTTTCTTACTTAAAGTGGAAAGTTTTGGTCAGTGAGGTACAGTAACAAATTTTGAGAGGCAAATCTAACAGGTGACTGATGGTGAATGAGGCAGAATGCTGTTCTGAACTGGGATCTTTCCAAGACTGATGACCAATTTGGCCAGGTTAGAATTAGTGGTGACATGGACAGTGAAATCCTAATTTGTAAGTTAACAAGTATTCCTGCGTTATTTCAGTGCCTGTTTTTATTAACTAATTGATCACATTGCTTGGGTGTCACAATGGTAGTTGTCTTTAGAAAACTCTAGGTGCACAGAAGGAATCTTATATATCTCTATAACTTCCTTATAGAGCCTGTACATGGTACATGTGCAGTTTGAGCACTCTACTGCTCTGTGAAGGTACAATTCTTCACTAATTTTCCTTTGCATGAGCACTAATGCTATTGGGCTGTATCCCAAATGCAGCCTGAATTGGTACAGGGATTTTGAAGTAATTGAGCTGCTGGGTTGCCAATAGGTAAATCCATTTCTACTGGTGCTGTCTCCTTCAAGTTTATTTACCAAAAGCTCTGAAGGAGAAGCTCTGTGGTTTCTTTTTATGATCTTTCATAAAGGAGAATCTTGTGGTGTTGTGAAGATGTAGAAACCTACAATAAAATGAAGAAAAGTTCTTGAATGCTCCAAAGCAGATTTCAGCATCTTTGGTCCCATCAGAGGCAGCTTGCTTTGTCCTCTTTGAAACAGGACAGTTGCCTTTCAAGAGTTGGACCTCTTTCCCCTCATCATCTCCCAGGAATCTGGAGTGTTGTTAATACCTTCCTTCTGTGAGGCTACTGTGCTTAATGTGCCATCTGGGGAGATTTTCCAGCTGGCACTATTGTGATGATGGGCTCAGAGATGAAGATAAGAAAATCCCTTTAAGTGAGATCGTTAAACATAATTAGAATCTGTATTACAGAATGGTTTGAGTAAGGCCACTACAACCAAAACTTTCTGTGTCAAAAGTGAACAACACTGGGTTTCAAAAAGATCTATTCAAAAAGATGACAAAAAGTAGCCAAGCCTTTCCTTCCCTTTCCTTCCCCAGCAGTAGCAGATTTCTCAGAAAGAAGCAGGGATACTTTGTGTCTCAAATCTCCCTGTGTTAAATACCCACTGGAGAGAAAGGGAGGTATCTGCACTGGGGCATGGTACTGAGGTGTAACAAGACTTTGTTCACTACTTGCCTTTATTAACGTAGATTGGGAGGAGGGGAGGGTTTAGCTGAAGAAATAGCTGTGGAGAAGGGTGGGCTGAAGAAGGCTGATGCAGTATTAGTCTCTGGCAAGAGAGTGAAGTCTGTACTTGGGACAAAACAATGGAGATAAGCTTTGCAACAGTGCTTTATTCTCAGGCCAAATAATTGTAACTGATATTTAAATTATCAGAGGTGGATTTAAGAGGACTATGGCCTATTTAAGGGGCTATGACCTCTCTTCTGTTCTCTTGCAGTTGACCCATGACATTCACAAGTAACAATCATGCAGTTTGGGGTGGTTGCCCTCTTCAAATCTGGGTAGCAGCTGCATCCAGTTCTCAATCCCCATCATTGCACTTCATACAGAAAAGATCCTGCCTGCTGGAGTAGGGGCAGTCTTTCTTGTGTGAGCTATTTCTACATGTCCGTAACAGCCAGACAGGAATTTTTACTTTTTTTTTTTCTTGGTCTCCCTTTTTCGTCTCTCCAGTGAGTACTGGAGACTCTTCCACACTGAATCCATGTCTCTAATAAAACTGCACCTAAAGAGTAGAATTGTTAGCTGAGCAGTTGTGTATTGATCAGTTCAGCTGTAAGCTTGCTTGGTTTGGCAGAAGAGAAGAGAAGACAAATGAGCAAACAAAGCAGTACTAGCAATCACCAACTGGAGCTGTAGGCAAACTCCCCTGGTTTAAGACTTTACCAGAACTGGAGTCAAACCTGTTAAATTGACTTCCAAGCAGTTTTCATCAGCCAGCCCCCTAGTGTGTGTGTGTGTGGTTGCTTTTGGTCTCTTGCCTTATTAATTAAAATTCTTTACCTTTGACTACCAGCAGAGGACATAATATTTGATAGAATCTTAAATAATGAGGTAGCAATGAAGCTTCAGACCTGCAGCTAACCTGTTGCCCAGCAGAAAAGGGAGAAAAATAGGACAAAACCTCAAGATAGCTGGGCAGAAAAGCTTCTTACTAAACTGGAGGGACACTTAGTCAAGTCTGCCAAAAGTGCTGCAGCATATATTGAAGACTGCAGCACTGGGGTGCTGTCAGACAGCTGGGGGGAATGTGTTGGGAGCTGAGCCCCTGAGTCTGAGAACTCAGCTGCTGGATGGGGAGTTGGTTAAAGCCATCTTTGCTAGCTGTGGAGTAGCTCTTGAGGTGGACAGTGGGAATCTTGTGGAGTGCTTGGCTTCAGACCTTGTATGACTTCTACGTTGTGCCACTCTTGTTCTTGAAAGATGAGTCAGGGCAGTGCTGATGTTTGGTGTTGCCAGGTCCCTTTGAGGCAAGCTGCTGTTGTGCTGTACACAGAGTGCTGTTCCCCTGAGCATAGAGCTTCTGGGTCCTTGTCCTGAGTGCCACATGCTAATCCAGCCTTCAGGTTACAAGGGATGGGTTGCTGCTCTGTAGCCAGCCACTACAGCTTGGGACAGATAGAGATGTAATGTGATGTTTTATCCTACAGTTATGATTTGAGGATCTGGCATCAGCAATAAGTCTGATATGGCGTCCTCCTTCAAGCCTCCAGGTACCAATGTATCTGTTTATTCCCTGTCTTTCCAGAGAAGCCACGTGATATGAGCCCTGTGTCCCAAAAATTTCTTTGTGTACCCCTTGCTATCTGGGATCAGCCTGTGCTCATCCATGCTTCCTCCTTTCTGTCAGGCAGCTGGAAAAGGCAGGACTTTGCAGCTGAGATCAATGGGGGAGCACACTGCTCCCTCCCTGTGTGACTACAGAACCTCCTGTCCCAGAAGGAGCACAGTCTGTGCCCTCTCTTGCAGCCCTCCCCGTGCCAGGACCTGTGACAGGCAGTACCCACTCTCTGCACTCAGGGTGAATCAAAGCTGAAGTCTGGTGACCCTTGATAAAAATTTGCTGCAGTTTGTAAAAACAAAACAACACAAGCCGGAAAACCTCAAGCAACCCCAACCAGACCGCCAAAAGCCACAATAGGAAGCCTTGACTTGTTTAGACTGGCAGATAGTTTTTGATCTCTAGATTGAATTGAGAATTTTTCAAGGGAATGATCAAATTGAAATAAAACATTCTGGGACATGTTTCACAAATTTGTTCACAGGAAATCTGTAGAGTAAGGGAATATATGAGAGGAGGCAGATGCCTTTCCCCAGGAAGAGCAGCCTGAGGATCTCCCTAGGATGTGGGAACCCTACTTTGAGTTGAACAGAAAACTGAGTTCAGTTCAGAGGCGAGCTGGTAACTCTATTCTTCCTTCCCATTCTCACCTTCAAATATGCACAGTTGGGTACAGGAAAGTCATAGAATGATAGAATTTGGGTTGGAAAGGGATGTTTAGAGGCCATCTAGTCCAACCCCCCCTGCAGTGAACAGAGACATCTTCAACTAAATCCGTTTGCTCATCTATCACCGCTTTGGACAACCTATTACAGTGCTTTAACACACTACTTTTTTTTTTTTTTTTTGTAAAAAAAGTTCTAATTTGGATCTATTCTCTTTTAGATTAAAGCCATTTCCCCATTTCCTACTACAACAGGCTCTACTAAAAAGTTTGTCCCCGTCTTTGTTGTAAGTCACTGTTAAGTATTAAAAAGCCACAGTAAGGTCTCCTGTAGCCTTTTTGTCTCTAGGCTCAGCTCTCAGCCTGTCCTCATATGAGAGGTGTTCCAGTCCTCTGGTCATTTTTGTGGTTTTTCTCTGGACCTGCTCTAACAGCTCCATGTCTTTCCTGTCCTAAGGATTCCACACCTGGATGCAGTACATCAGGTGGGGGTCTCACTAGAAGTGTGTTGTTCTGTATTCTTTATGTTGCTCTATATTTGGAATGATACTGAGGGTTTGTCCAAAGGACAGGATGACTTTTCTGAAAAAAGCTGGCAATAGGGAAGAACCAGTGTATTGTAGGGCATGGGGAACAGACTTCTTTTGTTGATATTTACAGCTTGTCGTGGGACTGGATGGTAGAGAAAATCACTTTGTTTCTCTCAGTTTGCACTGTTTCCTAAAAAGTAACAGTTTTCTATTTTCTCCCTTATAAATAATAGGAATTGGGAATTAAATAATGACTATATTAAAAAAGAAAAAAAAAAGGGATAATGGGAAAGATGCTGTGTTGTACACCAATCCTTCCCTGTGCCTGTTTGGACACTCTTCTCCCAAGACCACACAGTAACCTTCTCTCAAGGTGGTGAAGCCCAGAGACACGTTGTGCTGCCTTTCAGAGCCTTTGCAGTGCCATGCTCAAAGTCCCACAGCTGGTTCCATGAAGGGGACACGAGCTCAGCTGGCACTGTGGTTTGTGCACACACACAAAGTTAAGGACACGATTATGGCAAAAACCACCAGATGCTACTGGCTCCACTCCTTCTGTGTCCTTGTTTTTACCTGTTCTAAGTGCTGAGCAAGCCTGGTTCTCAGAGAGAGGATGCAAAGTGGGGCAATGGTGGGAAGAAGTGCTCTCAGAACAGTTTGTGGAAGGAAATGGGATGAAGTTTGTGTAAGCATTCCTTCAGTGCTATGTTTTACATTTTCCGTTTTTTTTTTTTAACATCAGAATACTATTACATGCAAATTCTTTGATTATTAATTACCTTTGGACTCAGACCTTCAGTACTGCAGCATGAAACACAATTGTGTTAACTATAAGAAACTTTTGAGCTTAACTGATGGTGAAGTTGGGGATGGTTTTTAGTGTAGGAATGAATGGTAGGACTCTTATAAGGGGCCAAAGAAGGCTCCTTGCTGCACTGTCTGTGTAGTCAGTGTGCATGTGCTCTTCCTACCAGTGATGGAAAATCTTGGAGATGGGTTTTGTTCTGTATGTGGTGCTGTAGTGGTGTGAGTGAGCTGTAAATGAAGTTGGGTACTGTGGGAAGGGCAAGTAGTTAGTTAGGTAGCTTCTGTCCCACAGAACTGGTGTGGCAGGTCCAGGCACTGCCTGTGCAATGTTTCTTAGGGGGCCAACAGTATTAGCTGAGTTCTCAAGAGCATTAATGTTAGTGTGGATTCTTGCTGTTGCCAAAAATGTTAGTGATGAAGAAAGTGAGAGCAGGGAAATGAGAATGCTGTTATCTTTGCAAGGCTGCAATGAAAATTCTTGTCACAGCAAAAGCACTTAACTGTCCTTGAAATTTCCCTGTGCTGGATTCCCAAGGATGTGAGCAGGGAAAGGTAGGGCTTTTTGGAGCAGTCCTGCAAGTTTGGTGCTGTTTGGATTGCCTCACAAACCATATTAAGGAAAACTACGTAGTACTTGCTGCCATCCTAGTTTCAGGGCAAATATTCCAGTTCCCTCAAAAGGAAAGTGCCATCATGCCTGTCACAATGTCCACAGCAGTTGCTGTTTTAATGATTGTATTGGTCATTTCTGATTTTAACCTGCCTTAAGAGAAACCCTGACTGTCCTCAATCCTAGAGTGTGTCAATTTTTAAAATGGGAGGCAAGCTGGTAATAATCCCATGTAGATGGTGGGTTTGTTACTTTGTGCTTTGATCTCATTAACCAGCATGTGAACTAAAGGTAAGGTGCTATTGAAAAGGAAAACAAAAAGGGGAGAGGCTGGGGAAGCAGTCCCATGGTGAGGGTCATAAACTTGCAGTTTATGTGCAAAGAAAAGGAAGCAAGAGAATAAGCATGACTACTTTATTTGATAACAGAGCTAAACACTCATGTAGAGCTCTGCAAGTGGGAAGCTTTGACAGGTTTGGAAGGTTATTGCATGCTAGTGAAATAGGGAAGAGGAGTGTTGCTAAGCTCTCAGTACCTCAGCTATTTTGGAACATGTAGGCCTTTTCTCAGCTTGAGGCTCTGCAACCTGCTGGGGATTGCCCATTAGCTGAGAAAGGAGGGGGACGGCAGAGAGCATGAGTGCCCAAAAGCCTGTGTACCTGCAGGCAGCAGCCTGCTCTCTGCTCTACCTGCTCTGCATCTCTCCAGTTACACCTCCTAGCAACCACTGCCTTGGTGCAGCAACACCACTGGCCTGTGAGCCAAGTCCTGAGCTTGCATAAGAGCAAGGGGGGGGAGTGGGGACTGAATAGCAAAGTCTGGGATGAAAATGAGATACCAGCCGCCTCAGCTGAGCTCCACCCTTTCTAAGAATCTCAAAACAGGCACTGTCTCCTGGCAACCTTCACACAAATCACAGAGTTTAAGTTAAAAGAAGTACATACAAGTCCAAAGGACATATTCCATCACCAGGTGTGAACAACAGGGAATTACTTCTTTTCCTCTTTCTGAAAAACCTGGCACTGCAGATGGACTTGGGTTTCACTCAGTGTCAGAAAGCAGCGAGTTAAAGGTGAATGAGCATCGTGTTAGCTAAGAAGTGCCAAGAAAATGGTGTATTTTGTTTATTGTAGGCATGCCCTGACTATTGCTTAGGAACCAGATGTAGGACTCGGCTCCCTCCCTGCTGCACTGGAAGATGTGCCCTGCAATGCATGAACACGTTGGCCTGTTGTGCACCTGAACCTGATTCTTTCAGCAGGCAGCCAAGGACTGACAGAGCTGATACTGGCCAATTTCTTGCCTTTGGAGTCAGTTGTGCTTTTGCAATGCTGACCTAATACTTTTTAGGAAGTACTCTTAGTCTTGGACTCTAACCTGACAACATCTCTCTATTACAGGAAATGGAGATATACAAGAAAGCAAAACTGAGTTTTATAATGATTGCTTCTCCTTCTAGAAAAGCTGTCTTTTCAGATCTCCTGACAACTGATGCTCATTAACTACTCTGAAGAAAAATTGCAGTGCATTTAAAATGCTATGTATTATGCTGAGATAGAGGTAAAGGAGAAGTAAATGTTCATCTTTTGTTAAAGGCAGAGCTGTCACAAGGCTTCTAAAAAAATAACATGGGCAGAATTTAACTTTGCCCATCTGGCAATGTCTGAGCTGTTCCTTCTGTGAGAAGTGGCAAGGCTGGGAGAGGGAGCTGGCATGAGCTGTGGATGTTTGGGCCTGGGAACTGCAGCAGGCTTCCTGTGCATTGTGGTGTGGACAGTTGTGGGGAGAAGCAGGCCCCCCCCTGCCCCTTCTTTCAGCATCTGCCAGCCTGACCTTGTAGGGTGCTGAGTAGGCAAGGCTGGCAGGAGGTTTTAGTGCCTTTTTGTGGATCCGGCAGCCTGCTGCCCAAGGCAACTGTGAGCTTTGACCGTGCCTAGAGAAGTGGAAAACAACTGGCTATTTAAGCAAGTGATTCTTTAACTTCATGCTTTCCAAGAAGCATTTTTTTCTCTGTGTGTGTGTTTGGTGTGTTGTTTTATTTGTTGTGGTGGGTTTTTGTTTGTTTGGTTGGGGTTTTTTTTTGTTTGTTTGACAGTCTTGCACAGATATGGCCTGGATTATGCTTACTGAAGCATTCAAGGGGAAAAGCTGCTCCAGTTTTTTTGCCGCAGTGGGGCTTTTGCTGCCTGCTCTGGAATGCAGGAGAGATCAATAATGGGTCAATGGACCCTGGAGGGGTCTGCCAGTACCTTACCCCAGGTGTGACCATCCAGGGAGATGGTGGTGGAGAGGGGGCTGGCAGACAATGTTAAATTTAATTGCTTTTTTTGTTTTGTTCCTTTGAATGATGCCATTTTAATATTGATACACTTTGTACTCATGGTAAAACAGTTAAAGCCCTGAGGTATCAGCCATGAGCTGTCATGTTGGTCTGCCCAGATGATTAGTTTGATGTATGGATCTTTCTCCCTGCTCTTGAGTTGCTCAGGCACAATGAGGGAATACTCTGGCTGTGCATGCTGCTGGAAACAGAGGTGTTAGCCAATTGCTTGAAAGCAGGATGTATTTTTCCTTTCGGACTTGGTTTTAAAGGAAGACACATATTCAGCTTTTGAGCCATCATGGCATGGTGTCAACTGCTCTTGCAGGGAAGTTGGTGCAAACCTGAAGTGTAGAGCCAGATTTCTCTGTGTAATCCCAGCTGGGTCTGCAAATCTCTGCAAGGAGCTGCTTGATCCCAGGAGGGTACCTTCAGAGAGCTCCCATCTTCTCTTATTATACCATGGGCTCAAAAGCTGAATTTTCTCAACACGTGATGGCAGATTTGATTATTCTGCAGTAATTTTATTTTAAACTTTGCTTCTCTTGATCTTTTTCTTGCCTTTCCCTCTAAACTGGTCTTTGTCTGTTTTTTAAAATTTTCAGATTTTTTTTTTTTAACTTGTCTTTCATTGCTTTCTCTTCCCTGGCATGTGTCTTTTCTCTGAGGCAATTGCTTTGTTGTTCATGGGCAGAGAGGAAGCACCCCTTATATACAGGCTGTGTATGTGCATAAATAAAAAAAGACAGGAATTGATTGTTGGTATAACTACATAACACTCTAATTCATGAATCAATTTACCACTAATTATGACAGATAAAAGAAGGACTAATAATGCATTAGGGTAATTCTATATAAAAATATCTCAATAATTGGGATAGTGCAATTAAAACTGTAATACATTTCTTTGTTTCTGTTTGGTTTTTCTGATGTTATGCTCATCCTTATGCTGCTCCTCTGGATCTTAGTCAGCTGTTGAGGGTAAATCTTTGTAGCCCTTCTCTGGGAAGAGTATGATGTGGGTTTTACTGGATTCTTCCATACTCCAGGGTTCATCCGGGTAATTTTTAATATGTTTACTAATACATTTGCAAATCTTACATTTGTACAACTCCACAATGCTTCTAGAATTCACTATATATGATGTCTTTAATGCATGTTGGATAATTTTTCTTTGTTTCATTTGCTACCCCTAAAAGCTGGTTTTTTTCAGCTCCAGGTCTGTATGGTTTTTAACAGACAGCGCATGAATTGTTTGCAGTGGTTTGGTCTTGAATGGCAAGCACGTGCCTCCTCTCTTATCCCATTCCTGTACTCCTCTGCACTGTGTCCTGCTTCTCCACTTCTCAAGGCCTCTGCTCTCATACCATGCCTGCATTTTTCTCCACTATGCAGTCATTAGTTGTAAATATCTCAGGCTACATAAAATAGCTGTTGGTCAACGTTGTTTATATAAAACTATGGTTGTACTCCAGAAAAGATAAACAGAAGTAAAACAAATCATCTATAGACACCTGGTCAGTTACAGAAATTGCTGTCACAGCTCAACCAAGTAAAACAGAGCTACAAGCAGGTCAAGAAAAGTTCAGAGCACGCAAACCCAGGCAGCTCAAGGCCTTTGAGACTCAGTAAAAAGTTTGTGGCCTGCTGCTGAAAATGGCAAATCTGGGGCTGTCAGCCAGATACTGATTGAAGTGGGACTGGATCTTGAGAGCAAGTGGAGGGGTGGAGCGCAACTGGGGAGCTAGAGATCCCCGAAGCAGGTGTCTTGGCTGGTCTGTCAGGACAGATAGTTGTTTTTTCTCCTTGTTGATGTTCCTGGGACAGCTGTAACTTTGGGAGTTCTCAGCGTATGGAAATAGGTCTTTTCCCAAGAATTAACATAATCAACTACTGTGATCCTATAGTGTTCATCCTGGAAGAAGTTGCATTCTCTGTCTTGCATGTGAAGCTCTTCAGGTTTTTAGCCATGTTCTGGCTGTTTGTTTCATCTCTTGGTCACACCTGGAACCAGCCAGGTGCTGCTCAAGACTCCATTTCCTAGTGCTTCTCAGTCTTTCTTGTCTGTCTGATCAGCACATTTTCTGGTCATTAACTATCTCAGTGATCCTTTTGTTCCTCCAGTCTACCCATCATCAGTTGCCCATTGCTCTAACCCCTGGGGCTGCTGCTCTTCTGCAGTGTTCTGTGGGTGTTTGCCAACAGTACTGAAATAAAATGCAGCTCTGCAACTCCTAGCCCAGTTGATTTGATACTTCGTGTAGGTGTATTGCTGGCATTGCTTCCCTGCCCCTAGGCAAGTGAGTGGTTTTGGAGAGAGGGAGAGAGAAATGTGCACTCTCCATGTGCGTGTAAATGTTATAGTCAGCCGTGAGCCATATGTATGTGTGTGTCTGTGTATATACCTACAAATATATGTGTATGTGTCTGTACAGGCATTTGTCATCAGTGCCCTGTCTCTTTTGAAGCTTGTCAGATGAGCAGACTGACAGACTTTTCAGTCTGTGTAAGTACAGCTGCTGCTTTGCATGGCTTCATTTTTCTACCGACCTTTGCTGCAGGCTGGAGGACAGGTGGCATATTCTGCAATGCAGCAGAGATGGCCTGTCCCTGGTTCTGCTAGGACAGGGCTTTATTCCTGGTTTCTCATTCATGAGGATTTTTTTCCCTCTCCTGGCTTTGATTTGTTGAAGGGAATGGTGTTGTTTTGAAGGAGAAGTTCCTGCTGAATCACTGGTGACTAGGTAGCCGTGAGCTATAACAATTAACTGGAAACATTTTCATCTTCCTTGCAACTGTAATGATTCCCAGTTAGTAAGCTGGTTTAAATTTCATGGTTTTCCTCTGAGGCCTTTTTTCTCCTCTGCTTTCCCTACATGCACTTCTTGCCCAAGTCTTTCACAATTTGTGTCTGGCTTAGCTCTTTGCCTCCCAGGAAAGGTGCCTCCTTATTGTGCAGCTCTTTAAAAAGCCATCTCTCTCCTGAGGGCACTACTGCCATGTCTCTGGCTCCAGTGGGGCTCCTCTGGAGTTGTGTACAACTTATCCAGTGGGAGACGGGTCCCAGGCTGTGTTTCCTCTCTGCATCCATTTTGTGTGAAGTGTTTTCCTGAGTCATCACCCTGCCTTGTATTTGCCCAGTGTCAGAAGGGCTGCTAATTTTAAAAACCCTCCTCCTCTTCATCTGCTTTGCCTCCTTAACAATAGACCTTGAAATAGCATGAGCACCTCCAATGGTAGGTTAAGCATTTTCCACATACAGTTGCAGGGGAGTGAGGATATGTTGCAGTGAGATCAGCTGGACCTGCTAGAAATCACTGTAGCCAGCCCATGAGGATGGGCAGCACCTTCACTCTAGGAGGAGGCAGGAAGGAAATCTTTGCAATTTCTCATCTGTGGTCCTGGTAAAGCTGGAACTTCAGTGGTGCCTTGTGTAGGAAAGAAGAGAGGCCCTGATTGATGTTACAGTCACAATCTCTGCTCATTATTGGATCTTTTTAACTGTTCATGTGTTGAGCTTTTTAAAAGTATTTTTAAAGCATTTTGGGTGCCATTTCAGATCTGTGCATCTGTTCTCTGCCATCTGCAGCTTGAGGTTAGAGACACAGCTGGTTGTTTTAAAGATGTAGTCTGGCAGGTGTAAAGGGGCTGCTGAGAGCAGCCAGTGGAAGCTGTCAGCTGTGTGTGGCAGGATTGGTGTTGGCCCTCCCTGTGCAGGGCAGGAGCTGAGGAGAAGCTTTCTGGGCACTCAGCCCTGTCCCCTCATCTGCAGCAGGGCCTGTTCAGGTAGACAGGCACAAACCACATTGGCAGCAGAAGATCATGAGGATGGCAGCATCCCTGCCAGATGACAGGGAGAGAAAGCTGCCTGTTTTTCTGGATGTCATCAGATCACATAAGTATTGGTGGAGATTTTGCAGGGCTCTCAGCTTTGAGGCTCAGTTAGTGTAATAGACAAGGTGAATTCAGTAGGCTGAAGTGGTGGTGAGACCAGAGGCTGCCCTTGTCTGTTTGGGGATTATCCTTATAAATCCTTGTCAGTTCAGCTCTGCTGAAATTTCCTCTGCTGCTCTCTCTCCTCTCAGTGTAGGTGCACACTGTTTTAAGGTGTCTCTGAAAGTCAAGTTTGGAGGCTGAGAAAAGAGTCTGAGCAAGTATCTTAAAATATGCCCTGTTCTTCTCTAGGACTGGGCTATTGGAGGCCAGAAATTGGACTTCAGTTTGTCACAGTTCTTCCTGTGATTTTTTGGAGCAGATCCTATTGTGTGACGTGTTTGAGCTCCTACTCCTGCAGATTTGGGGTCCCATGCAGCCTTTTAAATAGAGTATGTGTGGTTGGCAATCAGAAATTTCTACCCTATTAGTTTAGTGATACTAAATATATCACTGACTTTCTTTTTCACAGTGGGTTTCTTGTTCGGTATTCGTGGCTTTTCATTAGCCTGCGTTGGTTTCTGAAGCATGAATTTTGCTGCACCTCTCAGGCTCCCACCTTTTTAGTTCTCTCTGTCACAGATTGGTACAGGGAGCTCTGGAGGCTTTTCTGCTCAGGCAGTGACATCCAGCTCTTAACCTCTCAACAGATAGATCTTTCTTCTCAGCATGCATGTAATTAATACAGTTTGCTTGAAAATACCTATTCAGTTACATAGTCAGTGTGCACATCCTCTCATCACTGCTAACTCACTCCCAGTACTGGCTATGAATTAAAGAAGCTTTTTGGCAGGAAGAATTGCCACATAGAAAATTAGCACCAGCTTCTGTAGACACTGCTTTGCTCTGATCAAGCTTGCCATGGCAACCAATGCAGTGTAAAAAAGATTTTGTTCTTATCAAAGTCTTTTTTTCCTCATGCATTTAGTGCATAGGAAGCTTTTGCACTCTCATTTGAATAGCTTTGGGTGAGGGGAAAAGAGCAAGGTATGAGCCAGAAATTGAGAAATGGACCAATTTTGAAGGGATGGGACTGTTAACTCTTTTCATTTTTTCTTGCAGTGGCATGAAAGGAGTATATTGTGGGGAAGAAAAAAAGAAAGAAAGCTAGTGTTTGTTTTCATGTCTTAATGGAGTTTTCTTTCCTCTGTACAGCATCCTCTTCATAGCATAGGCTCCATGCATTTGGGAGAGGAGGGCTTGACACATGAGTTTTCCCTACAGTCATGTGTCCCACAAGATAAGGCAACACTGAGCTGGTTTGTAGCTTGGAAAGGAATGCTACTGCAGCCTTTAAATTTCCCAAACCCCTTGTAAGGGGAACCTGTAGAGGAAGAAAAAGCAAAAACACACTTCTGCAGAAATTTGATTTTTGTCAGCTTGCTGAGGAAGGAGATGGTGGGGTAAGGCAGCTGTTAATAGAGGGATGTTGTGGGAAACAGGAGGACAATGAGAAGAATAAAACACCCAGAAACTATAATTTGGTAAGTGCAGAAGTGAAGCCAGTAGAAGAAAAGTCAGAAGTGAAGGTGGAGTGACCCACTGCCACTGATTTAGTGAGTCAGATACTTTGTGTAAATGTGATACTGACATCTGATTCTTCTTCACTCCTTATATGATATTTAGCCAAGAAAAATTGCTCATTTTTTATATTTTGTGGGTCTTTTTGCTTTTGCTGGAGCCAGTGGAAACTACTGTGACATTCCATGCCTACCTTCTCCTTTCCTCTCCCTCCCTATTTTTCATCTGCGTATATGATGCACAGTTGTGAAGATACAACCTCCATGGAGGTTTGGAAAGCTCTGCAAGGAACCTTTCTTGTTGGCTGATATAAATGAGCTCCCTGATGGACAATGCTTATGTTGTCGGTAAAAACCTTTGACACTGCTGTGAGAGCTAGTTCTGTCCTTCCCTTGTGTTCTTGTGTCCCTGGATGTCACACAAGAAAGAGGCATACTGGGAAGGATTGCCCAGCTGAGCTGTTTATAAAAGCTGCTTGCACCAGGAAGGTGTGCTTAATGGTTGTGAGGTGGAACCATAGCCCTAGAAATAATGCCTTTCAATATGTGTGCCATTGCCTACAGCCTGTGCAGGAGCCAGCATGCAAACAAACAGGACACTTGATCCCAGCTGCCTGATGTATGGTTTGTACAGCTGTAATCCATACAGCAGTGAATGGTTTCTATAAATGTCTTGGAAGTCAGAATCTACTTGTGGATTAGAAAGGTGCTGTGATCATCAAGCCTTGTCTGCAGCTGCAGAGGAGATAGGGTTTGTGCTGAAACAAGAGGGCTAAGAGTGTTGATGTTCTCAACAGCTGATGTGTGCCAGGCTCTGTAGGTCTCATGAGGTGTTTCTGGAGCTAGCCTTGGTTTGCATGTTGGTACTAGCATTCAAAAATATCTCTTCAGACAAAGGTCTCTTGAGCACTTGAATTTGTTTTGAAAGCTTCAGTTTGGGAAAGGGGTGGAGTGTGTGGAACAGGTGATGTGTCCATTGTGGAACCTTGGGTTTGAAGTACTTTGCTTTGTCTACATGCACAGTTGGAAGCTGTGAATAGAAAGATCAGTGCTCTCTTGCCATTTATCCTTTCCTATCCCTCTGGCTGCAAAATACTGAATGCAACCTTATAAAGAAGCAAAGGTGGAGGATGGTTATTTGGGTGTATGCTCTTTGATGCAACTAATTTTCCATGGTAGTTATATTTATTATTTTAACTAGTGTAAGATTGAAGCAAGCATAAATGGAAAGGAGTAGATATTTTGACTCACTCGAGGGCTTGGTAGCCTTACTGGATAGGAGGCAGTGTGGAGTAGGTGGGTCAGCAACCTGATCATTCAGTGTCTCTGTTCAGTTTATTTTGCTAGACTGATTTCCTTTGCTAAAATGGACCATGCCCAGAGTATTAATGGGCTCTGAAATACTTTATTTAGGAAGCTGCTGCAGGTTCTGCTGGACTGAGCTGAGCTGTGTCTGAGCAGGCAGTGAAGGCCACCCTGTGTCACTGAGCAGCTTAGGTTGTAAAAGAACCTCTGATCATGGACCATTAACCTAACACTGCCAAGCCGCCACTAAACCATGCCCCTGTGTGCCACATCTTCACCTATTTTAAATACCTCTGGGGATGGCAACCCAACTGCTTCTTTGGGCAGCCTGTTCCAGTGCTTGACAAGCTTTTCTGTGAAAAAATATTTCCTAATATCCAGTCTAAACATTTCTGATGCAACTTGAGGCTGTTTCCTAACACTCTGAGGAGATTAAAGAACTAGAAATAGT